>NC_073699.1:15016785-15335570 GCF_023634085.1 Falco cherrug
GGTCAAATCTCCGACTCTTGTCTCTGCTCTTCTATCTGCATTTCTAACTGGAGCCCTAGCTGGCTCTCAGTTCATTTTCATCCCCAGCTTTTGCCAATACCCATTCCTGGCTGATGTTTTGCTACTGTGTCTTCTGTTCATGATGCTTATGTTCTCCAAGCTTTGACATACTCATGCCATACCCCTCTGACCCTTGCAGTTGCTACTTGTATGCCAGATTCTTCCTTTGTCTCCTGGCCTTCTCTGCAACCCATTGGTCCTGTTGTGATCGTGACTTGTCTGAATCTCTTTGCCTGTCCAAAATACTTGCACTAGAGGCATTGTTCGGTGTATGCTTTAGTAGCTCTCCCAGTAATAAGCAGTAAGCAGCACAGCTGAGGAATTGAGCTCAGATGCATGAATTTGTCTTATTCACCTGCATGGCAGAGACATCTAGCTGCCCTAACTGCTCATTTCTCTTCTCTCTCTCCCCACACCCTTCCTGTGCCTTTCCCCCTGTTATGTGGTATTGACACAAGCAGACCAAGCCAGGCGTCATTCAGCCTCTTTCCCGAGTGCGACAAAATGCTGCCTCACGTAATTCGGAGGACGGGGACAGCCCCAACCCCTTCCAACAACCTGAGCTGTGCTTCAATATCCAGAACTCTGTAAGTGGCCTGCAGTTCCTTCTTGCTAAGCTATGTCTATTTAGGTTGCTATAGTGCGGCTGTTTCTGGTGGGTAGGCTGAACTCTCCCTCCCAGAGTGGATTTTGTAGTTTAAAGACCACACGCCGTAGCCAAGGCTGGTCTTGTTTATGCATCAGTCTGGATGCCCTGGGTAAGAACCCTTCACAAGTAGAGTCACAGACAGTGCATCCCATTTATTTTTTGAACATAGATGAACCTCGCCAGCCTGCCTTGTGTCTGTCTTCATTTACCCATTCAAAGAGTTAGTGTTGTTGCTGAAATCCCCAGAGCAGTTACAGTTTTAGGTCCTTATTTAGGTGTTGCATTCTGTTGAGCCATAAATCTTTTGGAACCTTTGTCTATCAACGTCATGCATCTTGGAACAAGAACCAATGCCATCTTGCTGATAATAAGTTTTATGATTTGCAAAATGATTGGTTTTGAAAGATGAATATTCCCTGGGCTGTATGTTGATGGGAGAGAAAGATGCAGGTATTTTGGTCTTTGTCATGACAGAAGCCTTGCATACCCGCAGTATAGTCCTTCTCTTTTTATTGGAGATTATATGACATGGTACCAAATTAGAGACCTGATTTGCAGACAAACAGCTATATGTAATCCATGTATTTGGCCAAGATTCACACATTTTACAATCTCTTCTGGTCTTGGATGTGCTGTTTTTTAGCCTGTGCAGAAGGGAACATCATCAAACAACATCATTTAGCCTCCATCCAGGACAATGAAAAAACACAAACACCTAAAACTGAGTTAGTACAGTTAGAGGGATTGAAGGAATGAAGCAACTAAAGGGGATTTGTGGAGGTTTCATTTTCCCCCTACTCCCATTAATTTTTGTGATGCTTTGAGCAGATTATCCCAACTCTTTTTTCCTGCCAGAATGTGATAGGAGAGGTCACAGGGAAGATAGATAGCAAAAGACCAGCAAAGACAAGTGGTGAGCAGTAGGAGGGTCCTTTTAGATCTTATCAGATGTTTCTGAGTAAGTGGAATTCTGTGGAAGGAAAATTTGAGATCAAAAGCAGGTCTTCTCCAGATTATAGATCCCTGAATGGGTTGCCACTTTGGTTTAGGAGATGGTGACCATTAGCCTTGAAGTACGAAGTACACACTGGTTGTTTTCTAAACAGAAGTACAATAGCCACTGTAAAAATAAAAAAGAGAATAATGGTTCCCCTCCCATGAAGAAGGCCCCTGTAGTCAGAAATGCCAGATAAATCCAGGGCTTGTCTTCTAATTTTCTAATAAACTAAATGTGGCTTGTTCAATCCAAAGTGTAGGGGTCAGAGTCAACTGTATAGGCTGTCTTATTCCAGCCCTGAAAGCCCACTGATGCAAGTAGGCATGTGCTAGTTGAATTGGGTGGAAATCCTTAAGGACTGTGACAACAACATGGCCCCTTGGCCAAGAGATCCGTCACAAAATTCTAGTCCAAGTCAGTGAGGACCTGTACCACCAGAAGTATCATTCCTCCTCCATCCAAGAAATAAAACAGGGCTGTGATTCATGTGCTGCTGAGTATAACATGTATGCAACGTGCTGCTCATGTTTCTGCCTGAGGCTGCAGGAGCTGTCCCTTACGTATTCCACTCTTCAGGCTTTGCAGGCTGAGAGTTGTGCTGTGTTTCCGCCATGTTTGGGTTTTTGTAACATCTGTGGTTATCTTTACCTTCTGTCTTTGTCCCTGTAGCAAAAGCCACCTTCACCACCCTCTCCTGACGAGATCCCCATCAATGTCAAGCAAGCATACAAGACCTTTGCAGCAGTGCCCTTGTCACACCCTTTGCTTGAGACACAGGTAACTAGTGCTGGCTGGGGGGGGGGGGCGGTGTGTTACACAGCTGTACAAACGCAAGAATGAGTATCGCAGGCAAGCAAGGGAAGTATGCGGATAGGAAGGAGGTAGTGATTTGTTTCCTCCAAATAAAGCTGTCTTGAAGGAGGGATGTGTTGAGGTCCCCTTGGAAGCTGGAGTATTATTGATGCTGTGGATGGTCACCCTGCAGAATCCTGTCCATAAACATATCAGTTCCTGAAAGCTCATGGAATTCCATGTCACTGTTACTCTCCCCGAACGTTAGGATGCTGTTGCATAGCCATGCTGTTCTGATATTAAAGGAACTCTAAACATCCAGGGCCAGGCTAAACCTGCCTGAGGAATTTTTTTATTAGATTTTGATCTTGAACTTCATTGGAACTATCCAAGTTCTCCCCTCCCTTGTATTTGAATCATGGAACCGTTCAGGCTAGGTGAGGCCTCTGGAGGTCATCTGCCTCGGTCCTCCATGCAAAACAGGGCAACCTTGGAAGTTGTATGAGGTTGCTCAGGCCCAGTCCACTTGAGTTCTGAATTTCAAAAAATAGACATTCTGAGATCAGTGTGGGCAGTCTCTTCCAGTGTATGACCATCTTTGCTGTGAAGAGTTTTTTTCTGTATGTTTTATCAGAATTTCTTTTACCGCAACTTGTGTCTGTTGCCTCTCATCCTTTTGCTGTGCATCTCCAAGAAGTCTGACCCTGTGCTCTGTAAACCACCCCTCCCCCCCCCGGAAGTTGAATACAAGAATTAGGTCCCTCTCTCCTGAGCTTCTTCTTTTCCAGGCTGAACAAGCACAGCCTTCTGAGCCTCTTTTCAACTGTCATGTCCAGCAGCCCCCTAAATCATTTTGATGGTCTTCCACTTGACATGCTGCCATTTGTTAGTGGCATTCTTGTACTGGGGAGCCCCAGACTGGGCACACTGCTTTTCTAAGTGCTGAACAGAGAGGAAGGATTGCTTCCCTGGACATGCTGGCTCCACTCCAGCAGCCCAGTATGTGGCCAGCGCTTACTCTGCAAAGGCATTGTCCTGACCCATGTTCAGCATGCTGTTGAGACATCACCCATGCTGTCCTCCCTGCCTGTCCTTCCTGAAGAGCTTGTATCCGTGCATGGGAGCACTCCAGTTATGCGAGATCTGTGGAGCGATCTGTTTATAGACAGTCATGCTGTCACTTTATTTACTAGACTGAAGAAGCAGAACACTGTCCCCTTTGACACCTCATGTTTGGAAAGCCCCTCTGTTCTCTAAATTGTCTTACTGCTTTCCTTTTTGCTGGCTCTTGTCTGAATTCTTGCTGGCACATCTTGGATGCAAACAAGAGATCCTTTTTCACAGATTTCTTTCTACTGTGTTATTGTTTCTTTCTTTTTTTCTTTCTTTCTGCATCTTAATTGACAATACCTTTCCTTACATGTCAATAGATCATGCTCACCTTTTTAATTATCACACTATACTGGGAGCTATGGCTATTCCTGCAGTGGCTTGTGACAGCAACTTTGTGTTTTATCTAAGCTAATCCTGTCCTCCCACTGTCTACCTTGTCTTGTGTTGGTGCTCATCTAGCCACACACTGATCTGGTTTGCTAAATTAACATTGGTCACAAGTCTTACTTGAGTGTTTGTAGGGTTGATTTTTGGTCATTTTAGCTTTTTAGACTGATTTACTCAGAGTGGGATGACTGTCAGTAGAAGCTCAGAGTTGTTGTTGGCCAGGTCCAGGATGAGGAGGAAGTGGAACCTGTCTCTGTTGGCACCTGTGGCCTACCAGATGACCTAAGTTGATGAGTCAGGTTGTATCTTGTACGCAGATCATTTCTCCAGCTTCATAGTCTCTAGCTGGTGTATCCTGGTTTAAGGAACAACTACTGATCCTGAAGTAGATGACTTTGTATTTTGCAGTATTAAATTAAATTCTTTTAATCCTCTTCAAATCAACCTGTCATTCCAGGATGATGTTCCAAACTATTTTGAATTTTGACAATGCTAGTCCCCATTCAATGGAGTGGGATGAATGACATAATTTGCAGAGGTCTCAGACAAGTCTGCATTTCTGTGAATCTCTAGGCTGGTCTTTGCCATTCACAAGTTTTATTCACACCTTCCTGGTTTCCAGGTCAAATTTGGCAGTGAAAATGTTAAGCTAGGTTGGTCACAAAACTGATCTTCGAAATCTCAGACAAATCTATACATTCTCTTTGTTTCAGAAGTTATTTATAAAGGAGGATATAAGATTAATCTTCATTGCACCTGTTCCATTTTAATCTCTTCTATTTATTTTTGTTTTAATTATATTCATACGTGAATATTTCTGTTGATATTGAGCAGACTGATAGCTCTGCTGCTGAAATTTTTTTCTCTGCTTCTTGATTTTAAGGATATATTAGCTATTTTTTAGACATGAACTGCCACCCAATTAAACAAGCAAATTAAAAATCCATGCTTGTCAGACTTGCCATTTCACAAGTCATTTCATTCAGAACTGTTGAACAGTGATTATCTTGTTCCTGCAGGTGAGTATATTGAGCTCTTAGGCTTTCTTCTGTGTTAGCAGCAATAATTTCTATTTGCAGACATTTGCATCTTAGCTAGAGTCTTTCTTTTTTCTTCTTCCCTTCTCTGTTATTGTGCTCCTTACTTAGGAAAAATTAAAACTTTCTGTTAGTTTTTGGAGTGCATTTGAATAAAGTTGAAATTGAGAGTAGTCACTACTTGCTCTCTTCTCATGGTTCCTTTTCATTTGTATAATTAAAAAACTTTCATATTTTTAATAGCTTTTTGGCAGTTCTCATTTTACCCTTACTGATTTCTGGTTCACAGGTGGATTTTGTGAATCAGTTTCTTTTTCTGCCCCTTTAGTTCTACTCATCCAGTGTTCTGTTATTTATTCTGGTAAATATGAACTTCTTTCCTTCCTGACAGTGTTTTCGCTTCTTAGAAATACATTTTTGATAGTTGCATCTTTGATTTAAAGAAAGTCTAAACCACTAAGCCTCCTGCATCTTAAGCTAAGCCCCCTACTCCAGTTCTTCACCTAGTTCCCCATGTTTTTGAGTTTCTGCCCTTTTAAAAGTTGTCAGCATTTGTTTCTGTTTAGCCCTCAATTTATCCTAAGTCCTTATTACTCACGAATGCTAAGCCTGAAGTGTCATAGTCTTGGTTTAATTCTGGGACTGTTCTGTGAATCAGTCCATCAGCTAATGTCTGGAACTGCTGCTGTTTATGTGCCATTGGTGACACTTGGCAGGAGGGCAGGGGTGGTGGTAGAAAATTTTCTTTTTAGAACGTGCCCATTTCTCTGTATTCTTAGGAATTGCCTGGTCAGACCAGCACAGAGAATCCCAAAACTGCCCTGGAGGTGAGTTGTGGTGGCTGGAGCTGGAAGTAGGATGGGGACTCACAGAGGATTCAGGCTTTCATGGCTGCGGATGTGGAGACAGGATCACAGCGTGGGCACACAGCGGGAGGGCTGGGGAGGAGGAAGAGGGTGTGGAGCACGTGGCTGGGGTGGAGCGCGGGGCATGTGCTGGGGGTGATGTGGGGAGAGAGGTTTGGCTCGGTCGCTCTGTGTGGACAGTACTGGTGTGGCTCTTCCAGGTGGCCACGCACAGCCCCAGTGGGTTGCACAGCCCTGAGCAGAGATCCTTCCGCGAGAGGCAGAAGTATTTTGAAATTGAGGTGAAGCAACAGCAGATGGATAAGCCTCCCAAGCGTGTCTCCCTGGTAGGAGAGGATGACCTGAAGAAAATGAAAGAGGAAGAAGGTATGCTGGAATCTGCCCAAGGATATTTTCCCTGTTAAGTGAATCCTTTCTCTTTGGGAGGCATGAGAGTTGTTTTTAAAATGTTTAATAAAAAAGGCTATGCAGCATTACCACTTTGCAGTTATGGTAGACAGGTCAGAATAGAATAGACTGTTTCAGCTGAAGGGACCTACAGTGATCATCTAGTCCAACCGCCTGACCAGTTCAGGGCTGACCAAAAGTTAAAGCATGCTATTAACAGCATTGTCAAATGCCTCTTGAACACTGACAGGCTTGGGGCATCGACCGCCTCTCTAGGAAGCCCGTTCCACGGTTTGACCACCCTCTTGCTAAAGAAGTGCTTGCTAATGTCCAGTCTGAACCTTCCCTGACGCAACTTTGAACCATTTCCAGGCATCCTGGTCCTGGCTCCCAGGGGAAGAGATCATAGAATCGTTTAGGTTGGAAAAGACCTTTAAGATCATCCAAGTCCAACCACTAAGATCAGCACCTCCCTCTCCACATCCCCTCCTCAGGAAGCTGCAGAGAGCAATGAGGTCGTCTTTCAGCCTCCTTCTCTCCAAACCAGACAAACCCAGAGTTCTTAGCCGCTCCTCACAGGACTTGCCATCCTGCCCTGTCACCAGCTTTGTTGCCCTCCTCTGGACACATTCAAGGACCTCAGTGTCCAAGTGGAGACAAGTGGCATTTCTCAGGGGTCTGTATCAGGACCAGTGCTGTTTAATACCTTTGTGGGCAACATGGATGATGGGATTGAGTGTGGCCCCAGCAAGCCTGCTGACAACACTGAGCTGTGTGGTGCTGTCGACATGCTGAGGGAAGGGATGCCATCCAGAGGAACCATGACGGGCTTGAGAGGTGGGCGTGTGTGAACCTCATGAAGTTCAGCAAGGCCAAGTGCAAGGTCCTGCACCTGGGTCAGGGCAACCCCCAGTATCAGTACAGGCTGGGCAGAGAATGGGTTGGGAGCAGCCCTGTGGAGAAGAAATTGGGGGTGCTGGTGGATGACAAGCTCAACAGCACCTGACAATGTGCGCTCGCAGCCCAGAAGGCCAGCCCTACCCAGCGTGGCCAGCAGGGCGAGGGAGGGGATCCTCTCCCTCTGCTCTGCTCTCATGAGACCCCAGCATAAGACTTAATGTCCTGCTCTGCAGCCCCCAGCATAAGACTGACATGGACCTGTTGGAGTGAATACAGAGAAGGCCACGAAGATGCTCAGGGAGCTGCAGCACCTCTCCTATGGGGACCGGCTGAGAGAGCTGGGGTTGTTCAGCCTGGAGCAGAGAAGGCTCCAGGGAGACATTACAGCAGCTTCCAGTACCTAAAGGGGGGCTACAGGCAAGCTGGAGAGGGGCTTCTTATGAGGGCCTGTAGCGATAGAACAAGGAGGAATGGTTTTAAACTGAAAGAGAGGAGATTTAGATTAGATGTAAGGAAGACATTCTTTACGGTGAGGGTGGTGAGACGCTGGCACAGGCTTCCCAGAGCAGCTGTGGGTGCCCCATCCCTGGCAGTGCTCAAGGGGCTTGGAGCAACCTGGTCTGGTGGGAGGTGTCCCTGCCCACAGCGGGGGGTTGGAACTACATGGTCTTTAAAGGTCCCTTCCAACCCAAAGCGTTCTGTGATTGTATGATGACCTTCACATCCTTCTCTGGTGGGGCCCAGCACTGCACACAGTACTAAAGGTGAGCCCGCACCAGCACTGAATACAGCAGGATAATCCCCTGTTTTGACCGGCTGGTTCTGCTGTGTTTGATGCCCCCCGGGATGCAGGTTGCCCTCTTGCTGCCAGCGCACGCTGCTGGCTCCTGCTGCCAGCCGGCACCCCCGGATCCCGTTCTGCAGGGCTGCTCCCCAGACGTTCCTCTCGCCATTTATACTTGTGCCTGGCATTACTTTGTCCCATATGTGGAATCCAATGTTTGTGCTTGTTAGATTTTATGCTATTCATGATTGCCCAGTCCCTCTGCAAGGCCTCATGTCCCTTAGGAAAGTCAGCAGCACCTCCCGGTTTAGTATCATCAGCAGACTTGCTCATGGGGCATTCAACTCCTGCATCCAGATGGTTGAGAAAAATATTCAACAGAGCTGGCCCTAGAATTGAGCCCTGAAGAACACTGGTTGCCTGCAAAGTGTTCTCTTGCCTTGCAGAGAGCAGCCTGGTCCCTTTTGTCCCCGATTCTCTTGTGAGCTATGTCTGCCTGCCTGAGGGTTCCCCCGCTCTGCTTCCAAGGGTGGAGACCCATCACCACCATTCCAGGCTTCGGTCCCTCCCAGAAGCGCGCAGGAAGATCAGTCTCAACACATGTATGCAGATTTCTAGGGCTGCCCGCTCTTGGGAATGGGGTAAAAGAGTACACACAATTTATACTTTGAGGATGAGGACATTCAGCATGATGAACTGTCGGAAATCTGTTCCGTAGAGCATCCAGGAAGAGCATTCAGTGAATTAGGAAGGAGGGACTGAGGGATGGGTGTAGAGTTTGTTGCATCTGAACCGTTAGTGGAGTGGAGGAGAAACAAAGGCACCCGTCGAGAGGGTATGGAGTTAAACCACCACAAACTTGCAGGGACAACAAGCGTAAGGACCTGCCCGAGGTTGCAGCTTTGTGGGTGTTTCGCGAGTGCTTTTGTGGTATGAGTCTTGCCTTGTTTTGGCAGCTCGAAAACTGCAACAGAAACGTACCCTTCTATTGGAGGAAGAGGCAGAAGAGGATGAGATGGTAAAACAGGTGCCTGAGATGAGCATGCAGTCCAGTGTCATCATTGAAGGAGTTGAGTACAAGATCGAGAGACTAAACGGAAGGAGTGTCCAGGCTCCAGCAACTCGGTAAGACAAGATTTGTAGCTCGGTACCACCCACATGTCAGAGGTGTCCCGGTATCAATAATTTTCAGGCAGGACAGCTTGGCAGTATTTCTTCTTTGGCATAGAAATGGGCAGGCTTTTCCAGCTCGCTCTTTCAGAAGAACATCTCCTTCAGCTGTGCACTTGGGTATGTAGGGATGTTGATTTTCAGAGACAGCTGATTCAGGATAAGCCCTGATGCTGAACCTACATCTGGGTTTTTTTAGGCTTTTGTTTCCCGGGTTCTCCTGGACTTGTCCTCCAGGTTGCCTTGATGTTCTTTTTCTAATTCTGAGGCATAGGTTGCAGGAGAATAAAGCTGAAGCTGTCCTTATCTGACTCTCTCTTCTGAGTCTTTGGTACAGACTTCTTCTCTTTACAAACACTTTTACTGTTAGTCTTACAGTAGCTGAAAACACTTACCCTGTCATTTTGAATCTCATTTCTCTCCATTGTTTCTGTCCAGTCTCTGCTGAGGAACTTCTCACATAATGAGTGCATTGAGACTTTCCACCTCCTGTGCTGACAGGGCAGCCCTAAGGAAGGACAGCAGCCAAACACAAACCAGCTGCTTGGGTTGATGTGAGGGGCTACTCGTCCCTGCTGTTTTCATATTGAAGTGAAGTTAGAGAACAGTAAGGCTGGATCCATCAGCTAACTTCCAGTTGCTTATTATTTATGCTTGAATAAAGGGGGTGCAGTGGAGTTGACTGAATTTGCGTTTCTTGAAATATTTTTTTGTCATGCTAGAACAGAAACTGAAATTTAATCAGAATCAACTAGAGCAGTAAAAATAAGGACTTGGAGCCGTGATAAACTTTCTCACTGCTGACTGAGCCACAGTAACTGTGTGTGTTCTTAACCCATGGAAAACAGGCTTGTGAGTCCTCCTTTCATTACATATCAAACCGAGCAGTGTCTGCATGTGCACAACTTGAGTGGGGATGGTAACTACAGCTCAGATGACCTAAAGTTTGCAGCAGTTCGGTTATGAGCACAAAGCCTCAGTGTGTCAAGCAGTTGCGCATAGAGAGGCTGCAATGAGAATCACTGTCCTGAGGTCACTCAGGATTTGTCCCTATCCCAGATGCGCATTCACTTCCCACCCAGGAGGGTCTTCCTTTGTTAACATTCATGCGTATCAGACATCAGCAAAGGGAAAAGCTGGAAACAGCCAGGTTGCCCATCAGGTAATGGCAGCTGGAAAGAGCCAGGCTAGAACTGCAAGAACTTGGCAGCAAACACATTTGAAGCGTGTGTGCGTGTGTTAGGGGATGGTTAACCTCCAAAATGTAGAACATGAGTTCTGATGTTAGCATGAACATTTATGAAATCAACAAGGAAATGCTTGCAGTGATGGAGAAGCAGCTGTTGAGCAAAATCATTAAGGGTTGTGTCTTCAAACTGAACTAGTTGTTGCTTTCTGGGGCTTGGATCTGTTCCAAACCTTTCTTGCGTCTGCCACCCTGTGCTGTTAGCTGACGTGCTTGTTTTGCTCTAGGCCCTTTGAGGTCAATGAGAACAACAGTTCACAGAGGAATTCACTGGAAGAGGGAATCAAGCCTGAACAGAGAACCAACTCCATGTCTGGGTAGGTGGATCAGGCATGTTCTTTGCCTAGGAGCTGACAGGTGATGGAGCAGACGGCTTCTCCTTTTTAGCAGACATAGTGTGTAAGAGGAAGTTTTTTGTGGAGAAGGGGAAACTGTGATAGGAACCAACTTCTTAGGAGAAACTGACCTGTTTTATGTGTCCTTCCAATTTCCCCCAGTGATGTCCTTGGATTTGATACTTAACAGTTGACTGAGGGTGTCGGTCCTTGCCTTTTGATGTTGAAGACAGGCAGATAAAGAGTTGTGGTGGACCAGACCAGCGTACCTTTCACTGTTTCTCTCTCTGCCCAGGTTGAGTCCATTATATCTTGGAGCAGGGGATCCAGTGGCACCTGTGCGGACAGCCAAAGCTGAACGGCGGCACCAGGAGCGATTGCGAATGCAGAGTCCCGAGCTGCTGAGCGGTCAAGAGAAGGAGCTTTCTCCAGCAGAACGTCGTGCTTTGGAGGCAGAGAAACGAGCGATGTGGAGGGCAGCACGGTGAGGCAGAAGAACCTTCGCTGTTCACTAGGCTAGTTCAGGAAAAGGGGACCTGCTGCATGTCTTTTGGATTAAGTGGTATTAAAACAGGGAACAAATAAGCCTTCCCGAGTCAGGTGTTTAGGGGAGGTTATATAGTTCTGTTCAAACAGTGCAAAGCATCTGCCGCTTGGCTGAGCTCATCTGCTTCTGACAGCTACATGGGTGAGGTGTCTCTTGTCTTTCAACAGCTCTTGCACAATCATGAAGACAGTGGAGTTTTATTAAAAAACCTAACTTAAACACCTTCATGTGACAGTGAATGTATTCCTTCCCTCTCAGCACACAGCTTCCCACCTCCTTTGTACCACGTGAAAAAGATGGTATTTATTGAAGCTGCAAGGTGACTTACTAAAAATGAAAAATGGAAAGAGTATTTCACGTACTGGGAAACTTGCCAAGGCCAAGAAATTAGCAAAACGAGGGCATTCTTATCCACACAAGCTGTTTCGTCAGCTATTAAGAGTGATTAAAAGTTGTTTTGAAAGATAGAGAACTTTCTATCTCAGAACTTAAGACCTGAAGCTAGTCCAGGCATTTACTATGTCATATAATTCCTTCCAAAAATTAGTCGAGCTGCTTCTATAACTAATTATAGTTTTCTTCCCATAATGTTTCTGTAGGAGGCATTCAAAGGACAATCTGAAACAGTCTCTTTTGGGGTTTGAATGAGAGCTTTTAGAGGAACAGGGTTGCTAATGACTCATCCATGCCAGCCTCCTAGATATGACGCTGGAGGGATTACCGTGAGTTGTGATATCGCTTGGCAATTCCAGTGTTTGTGCTTAGACGTGGATGATAATGGTGCTGTTGTCTTCTGGGGAGGCTCTGAGGATGAAGAAATACACAGTGGAATCCTCAGTGAGAGCTGAGTAATTATATCCAGGGCTTTGAGATACAAAGACTCATTGTTACTTGATAATGTATCAGACCTCCTTAGGGTTTATTTAGAGCTGGACTAATGTTCCTAGTACCAGGGCTTTTGCCCTTCAAAAAAAACTTTCTTGATATGCTCCAGCTCTTTGCCTTGGATGAATCCTTTGCCTGGTCTGTCTCAGCTGGAAATTTTCTTCTGACATGCTGCCTCCGTTTCACTGCACAGCCCTGTAATGTCAGAAAGCTGAACAGGTCACCGGAAAGCCTGTTTGTTATATGGAACCCTGATTTGGAAAAGATTGATTTCTGTCATCTTGTAGCACGTTTGTTAGACCTTTGAAGCTGGCCCTGCTTTAAACAGTTTTTGGATCAGATGACCTCCAGAGGTCCCTTCCAACCTGAATTAGTCTGTGAGTCTATACTTAGTAATCTCTCCTTCCCCAGCTCCCTGCTAACGGGGCTGTCTGCATACAGGCAGAGTGGTGAGTCAGGGTGGCAACAGTGTGTGCTCTGGCAGGATTGTTTCCACCCTGTACTATTGTAGTACTCTGTACTACATGCTTCAAAGACTGTGGGATTCTGTCCCCTGCTCTGATTCACTCAGTGTTCCACTGTATTTGGCATCCGACGCCTGTTCTAGTGGATGCTGTTTCCATGGTTTCTGTCACAACTTCTTAAGTGGCATCATTTGCAAATGGAAGTTCTGTGTCTTTATGTTAAGCCAGGAGCAACCCTTTTAAAAAAATAGAAGTGGAAGAGAATTTGTAAACAATGCCTGCCAAAACAGACGCATTGCCCTTGTGTTACAGGGCTAGAAGCTGCGTAGGTGTTGTGGAGCCAAGTGTGTGCTTACAAACGATCACGCAGAAGAGGCTGTCTGGGATTGAGATGATGAGATCCAAATTCTTGCTCTGGCATATTCTTTCTTACGACGTTGGACAGATGACCAAGGCCCTCTGTGCTGCAAATGCGTGGAGAGAGGGCTGTAATAGCACTCCTCTGTCTCACAGTAAAGCAACGAGCGTTGACTAAATAAAAAACTGACTGTCAGTATGGTGCTGCTTAAGCACCACAGTGTCATCAGGGGTAGACACCTTGCACAGAGTTGCTGCACAGTCTTTGCACCTATAGAAGTTCCACTGTTGTATTTGATCCAAGAAAACAGAAGTTGTCTGTCAGGCTTCTCCTCCTGAAAGCCAGCATCGCTGTGCTTGGAGAGGCAGTACGGACTGATCTGTCATCCCTTCCCCATTAAATACGCAGGATTTTCTCTCCCACGTGCCTCCACTTCCCATGCATATTTCCTCATACGATGGGGCAGGCTTTATGAGGTAATGTCAGCTCTGATTCCTCCTAAGCATTAATGTATCCAAGGAATAGGAGCTTTGTTAGAGATGAGTGTAGGAAGGAGAACTATGATGTTGTCTGCACAAACCTTTGAAAGCAAAGCCATTCATTGCAAGGACATTGCTCTTGTCGCAGAATGTACACCACTTGCCTCAGGACATTGTGTTCTTGTGTGAACTTGTTACTGTTGCCAGCAGGTAAAGAAATCCTGAAAAATGCTGGGGGAAGGGGCCAGGATTCTTTCAGATGATCGCATGATTTGCTCCTTTAACATTACTGGTTTTGGGTTAGCTAGGATTTTGCTGAAATTGCTTAGGGCACAGTAAAAGTTCTACATTACACTGTAGAGGAGTTAATGAGTGTTGAGGATGGTGGTTTTGTCCACTATGGGCAGGAAAGAGATCTCTGCGTTCCAAACCTTCAGTCTCATCTCTTCTAAGCATGTTTTCTTCATGGAAAATTAACTAGTGAAGGGAGAGCCTTTTAGAGGTAAGAATATATGAGAAGGAGAAGCTACTTGCACCTGTCTTGCTTTTCAGTTAGCAGATACGTGTGACTGGTTTTAAGTTCTGCAGACCAGGTCCTTGCCTCCGCTTCGCTTCTGATACCAAGGTGTAGCTTTTTATTCAGTTCTTAAAGAAGTGCTTGGCTGATCCTCG
Organism: Falco cherrug; assembly: GCF_023634085.1. NCBI lineage: Eukaryota > Metazoa > Chordata > Aves > Falconiformes > Falconidae > Falco > Falco cherrug. The sequence goes on from NC_073699.1 coordinate 15,030,914, forward strand.
GGTAGGGTTAAGGCCTTGCTTATTTTTGCATTGGCAGGGATCAGTCAGTCACCATGATATGTTCCTTTTGTAAGACAAGGACGGACTGTTCCCTCCTACCACAGATCTCTCAGGATGATCTGGTCTTCTCAGGATCCCTCTTCTGTAACTGCTAGACCAGGCACAGTGACATGATGGCAGCCAGGGCTCAGATCTTATTTCCAGAGGCCCCCCAGGCAGCACTGTGTGTGCTGTGTGGGAGAGAGGACTGGATGGCCCTGCACATGGCGCTGCAGCCTCACTAACCTGTATTTTCTTTAAATGCATGCCACTGATTTTATTACTTTCTTTCTAATCTTCTATCTTCTGCTTCTTTCCAGTTCTCTGATCTGTGTGCTGTCACTCGTGACCCCATCAGTTTTGCACCTTCTTGGGCTTTCCTTTTTCTCCCTGTGTCATCAGTGCTCTGCCAGGACATGTGATGCGCCCCCCCCTTTCCCACCCCCACCCCCCCAGCACACACCCCTGTGCTCTGTTGAAATAAACACACTGGGACCCATGCTACATAAGTGTTCTGGGCACACACAACCGCTGGCATTCGTGCCATAGGAGGAGTGTGGTTAAGAAGGTACAGGCATATACCGAGGGGGGCAGGTATCCAGCAAGGGCTATAGGCATCTTGGCAGTTCTCTACCATGAACATGCTATTTTACAGATGCCCTCACCTCTTCAACTGCATGTGTTCCAGGGCCTGTGGCAAATAGACCTTTTGTAATGTGCTTGTCCGTTTTTTTTCCCCTTTTCTGGTGGTCAAACAAGGCGCATGCTAACAGGTGGTCAGATGTATGTATGCAAATGTACACTAAGAGACTCTCAAACGTGTGCACGCACACTCATACCCTGTACTCCCTCAGTTTGTTTCACACGTACACACATACACACTTCTTTGTAACTACCTCCTGGGCCTTTTCCATTGGTCTGCTGGATGTTTCTAGTCCTCTCCTCCTAGCCTGCGAGGAGGGCAGTCTCTAGATGCTGAGGCTCTGACAGCCTGTGCTTTGGGCACATCATCCCAGATTGCCCTCTGGAGGTTCCTGCTTCGGCAGCAGTTGGTGTTGGACAGGATCAGATATAGGAGCCTGTTTTAATCAAGGCGACCCCTATATCAGACCCGTATTTCTCCTTGCCAGGGTATGTTCCTGTATCTGTTTCTTTCTTTCCCTGCGCTTGTCTGCTGCGATGTTCATCACCATCATCTCCTCTTCCTCCTCTTCTTCCTCCTCCTCCTCCTCCTCCTCCTCCTCCTCCTCCTCAGATCCTCAGCTCTTGAAGACAGTATTAAACAGTACGAGCAGGATCTGGCCAGGAAGCTGTACCAGTCCCGACAACGGGCACCTGCTCCCGGGGCCAGGCCAGCTCAGATGTCTAGTCCAATGCAGAGTCACGCCTCAAGAATCCCTGGGTCAGGAGGCCAATCCAGGTGTGCACAGCCCCCTCCCTGCCAGCTGCATGCTTAACAGTCCTGTCTGTATCCCTGCATCCTAACGCAGTGCTCCCAGCTGTGCCCTGCTAGGGGTAGGGAGGAGATGTTAGTGGTTGCTGGTGTTCATTTCCCTGAGGTCCCACAGACTACCGGCAGTTGTCTCAATGAGAACAAGGGGGGATGTTGGGTCTGTTTGGGAGAAGGGAGCGGACATTTCTGAGGGCTGAGCTGGCTTTCTCTGAGCTATTGCACAGTCTCCTGATGGCTGAAGAGGGTTAAGAGGCAACACACTGAAAGCACAGAGGAGAACAAAGCTCTGAGAACTGATCCTACTCATTTGAGCCCCTGCGGTTCTTTTCCCGGCTTGGGTTGCTCTCCCATCGTATATGGCACCTCTGGAAAGGCCTGCAGCTTCTCAGTGCGTTGATGCTTAGCTCTAGGCTCTGTCTGTTCAACACACGTGATGGCATGTGTGTTTCAGGATGACAGCAAGCCAAGCGGTTCTCCTCTCCTGCTTTGAAAGTCTGTCTGCCTCAGGGAACCGAGGGTGCTTATTTTTGCCTTTCTGCACTCAGCCCATTGACTGTAATCTGGCTGCTGGGCACAGAAGGCGGCATGATCTCTTATCAAGAAGGCAAAGTCTGATGTCTTCTTCTCCCTCCCTCGTTTCTGAGGCAGGATGAAATCACTTGAACAGGATGCTCTTAAAGCCCAAATGGTTATTGCCAAGTCCAAGGAGGGGAAAAAACGCAGCACACTGGAGCAGCTGGCAGAGTCACCTTCACCTGTTCCTACCCCATCACCAACACCACTGGAAGGTACTGTATAGCTGCCTCTATCTCCGAGGAAAAAAGTTAGTGCTTCCCTAGCTTAACTTGCTTGAAAGCAGACCTGTTGAAAGCAATTTCCTTCTTCAGCCTAGACTGGAAGGTCCTTTGGGGCATATGACATCTCTCAGCATAGGATATGGTATGAACCATACCTCACATCTGCCGTATGGTTCCAGGGAACCAGGGCAGAAATAAAACCAGTGTCGTGACTTTTTTTTTTTTTAAAAAAAAAAAAAAAGAGGAAAGAGGCATTTGTTCTGAGAAAGCCCTTTCTTTCCTGAGCATACTCTTTTATCACACTGTCATGGTTTAACCACTGAAACCAGGACACTTGGGACACACATTTAAATGCTGCTAAATGGGAGGGACAGATTCAGGGAAGTGTTGCATATAACACAGCTAGTCACTAAATACTGCTGTTCTGTCCTCTTTTGCAGATTGCAGTCCCAGAAACGTCACTTCACCGGGAAGGCTGGTATGACATAATTCTGCTTGCTTTTGTTATCTTGCCTATAATCCTGGGATTTCTCAGTTACTCGGCTTGGGTGTGGACTGTGCATCTGGGCTGTGGGATCCTGGTCTTAAGCCAGGTCTGGCTGTCTGACAGATGGGACTGTGAAGGGGCCACAGTGGATGGAACTATGGCATACGCATTGATGGAGGCGCCCCCCCCTTTTTTGCAACTACGATGTGACATCTGTTTTCTGTTTCCCTGTTTTATTATTTCATCCTTTTCTTAGTTCTTCATCTCCCTATTCAGAAAGCTTTTGACTTCAGCAACTTTGGCCCCTTGTTTCCTCAACATCGTGAATCTGACAAGTGAAGCTGAAATCAGCATTTTCCTTTTTCTAAGCACTGTATAAATGCAACAGGACATTTTGCAGGGAACTGTCAAAATTGGTAAGACAGACAAACAGAAGAGTGGAGGCGGCTACACAGAGAGGGGACCTGGTTTTGCCCAAGGTCACACAATACAGCCAGCGCTAGATTGAAATCCTGACTGTGCTACAGCCATCAGGAATCTTGTCACAAATTTTCCCATGGAAAAAGGTTTCCTACCTAACTTGGTGTGCATATGCATTTCACCAGAGCACATAATGTTTTCTCTGGAACCTGGAACCCCTGTCCTGGCACCAGAACAGCTAAAAAGACATTTTGGCAGAGACGCCCCATTTTCAGAGGCTGTATCCAGCCACTCTTGGCACTGAGAATGATGCTTTGCTTCTACTTTTATCTCTGCATAGATTGCTCAGCTTGCTACTGGTTTTCCATCCATTTCTCTCCCCTTACTCTCTCTTCTCTGTTTCTTCTCTTTTGCTGTCCCTTCTAGTCCATATCTGAAAAGAAGTTTGACTACCGGGAATTTGCTGCTATTCCTTCCTCCAAACCTGTTTATGAAATCCAGGTATAAACTGCATGCTGCACCATCTCGTTAGATTGGTTAGGGCTTGGTTTGGTGGAAGTGCCTGCACATGAATGATGACCTTCAGAGCAGAGGTTGAATGATTTGAGGAAGTCATCTCTCAAAGGCCCTGGCTGTCTGGGGGGCAATGACAACCGGCCATGCTGTATAACTGAGGGTTTACTGGGGACTTCAGTCAAGAGAAATTGTAAAAAAGTTGGTCCAGATGGTTTTAAAATTAATGACAAAAGCTTTGCAAATGTAAAGCAGCTACATCTTCACTTTAATTGATCCTGAAACATTTTTAAGTGAAAGATGGGAACTAAAAGGGAGGAAAAAACTATAGAAAATGATTGCCAACAGATTGCAAAGTGGAGCAAATGTTAACTTCAAACTGGAATGTATCCAGCATCCTGTCTGAGAAGCAGCTGTGGTGACAATTCTCGTATGTTGTAACTCTGCTGTAGAGGAACTGTGAAGTAATCACGTGGTAAGAGGACCCCGAGTTCCAAGGGTGAGCACCATGGTGAGGTGGTTTTCCTTCCTAAAAGAACCTCCTTTTATTTACCCTGTTTTGTCATAGAATCACAGTTGAGGTAGGAAAGAGACCTCTGGAGGTCATCTTGTCCAGCCGCACTGCTCAAGCGTGGCCACCTAGCATCAGTTGTCCAGGACTATGAACTGCCTTTCTTGTATTGTCTGGGTTAGTCATGAACTGATTGCGTTTGTGACACGTGATTTTGAGCAGATACTGTATGTCTGTAACTTTTATTTTTTTACATTTTTATTTTTTTAGTTCTTTGGGCTTTGTTTTTTGTTTTGTATAGACAATTAAGCAGATACCTGCAGTTAGGTTTGTGTTGTGTGTGGAGAGCTAGCAAGTACTGATGTGTTGAGCTTTAACTTGGTGTCGTGACACAAAGATCCCAGGTCCAAGGTGTCATCCCCAAAGCCAGGCAGACTTTAGCAGAGCTGCAGTTTGAGGATTCTCAGGCAGTTGTACATTATTTGATGCGTATTCTTGGTTGCCTCTTCTTTCACTGGTGGTATCGCTAAACCCTTGGTAGTCATCATTTTCACTAAGAATCCCTTCCCTTTTGGGCTGTGCACCTGTCCATGTTCTGTACCGAGGGAGCTGGAGGGCTGGCCACTCAAACCCCAGTGGCAGCTCTGGACTAGCTCAGTTTCTCCAAGCCTCTACTGAGGCCACAGTGCAGCACTGTGTCTTCACGCAGCTGAGAAGGTGCCTCCAAAGGAGGCTACAGCTCCAAATCATCTGGCAGTTCCTCTGGACCTCTCTCAGCAGTGCAGTAATTAAAAGACTGTATTTCTTCCTGGCCATAGTTGCACGACTGCGTCACTCACTTTGGATCGGTGCAGTGCTAGTCTGGCTGAGCTGTGTTCCTCAGCGATGCGTGCCGGAGTCATCACAGCCCCCTGTGCTCTGCTGTCTGCTGTTTGTGAAGAGCATGACTTCTACTATATGTTTACTTTATTTCTAAAGCACTAATTTTGCTGAGAATCTCCCCCTCTTTCTCGCCTCCTCCAATTTTGCTGCTTGCACAAAATAGGCAAGTTTATATGGAAATGAGGGCTTCTTGCACCCTCGCAGCCGTGAAACTTCCCTAATGCTTTCCGTCTAAGTGTATAGAGCCGCCACACTTTATCCTACAACTAAAGAAAAATTAAGCTACTCCTCACTTGTGCTCTTGAGCTGAGCAAGACGACCCCTAAAAGACAGATTTTGATCAGTAGTGGCCAGAACTTTCAGATGAGTTTGGCAGCGTTAAACTTGCTGAATACTGAGCTCTTCTGAAACCCTATCCTTGCGTTTGTGTAGCTCGGAGAAATGTTCGGCTCAGCGTAAGTATTGTGTGCAAACCGAGAAAGAATAGTGCAGGTAACAAATGGAGCCGCTTTCGAAGCAAACAGAATACCCCAACAGAAGTGTTTGATCTTTCTGTCCTTGAAGCACTGTCTACAGCTAGATGAAATTCTCTTATGTCGGCAAAACATGTGCAGCTTGGCACATTTACGCCTGTCCCCAGAGTAGTGCTGGTGTTCAAGCCACCTCAAGTTTGTGACCATGAGCAAAGTCGTTTTCTCATGGTGTTGCCACTCTGGTCTGATGAGCTGCAGACAGCTCTGGCTGTTGGAGTGGCCTTCATTTTGCGAAGGCTTTAAAATTTGCAGGAGCTGGTGGAGTTTCATGGTTTCACTTAGCCATTTCTCCAAAGCTGTCTCTGCCATCCATTGGAATGTAACTGCTTCCTGTCCCACTTCAGTTCTCTCTACACACCTGAATATAAAGAAGAACGTTGATTTTGCCTAAGAAGCTAGGCCTGCAAACTGTGCAGATGGAGAATTAGGATCCAGGACTCTCAAGGAAATGTAGCTCATGTCTTTGCTCTCCGCCCATGTTTCTACTCATTTTCTATAGTCTTTACGCTTGCTGCCTTTCGTGTCGCTTCCTACCCTCTCCTCCCTAGCCATACACAAGGAAAAGGAGGAGAGCTGTGATGGGCAGCCACACACCTCATCCTGCAGTTCAGGCGGTGGGCTGCTTGGCTTCAGCGCAGAGGATTAATGTTGTAATCGTGTGCATTTACTGAGGGTCATGCCCTGGCTGCTGTATCACCAGTGCCTTTGGGGCGAAAGGTTCTCTGAAGTGTTTTGGAAGGCTGGAGGTGTGGAATTACCTGGCACTAGTGTTACAGAGGTGGATGCTCATGTCTTCTGTTCTTTTGCAGTCACCTGATGCAGCTGATGATCTCAGACACATAGATGACAGAAATAACTCAGGTAAGCTCATGGTTATCTTGGTACTACTTGCTTCCTGCCACAGTTCTAGAGGGTTCCCCTTTGTCTGCTTGTGGAATCAACCCTGAGGACTTGAACTTCTTGCTTCTTGAATGAATGTCCTATTTTGTCCATTCTAGAATGAAACCTCCAAACTTGCCACATTCAGTTTTGGGTAGGATATTTGCATTGTGCTTTAGCGATGGCTAATTTGCTGAGAATGGTGTGTAACAAGCATGCCTCGTTTTCTTCTGGTTTTGTGTTCTGGAATAAAGAGTGCTGGTAGAATGTGGATGGGAATTTTTGGCCTCTGTCCCCTGCTTTAAGTGGGTAACATCCATTGCTGAGGGTCTGCCTTGTGCCCCCTTGGCTAGAGCAAAGAACCTCGCTGCGTGCAGCAGGCACCTGCAAATAAATTCATCCTGGTTTAAGACTCGAGAGCATTTGGGTGCTTGAGAGTACCCACGCGACTCTCCAAGTCTGTGCTTGTGGATCTGCGTACGTGGTTACCTAAATAAAAAGTCGTTAAAGCTGTGACTGCTGTGGCTCTTCAGGCTGTCCTAACTACGGGATGTGTTTCTGTCCCCAGCTATAATAGACAGGCTCAGACTCTCTCTCACTTCATTCTAGGTGGCTGTAGTAGTAGTGTGGAGCAGGGCCGGCCTGCGCCTTCGTAGTACTTCTCTTGCCTTCAGCAGTTGATGCTGGTTTTCTTCTACCTGTTTGCAGCTATTTTTTCCCCGCTTTAATTTTACGCAAGGAAAATTTATCTCTTACCTTGGTAAATCTCTCTGAGAAAGGCTGCACTCCAGACAGCTGATCCATGTGGGGGCCATTTCTAGAAGGAGGTTCTGCTACACAGATACTCAAGAAAAACTTCCTTGCAGAGAACAACAGCTGTTCCTCATCGCTTGGAGTAAACCTCTCAGCCCTGGGATATTTTCTTGAGGCGGTCCCTTCAGTCAGCGTACATAACTAGGAGGGCACTGAAGGGTTGGGAAATAATCAGAAATTGCTTAGGGGCTTCAGACCTCACAGTTGCCTGGCATTGCTCTTTGTTGCCCTCAAACAGAATAAAAGCCATATCAAGAGTGTGATGCTCTATCAAGAGTTTCTTAACCCAGTCCTTAATCCTTAATCCACCACTGCATGAGGCTGTGATGTGTGTGAGGCACCAAAAAACTGCAGGCTTTCCAAAATCGGTTTGGAAGGATAGCAGCTGAGGATGCAACTAAGCTCTTTGGGTATGGGACAAAGCTCTCAAGTGTTTTTTTTAGATTCCCCACCCCCTCTGCCCAGCCTCATTCTTCCAGGCAGTGTAGCATTCCAGCCAACATACAGGCTTTTATTTTTTACATAGATTCTGGCAAGTTAGAAAATCTGTATGAGGAATTTAAAAGATCCTTTTCTTGCATCGGTTCCAGCTTCCTGCTAGGCTTGGTTTTGTCTCTTTTCAGATACCCTTCTCCGAATATGTGGAGAAAATAGTTGGAATAAAATACCTGGGAAAATACTTGACTATTAGAGTGCTTTTTACTCCTATTTTTCTTCAGTGTAGAAGGAAGAGGAAAGGAAACCATTTACCAAAGATCAAAGGAGTATATGCTGAACTCGTTCAAAACAGCACCGTGTGTGCATTCCCCTCCCACTCCGACAGCTTCATTTGCAACTCCCAGCATTTCAGGCACCACTTTGACGTATCCTATCAGGCCTTTCACTGCTGTGTGTATTTAATACAGCTTTAAAGAGATCTGATTGCTATGATTAGTGACACCTTTTCTCTGTACACCTCTACACACACTGGGATTTTAATCAGAATTATCCTTGGTCATGGATTTATGGCTTTTTTTGATCATAGGGTAAACTCATAAGCAATTCCTAAATTTTATGCTAGAAGAGCATTATAACAGAAACTCCAAGGTTATCTTACTGCTGACTGCTGGAAAGCATTAGCAACTCTCTCTTCTGAACATCTTGTCAAAGCACACCATTTTCTTTTGTCCGTTGCAGATGAGCTCTAAGAATCTTTGCATTCTCAGGTCTGACTTACAGAATCACAGAATGGTTTGGGCTGGAAGGGACCTTAAAGACCATCCAGTTCCAACCCCCCTGCCACGGGCAGGGACACCTCCCAGCAGACCAGGCTGCTCCCAGCCCCGTCCAGCCTGGCCTTGAGCTCCCAGGGATGGGGCACCCACAGCGGCTCTGGGCAGCCTGTGGCAGTGCCTCGCCACCCTCACAGTAAAGAATTTCTTTGTAATATCTAATCTAAATCTACCGTCTTTTAGTTTAAAGACTCAATGACTTCATGGTCATCATCTTTTAAATGTGTTTAAAAACATTTATTCCAAGGTTTGCAAGAGGCCATGAATTTATTGAACTTCATAATAACATTTTTAGGGCGGCACCATGGGATGTGTTTGCTTTATGACATAACTTTTTCAGTTCACTTTGATTTAGAGTCTTTCCTATCTTGTAGCCATCAGGTTGCAGAAATACACACTTGATAATTTTGTATTGCACTTACTACTGGGTACCTGCTTATGGTATGTAAGAAACTACTTCTGTCCTCACAGTCTTTGTCCACTTGGGATGTCTAATATCTACAGCAATTCATACAGGAGAAGTATCTTTTAGTCCTACACTGGACTAATTAGTACTGTATAATTACTGAGTCTAGGACTCAGCTCAGCAGCTCATGTACACGTAGGAATGAAAGATTATCTCTCCACCTTCTCATACCGTTGATTTATCCCCATCCAGCCTTTTTAGTCACCTCTCCAAAGACTTGCATCCACCCTTTTGTTCTCCAGACTTCCATTTTAGAGATTCTTTCCCACCAAAATGCCGAAATTTCACAAAATTAGAATCTCTAGATTTATACTAGTTGCAATGCCTGTGCTCTCTTCCAGTGTTTTCTGATTTCTCTCATGGGACAGGAGGCCTGTACTGGCTCAGAATACACCAGTATCCTGTCTGGCGGGAAGTGAGTTCTTTGGGAAAGACTATAAGAAATAAAGAAAATGAGCTTGCAGAGACGCATATTCTCAATTTTCTGTAATCACCTATTAAGTAGGGGTGTCTTGAGCCAGGTATTGTATCTAGATCATCAGTGGAATGATCCTCTGTAACACTATCCTAATTCTTTTTTAATCTTTCTTGATGCTTTGTGGCATTGGGTTCCACAATTACTGTAATTCTGTTTCATGATAATTTCCTTGGGTTTTCTGGGATGCAGTGAGTATCTGTGTCTTACTGATTCTTTCTGTACCATTTATGTAGGCCAGTACCATATCATACTGGTTATCTTTCTTCCAGGCTGAAGAATCCTAGTTCTTCTTTGTGAGAATCATTCTGCTACCCACTCTGGACCCTTTTTATTTCATCCTTGCCATTTTTAAGTAGAGAAGTAGAACGGGGCTGCATGCAGTATTGCAGGTGCAGGTATATGATGAGTTTATGCAGTGGCAGAAGGTGCTGTGTACCTTCTCCCATCTTTTCCGATATTTAATCCTCCAAAGTGAAATGGTATTGTTGAGAAGTGTGCCGGTGTTTTCAGAAAGCTCCCCCTAATGACTGCAGAACCATAATCTTATTTTAAGGATGCTGCATTTTATATGCAATTGGGATTATATTACTTTTACTGATCTTAAGTATCATCCAGTAGTGTACAAATAAACTTGCTAGGTCAGCACGAGGTTCTGGCTAGTCTGATATTGTGTCTGATGTGAGCCACTGGGAATGCCAAGAAAAAAACATACAAGAAGAAAAGCATAAAGTGATTCCTCCCAGAATACTACAGGCTGCAACAATCTGCGGTTTGGTGCTTTCTGAGCCAGAAGTCTTCAATTTTGGAATTGTTTCTTTCTTTCTTGAATCTGTTCACATTTGCAGTAAATTTCACCTTCCACACCACTGCCCGGTTAACTCTGTAAAATCCTAGTACCCTTTTTTTGTAGTTGAGTTTCATTTGACTGCCCTGATATACAGCTTGGTATCGTCAGCAGGTTTTCTCAATACAGTGTTCATCACTTCTACTCTTTCTTGTTAGCTACCAAATACTGACCCTAATACAGACAGCCGCTCTATGATGTGATAGCAGGTCATATCTTCCTATGCTTTTCCTGTGTTTAAACTACTTACCCACTGAAGGACATGCTGCCTTATCCCTTGGCAGCTTGTTTTCAGTAAGAGCTTTGGCTGAGGAACAATCAAAACATTTTTAAAAGTTGTGTGGTGTGTTGAGATCACTTGACTTGCATGTTTGCTTGCTCCTTTGGTAAATTCTAGTCTAAGAGGGTCTAAAAGGAATGACTTCCCTCTAAGCCATATTTCCTCCCCCAGCCCCCCAGTCTGGATTTTGATCTGCATGTGCCCATGCTTTTCTTTTGTACCCGTTTGCCTTGTTTGGAAGTCAGTCATCTGTTTACCAATCCCACTACCCTTTCAAGGTGTGAGATCAGTCACACACATTTATTTGTTTCTAAGACCTTTTCAAACCGCGGGTTAATGCTGGGGTTAATAGTTCAGGAAACATTCTGAACCGTAACGACTACTCGCACTTGGGTACTGTGACGAGGGGGACGTTGCATCTTGGAGTCTGGCTCTAGAGCAGAGGGTGGGCCACTGGGTACAGCTCAGCAGACTTTGCACCTTTGATCTGATGTATCTTCATAGATTTCTGTATTTGAGGTCCTGTGCTATGTTCAGAGATTTTAGAGAGGCTTCCCAGGAGGCAGTTTGCACTCGAAGGGAAAAATCTGTGGTTTTGTGGAACTTCTTACACAAGTATCTCACAGCAGTTGCTCCAGCCAAATTATGGCAAAGGGCAGATGTTCCAGGCGTATGTCAGAGCACGTCAGATAAGCTCTACCAGCTCCTTTCAGGAGAGTGAGGAGCCACCGTAACAGCAGTGTGCTTTAGGTACAGAACACATCCTAAAAGACCAAGTTAACTGAGAGTCTGCCCTGCCAGAGGATCTTTCCTGGAAAGTTCTTTCAGCAAGGAGCCCAAGTCACAGTCTTAAATTTACAGAAAGGACTTTGTCGTGTGACTTCAGCATTAAGCAAGGCCAGAATGCTCACGTCTCTCATTGGCTGTGGCATTACCATACTAGTGGTCACACTGCTCTTCAGTGCATGCTGCTCTACTGAAACCAGTGAAATGGTTTGGAGCACTGGCTGACACCTGGGTCCTTTCAGTATACTTGATTTTTTTCCTAAGGCTTGGCACTTTCAATAATTTTCAGTGAATCGTGGGTATTAGGGACAAGTATCTTCCCACGTATGTGACTTCCTTCCCAGAAGCCACAGTAGTCGCTACCTGAGCTACAGATCACCTAAAAGTCCTGGCCGTGGGATTACTGTAAATCACCAAGACTTTAGCGGTGTCTCAAATTCGGCACCCTTACGTCAGAATTAACTGGATCAGCTATATACTTAACACTGGCTCTTAAAAACTTAACTTCTCTTGTCTACACAGTTCCCCAGGAGCAGGACGGGCAGCCAGAGGAAGAGGACATGTTAGTAACGCGTGATTCATCAACACCGACTTCATCAGCACTTGAAGAAATGGCCCTGTACAGCAGCAAACGCAAACTCCGACACAGCCGGCGCAGTTTGGAGGCTGCTGTCCCTACGTAGAAGATCTGAAGCACCTGGGCGATGGAATAGCCCAGCACAGGCTTTTTGAGCTTCCTGTGCTCCGGGGATAGCACTGGACTGCCCACACTGCTGCCTCCTGGACTCTGGATGGGAACTGAGCACCCCGGGGAGCATTGTGGTCAACTAACTTCCTTCAAGGCTGTGAACCGCCCTCTTTTCTCACCCAATAATGCACTGGGGCATGTCCTAAACAAGATGGGACAATACTAGACTTACTGATGGCAAATTGAGAGGAGGTGTGGGTAGGACAGTGGGCAGCTGCAGCTTGTTAGCCTGTAAATATTGTGTGTGGGGGAAGGGTAGGACAGGGAGAACATATGAGTGTGAGAGTGTGTTGGGCTCCAGCTGTTATTTCCTCAACTTGGATTTTTTAGTGGTTAATGTGGGAGCTTCTACTCTGGTATGAATTAGAAGGAAGGTCCAGCCTGCCTTTGCTCCTATTTAATTTCCATTCTTTTGCCAAAAAGCATCTCCTTCCACCTCCCACACCATGTCACCTCACTTTCTTTTGGGAGTATGTGGAAATGGGTAGCTTGGAGGCAAAACAAAGCAAAACAAAACAAAACAAAAAAAAATTTCAGCGAAGTGCCTCCCTCTGACACTGACACCTGTGTGCTCAAGCAAAGACGACTGGATAAGCAGGAGCCTGTGCCAGCTCTGTGCCACTTGCCTCTGTGAGCGCAGCAATCTATCCCACGTAGCAAACTGCTCCTGCCAGTATTTAGTGCTGTTCTGGGGGACAGGTACCTACCCGGATTTACACGTAACTGCGTGGATCCCTCGCACGCGGTGTGACCCACTCTGCAAGCACACTGCACGGAGTGTCAGAGGAGGCCAGGTATCTGTCTTCTGTCAGCACCACGGCTGAATTGGTGAACCAGGGCAGAAACAAGAAAGGAGCTGAACAGCTGTAGCAAGAGTCTAGCAGTGTGCATGTGTGACAGCAGTAGAGAGCAGAATAGTTGGGGATTAGGATATGGTGGCAGAGATAGGAGGTGTAAACAGCAGATAAGATAGTGGGTTAGGATTCAGGAAAGGGGCAAGGGTAGGAAGTGGCGATGCTGGGGTCAGGTTAGGAGTCATGGGGTCTTACAGGTAGGAGGATACTAGCGGGTGAGTCCACTGTGTTGCCCGCTAGCTGTGAAATGAAATGTGACGTTACGGGGGTGCGCAGTGTGGGGCTTTCAAGGAGTGCCGGCCAGGCAGGGAGCACAATGAAGTAGGGTGGGTCTGGCCTATACCTTGCAATAACTACGCAATTCTACTCTTTGCCAACTTGTTGGCTTCAGACCCCTTTCCATGTAGAACAGGGAAGATACATGCTTGCCCATGCAAGAGGAGAAAAAGAAAATGAAAAAGGAGCAGGGGTGTGATTCCTGGTGTCCATGAGTGGAACAAGGGCTGTGAACAGATTCTGTATCAAGTGAGCTCTGCAGATGTGGAGGAGACAGATGCTGCTTATCGCTCTGAAATCAGTCTCTGCTGCCCACTACTGAAGTAAAACATCCCTTTTCTTCTTTTTTTTCTGTTCTTTCTTTTCTTTCTTTCTTTTTTTTTTTTTTTTTAATGCCTCTAGTAAGGAGAAAGGCATCTGAGCTTGGCAGTAATCTGATCTGTCTACCCTGATAACATTGGTGCTCTCTGCTGAACCCCTCCAGCAGTAAGACCAGAGTTGGACCTTAAGCCTTTCAGTGACTCAAAGTGGCTTGGGAGTGACAGGCACTTCTGCTTGTATATTTGCTGAATGAAAGAACTGGATGCAGTTTCTTTTAGTTGAGAATCTCCCTTCATGCCAAAATCCAGTGGATCATTTTAACTGACTTCATATGTTTTAATTTTACAGAGCTTTGAAGGGGGAACTCTGATAATCTCAAACTGCAGCTAAGGCTGCTTCCATCATCAGCAATTTGAGCTTTTCCTTTTTAAATCTGATTTTAGCATTTGCTTTTTAACAACAGCAATTTTGGAAACAATCCTGGATTGGTTTTGGTGACTAACTTGTGATTCTTTTTTTCTTTCCCTTTGCGGTACCTGGTGCCAGGCTCTGGGTTCTCTCCCATTCTCTTCTGAGAGACTCTGAGGGAAAATTAGCGCATCAAGACTGTAACTAGTGAAATTTGTACAACCAAAGAAATCTATTTTGTGGTTCAAGGATAATAAAGTTTACTTTACATTTTAGAACCTTTAGTTGATGTGGTTTAGCCCTGTGTGAAGCCTGCAATTTCTGTATCAGCACTTTGGTTCCTCTGACATACAGTCACCCTGTAATGTAGGAGGCATACTAGTGATTTTCCTGCTTTTGTGTGCAGAAATCCCTGATCACCTAAATCACTGACAGCTGCAGGAACATCAAGATGAGCACATGCTACTCTTGTAAATTTGGTAGAGAGCTGGCATCTGTGCTGAACAGGGAGGAAGAGAACCTAAACCAGCAGCTGTTAGCTTCATCTCTATGTAGGTTGGAAGGGACTCCTTATTTTGGAAGTGGCAGATTCTCTCTTGGGATGGGGAGGGAGAGGAGGAGAGGTTTCTGTTCCAGAGAAGCTATAATAGTGGGGAAAGGAAACAGGGGCAAACAAGTGAGATGATATCTGTGGGATACGTGCTTTAGTTATCACACTCATCACTGACACCTATTTAAAAAACAGTGCCCAGCTTAATGGCATACAGGGGAGGGAGGTAAAGTCAAGGATGAGGAAAAAAAACCTACAAGGTGCTGTCCGGTGTTACAAGCTTTAAGACCGTACTGATGTTAACTACAGAGACACTCTGAATTCCGTCCGTACCAGGGGCCGATTGGGCACGAAATGTACCTCCACGCTGTTGGTGCCGGTGCGCTCCGTGCCCGAGCCTGCCAGTAAAGGCTGCCCGATGTGATGCTACTGACTGTGGCAGTGAGGACTGGTCCCTTCTGCTACTGCTGAGCTCTGTGGTGCCTGCTGCCTCATGGGTGTGGGCGAGTTGATGGAGTGCCAGCCCTAAGGCTTTGGCTCCAGTTTGACCAGTTGCCAGGGGTGCATGGGGGAGTGTGTCTGTGTGTGTGAAGGAACACCTGGACGCAGGCAGTAGGTGGCTGGCACAGGAGTAGCCTGGAAGCAATGCAGAGCCTGGGCCCTGCTCATCAGCCGATATAATACAGAACACAGGGATAGGAGCAAGAGCTTAAGCCTCTTGGCTTTCTTCACTTGGCTCTGCTTAAAGAAAAATAAACACTAGTTTGTTTACATGATTAAAGTTTTTAAAAATACAGTTGAACTGGTAAAAAACTAACACATTTCATGTAGCCCAAACAAGTTCTCCTTAGTGTGGATCAATGAATGGCCACCAGGATATGCCAGCACAGAGAAAAACGGCCTCAGTGGGAAGAGGGCAGAATTCCTCTTTCTAGAGGCAGTGTCATACTAGACCTTGCCCTCACTCTCCATCCTGTGCAACCGTTGACTTGCAGGTACAGCTGGAAAAGAGACCCTGGCACACCGCATGGTACCGCAGGAACAGTCTTGTCTTAGTCCAGCTTGGAGGGGTCAAGAGTCTTAAGTGTTGACGTACACAAACTCCTACAATAGATTTCACAGGTCCTCCCCTATAAAATGGAATTTTTTACAAATGGTTTTAATCGCTCTTCCCTCCCCCCCCCCCCCCCCCCCCCCCGCTTAGATTGTTATATGTATATACACATCTGTGCTTATTTATTACCTAAGACAACGGAGCCATGATTTGGACATGTGCAATAGTTACCACTTTACAAAAGTAAACATTTTCATGAACGTTGGCATCCTTGTAAGATTTGAAGCAGGTCATTAGCATAATTTTCCTCAGGCAAGAGTACATAGTTACATACGCATCTCCTAAAAATGCCAGCCTGAAAGCCTCCCCTAACCCACCCACCCATTGCATATACACTGGTGGGTGGGCAATCCCCACCCATTTATCTGCAACTGAGATTTCCCAAAAGTGTCTGTGTTACTGGCCCCAGTTCCAGCTGGGGTATGGACAGGAGGACAGAGATTGTTGCCGTGATGGAAGGTGGCCCAGAAGTCTTTAACAGCAAGCGTATTCAGAAGAGCTTCAGAACTAGAGAATCTGTCCAGCTGCTTTGCTTTTTAAATGACAAACCTGCTGATGAGAAGCAAAGGAGTAGGGCCTAATTCCAAATGCTCTACTAGATGCAGGTCCAGAAAAGGTGTTCATGCAAGAGTGTCTGATATATGATAGCTACTCAAAGTATTCACAGAGCTAGCACACAATCACCTCCAGTAAGATGCTGCAGTTGGAGTAAAGGCTGCGAAAGACAACCAAAAAATAATTTTCAGAACTTAACAGCTCTCCTTGCTTTTTAGGTGTGCTGGAAGGATGCTCTTATGTCATCATCATTAACTTAGGAAATTTATTTAGGGTGGAGATTCTACTATAAATAGGAACAAAAAACTATCTCCATTTTTTAGTGATAATGCAAAGATCTTCAAGGCTGCACAAATAGAGAATAGAGTACAACTGGTTAGGTAGAAGGTTGGCAAGAAAGAATCTTGCCGCTAAATGCATTTGTATAGCACCAGTAAATCAAAGGCGTGCTACTGGGAGTGTGGAGGGGAAGTAAATGTCATATTGGGACATAGCTCTAGGTGCAAACTTGCAAGACATGAAATAAAACTCCGTAACACTGATTTTTGGGCATCGTAGTTTTACTGGAGATTACCATATAGCTGACAACTGTATCTTGTTAAAAGCAAATGGAAAAGAGCAAATTACAGTGAAATGCTGAAGACGGGAACAGGAAAGTACTACAGCAAGCCAAATAAAAAGCACAGTAATGCATCTAAAAAAATGTAAAAAGCAGCTTGTTAAGGTGGCACAGGTGCATAGACTATGATGTTACCTGGTTTGTGACACTATCTGGTTTGGGGCATGTGTGAGCATGAAAGACTAGGACAAGAATTAGGATAAGTAATAAACACCCAGGTACACAGGAAAAGGAGGAGGAGATGGATGACGATGATAGTAATGATACTTGAGAAGCATTGTAGGATTGTGTAAAACTTAGAATGGACTGTCTAGGGGAAGGGCCAAAGGTGCAAAAAGAAGGAGGGCTCAAGGTGTATCAGACAAGAATGGGAAAACAGAAAGGGGAGCACAGAGGATAAAAAGGGCTGGTCTCGTGTGGCCAGCCGTTTGTATTGTTCTTGCCTGTGTGGCTGCTGCTGGCGAGTATGTGGTGCCTGGAAAGGTACTCCCCAGGCTGCGTTTCTCTGTGGGTGCTTGGCTGTGTCTCTCTGCGTGCACTGAGGATATGCTTGCAGCCTTGCTGCTGTTTGGATATGGGCCCAAAGGATCACAAAACCAGCTGGTTCTAGCAGGGTGGGCCCTCAAGCCTGCAGAATTCAGTTTCCCTTTAACAAATGGCCCTACAGGCAGTAATAACTAATCCAAAGACAGTAACTGCAGAAAATCTATGCAACAATTTAAACTTGGTAAGAGCAAAATCAGATAGCATGGAGAAGAGCTACTTTCCTAAACCTGTCCCAAAGCAGAGCATTACTACTCTGGACTGGTCTCATTGAATCTGCACTCTTACCTAACTGAGTAAGATGTCCTAGAGACCTTCTACAGAAAGCTAGTAACAAATCAAAAACTGTAAACTCAACAGCAGTAAAGATGACAGTGCCCTTCTACAAAGGGTAGTCCCAGCAAGAGTGGTTTATGGCATTTACATAGACGATAGATTCAAATACTTTTCCACAGAAATGGGGGGGAGGGAACATCAACCCACAGTCCTACAATTACAGAAGACATAGTAATGAAATCTTAGCCATCAAGGGCCTAGCTCTAAAATCTAACTTTCAAAGAAGTATACATGAGCAAAGATGGAAACAAGTAATCAGGAGCTTTAAAGCCACCTGAAATTTGGCATAACTACAAATCCTGAATCCTCACATCCAGTGAGCAGGGGCAGGGGGGAAGAAGAAGTTTTACACAAGTGATAACTCAAGCAGATGGGAAGGAATCTAAGTGCTAGTCACGGACTAAGGCTGCTTTTTTTATTGTTATTCACAAGTTACTTTTCAGGTCCTGCTAAATGCAAGTTTTCTTCATTTCAGGATTAAGTCCTGTCTTGCATTGGTAAACAAGGTGAGGGATGGACTCCTCCCCTGTTATTTCCCTCCATATATAATGGTAGGCAGATGCCCTGAATACTTACAGGATTCTCTTCAACCATTGTCTGCTAACAGATATAAGGTACTGTCACGGAAGCTGCAGATCACACCAGATTTACCCATGTGGAGTCAGCTCTGAGAAACCTGCAATTTAGAAACACCAGAGGATGGAGGATATTGTTTTTCAGAACTGCCCACCTGCCACCAGCTGCTTCTGGAGACAATGTGCTGAACTTTATGAACCTGTGGGTTTCACTCAGTACCACTTTTGCTGCTGCTCCTTGTGGTTTTAGTGACATACATCGTAGGTGAAGTGGTGAGAATTCCCAATGATTATGCATTGTAGGATGCCATAACCGGCACTGCCACTCTGCTGCCACTGTAGCTCGGCTTGCCCATCTCAGGGCCCTAGGCAAAGTCACTTTACACTGTTTGAGTACCACGTGTTCTTAAAAGTAGTGTCTTGACACCTCAGGAAAGCTGCAGCTTGTCCAAACGAATAATAATCAATGGCCGACTGCATAAGGATAAGAAGTAGACACTGTCTTGCCAAGAAAAACTGAACTACCCACCCCAACCAGACATAAAGTGTCCTGTACCGAAGTCTGTAACAGGCTCAAAAAGCCTTCATGCCTAATGGAGACCTGGCGTCACAAAGATGCAGCCCTTTCTGGTAACAGCAAGTAAATGTCACCCTCCCCGCTGTAAAGGGGCAATTCTTTATTTTCTGCACAGACACCTCCTGCCCCCACCCCAAGCTTATTCCCTTTGAGTTTTCCTCTACTTTTCTCTTTGGGCTGCATGGTAACCAAAGCACAAACTAATTTCACACCTTGTACCAAAGCCAAGTGAGGATTTAATAAGGGTGTAATTAAAGCAGTAGTTTAAATCAATCTATTTCACTTTGAGCTGAAAGCAGTCTATAAATAAACATTCATATAATTAGTAACCATATCTTATCTGAGATAGCACTAGCCAAACATTAGGCTGTAATAGCATACTGCTATAGGACGGTGCCTCAACGTGTAATCTTATCTCAAGTTTCATACCTATAAGAAATCTAGAATAGAACATTTACTCTTATAAACGATAGATCTTTTCTCCCACCTCTTCTACTGTGCTATACAAAAGGCCTTCCTTATTGGGGTTGCTTGAAAGGTAGGCTGTCAGAGGTTTGGAAATTTATTTTTTTTTATATATATATATATATATATTTTTTTTTTTACCTTTTTCTGTCCATCCCAGAGGTCTGCTCTTCTCTAGTAGCGTTGTTACAACCTTCCTGCTCAATGCAAGCTTGATGGGACTTCTCACCGTATACAGCTATAGACTCCAAACTCACTGTCCACTCAAATGGATTTTGTCTCCCAGCATCTTCAGTAGCACACCATGTGTCTCCTGATCACATCTCTGTGCAGGAACTAGAATTCCGCATGCCATGCAGAACAGCAACAATGAGGCTCTATGCACCATACTGCAACACCACGTTGCACTCCTGCTCTTGCAGCTGCTGCATTCCTGTAGCAAGACAATTAATGATTCTTGGAAGGCACGATGGAAGGGCTGGACTCATGATTTTTGAAGATTTGAGAAATGAGAGGATGATGTAATTCAAATAGTAAATGTTGCACAAAATGTTGAGTTTGAAGAAAAAGATACTCAAGAACTTATGGAACTGAATGAGGAAGAGTTAAGGAAAATTAATTAGAACAATTTGCTGAAGAGCAGTAAATATAGAGATAGAAGACTGAAAAGCATCGATAATGGAACCACAGACACAAGTATTTATGGGAGCAGCAGGAAGTTTAGTGAAGGAAGCTGGAAAACATACTCATTTTCCATTCAAACAGTTAGCTCCCAGATTTAATTTATGCGAATCTACAAACTTGCTTAAGAACACGTCCATCAGTTGTAAAGGGGAACTACTGTAGTAACATTTTGGTCAGAAGAATTAAACTATCATGAATGGAAATACTCAGGTTCTTCTCTGCTGTTTTGCAGGTGTAACTGTAATCTTTCCACAGGACTTGAAAAAATGTACATTAAAAAAAAAAAATACAGCTCAGAATGACCTCTACCGACAGAGAGATAAACTGCCATCCGTACCGTTCAATGGATGGAATTCAGCCGAGGCTGCGTTAAGGAAGCTATGGAGCTTTTCCCAGATTTAAAAATGGATCATCTCCTACCTTGCCCAAGGCCTGCTCCAGCTGTCAAGATTTAGTTTAGCACAGAAATAGAGCTTGAACAGACATGTGGTTTAGTCTAAACCTTTTCAGCTTTTACACAACACATTCAGAACTTTGATTACTAGGAAAAAAAAAAAAAAAAAAAAAAAAAGAGTCTTTAGGGGAGAATATTCTTGTCATGAGAAACCCACCATAAAAAAAACCACTTGAGGAGAAGCATACATAAATACAGAAGGAGAAAGGTAACGGTGAGTCATTTGGGCTAATTTATTGAATGCCTTAAAACATATTAGAGAAAAACTACTGGATTAGTATCACACCAAATCAAAAATAAAACTTGTTTGAATGGAAGAAATCACAAAAAAATCTCTCTGTATACCCATGTAAAGTGATAGGTATTACTAGTTAGCATTGTCAGAAGGTGGGAAATACTAACTGATACAAAGCAATAGTTGAAATTTATGGAACAGTAGTCTTCCCCCCCCCCCCCCCCAAAGAAAAAAAAAGGGGGGGGGTAAGTCTAAAAAAAAAAATCAGGAGCAGGGAGCTCGCTCAGCCTTTCCTCATGTGTGAGGTGCTCCAGTCCTTTCATCATTCCTTGTGGTCCTTCACTGCACTGTCTCCAGCATGTCCATGTCTTTCTCATGCTGAGGAGCCCAGAACTGGACACAGCACTCCGGGTGTGGCCTCACCAGTGCCGAGCAGCTGGGAGGGCTCACTTCCTTCAGCCTGCTGCCGACACTCCGAATGCAGCCGATACCATTCACAGCATGAGCATGTCGCTGCCTTGCGTTCAACTTGGTGTGCACCAGTAGCCCCGAGTCTTTTTCTGCAGAGGGGCTTTCCAGCTGGTTGTTCTCCAGCACATACTGGTCCATGAGGTTAGTCCATCCCGGGTGCAGGACTTTAAACTCCCCCTTGTTGAACTGCAAGAGGTTCCTGTTGGCCCATTTCATCCAGGTCCCTCTGGATGGCAGCATGACACTGGTGTACCAGCCACTCCTCTCAGCTTGGTGTGGCCTTCCAGCTTGCAGATCATTGCTGAAGATGTTGAACAAGGCTGTGCCCAGGATTGACCCTGAGGTACAGCACTAGTTACTGATCTCCATCACACTGCTCATCACCCTCTGGACCTGGCAGTTCAGCCAGTTTCCAGTCCACCACCCTCTATGTTCACCCAGCCCATACTTCGTCAGCTTTGCTATGAGGATCTAACGGGAGACTGTATCAAAGGCCAGACTGAAGGCTGGGTAGACAATATAACACAAATGCCCCCAGACAGTTAACTAAGTCATCGTATTTATTAAAGCAACTGGCTAAAGAAAAGCAAAAATTGAGCAAAAGTGTGCTAGGCTGTATTAATAGAAGTAACAGAAGTCCAAGCATGATTCAGTTAAATGTTATGACACCAGATGTTGATCTCAAATTCACCGATTGTAAATTGCTCTAGACTGTAGGAGGAGACACCCTCTCATGTGGCAATACCTGAATTTGTGTATCTTAAGCTGAAACCTTTTATTAATCTTATAGCCTCAAGAAAAAAAAAAATATAGGTAAATTCAAAAAGGCAGGCGGACAGGTAGTATGTTACCCACAGTCAGGGGACACTGGTAACAGCAACAATTCCTACCAGTTACTGACCCAGGCACAGGCACAGCCCCAGTGCTACTGTCAGAAGCAATTGCATAGGCTTTATTAACAGTGTGGTCTCTCACTCTCACCACGATCAGTGATAATCTAAATAGATTAGATATACAAGCTCCTTTGATATCATAGCCAAGTCTTTCCTGCTGAGGTTTCTTAGAGCAACAGATCTACACTTCATTTTTTTAAAAAAATTACTTGGTAACAAATCCCCTTCTTAGCATACACACTAGAGCAACAGCTCTGGATCGTAAAGACTCTCAGCTGCTTTATTCCCTTAGTTTTCACTTTACAAGCAGTTCTTGCACTCCATGATATCCAGCTGAGAATGATTTATTCATTGGTATAGCAAAAGTGATTTTCAGAGCCCCTGCATGTGACCAGCACAAAAAAAAAAAAGTGTGGTCTGGCACAACTTTGCATTCTTTTTTCATATTAACCATTTTTCCACTCTCTGAGAGGACAGGCAGAAGCAAGCAAAGATGCCTCTGGCCATTTCGCAGAGAAGAAACAACATTTACAAGAGCCAAAGTTATTTAATTTTGCTTGTTTTGGAAGAAAAAAAAAAATCCAACCAACCAGAAACAAGAGTTTTAGAAGGTCTTTGGTGGATACTGACGTTCCCAGGGCACAAGCAAGGTAACCAATAGACTTTCCTATGCAGATGTTTGCTTATATTGGCTTCCTCTTCTAAATAACTCCCAAGTATCATAAATAACCATCTCACTAATGTTGTAGAAACTGAAGTAAATGACGGGGTAAT
The DNA here is from genome assembly GCF_023634085.1 of Falco cherrug. Taxonomy (NCBI): domain Eukaryota; kingdom Metazoa; phylum Chordata; class Aves; order Falconiformes; family Falconidae; genus Falco; species Falco cherrug. Next base: position 15,053,818 of record NC_073699.1, read on the forward strand.
TGTTATCTGGCCAATGAAGTCTGAGAACTACAGAACCTTCTTTTGGGAGAAATGGGACAGGAGTGGAAGATATATTCCCCTTTTCTCTGCTCCTTCCAATACCTCTCAGAGGGAGACTGTGCAAGAGTGATCACAGAGACAGGGGTCTGGAAATTGCACCAGGCTCTCATAATGAAATGAGGCAAGAAAGACAAAAAACAGAGGTAAAAGTAATGATTCAAGGGACTTATTTCATTCTTTCAGTCACATTTCTTCTAACACTTTGTTTAATTTTGTTTTAAACATGTCTCAAACAAATAAATGGCTCGTTTTCTAGCAAAGCCTGCAAGCCTTTATCTGGGTTAGCTCCACTCCAATTCAGCAAATTTTTCTTTTTAAATTCCCATGATGCTAAATCAGAAATCACTGCAATAAACAAAGAGAAACAGGATAGAAAGAGCCAGGGGTTGGGAAGAACAGGAGATTTGCAACTCAACTTTGTGGAAAAAACAGTTTCCTCTCTCTGCTACATCTACCACAGTCAAACAGGCATTAAATTTTGAATATACACAGAAAGAATCTCAAGGACAAAGGTCTGAGTTCATCCATCCTAATTTAGGGTGGGAAGCTACAAGTGTAGAAATATTTCAAAGCTCCTTATGTTTCAAGTTATCCTTTCTATTAATTTGTCCAATAAATGGTAGGACCACTACCTACAAACCTGTATGATTTCTAATATGCAAATTGTAGTTATTATAAATCAAATTATTCAGTATAAATTAAATGGAAGAATAAATTTTACAAATCTATAAATAAGCCTAAGGAAACACACTGTCTCCGAGTTCCTCAGTCCAACTGACTTGAATATCAAAGCAGCTCTTCTTCAAAACAGAAGTGCTAACACTATGGCAAATCTGTTCCCCAATCAAACAAGAAAACTATACAAAGTTAATAAGTTAGTTTCTAAATCTAACTGTATGAGTAGTTCTCAGGAAAGCTATTGGGAAATAGCAGAATTTACAAGAACTTAAAAAGAAACTGCTCAAAGTAAGCTATGCATATAGAAGGTCAAAAAGAGCAAACACAAAGTGATGAAAACTCACCCCACCCCCACCCCAAACATTGCAAAGAGTAACTCAAGAAATAAAATCTTGGTCTCAGCTTTTCAAGGAGGGGGGGGGGGGGGGGGGGAGGGAGCAGAGAAAGGCAGCTGGTGGGAATGAGAAATACGAAATGGAATTACCTTGTTGAAGGTATAGAAAAATTCAAGAATCCTGTTATTCCCAAGGAGATTCTGCATAATTCCTACCCCAGAATTTGGAAGGGACAGCACACTAAACCACAAATCCAATTGTAAAAAATATTTTACTAAATCTTTCCAGTGCAGTGTTACAGCATAAGTTGCTTCAGCCTGCTTACTCACCTCTAGTCCTCTTCTGAATATCATGTTTTTTTCCCCCCTTACAGTTCTGGAATTTTATCATAGTACCTCTTGAGTGGCACAATAATCCTGGCCCCTGTTTAAGTCTTATGATGCTACATCCCCACTCTGGAGAACTCCCCTCTTCCCCAAAACAGTTTCCTGCTTTTCCTTCAAGCAAGCCAATAAATACCTTTCTCCCCTTTACCATGTGGTTATCACCCTTCGGCATCTCGCTGCACTGGGCTACTCAGTGTCAGTTCCAACAAAGAAAGAGGCACTAGGCTGAGAGCCAAGGAGCCTGGCTTATGTTACCGGCGTTCACCATATTCCTTTGTGACTATCTCATCATCTCTTCAGCCAACAACTTTATCCGAAGCATAGCTGCAATATTTAATTACTGCAGAACGCTGATCTCATTTTACTCCTTTATTTCATCTTGCATACAAAGTTCAGCTAAACCAATGGAAAAAAAAGTACAGAAATTGAGATAATAGAGAAAGGCCTCATCCCCTGCCTTTCCTCCTCTAACTACAAGACACTCAGTGCTTTCTTTACCAGTTGATCAGGTTTTCTTTTAACTGTTATTGCTTTTGGGAAGGATGCTAAAGGCCATCTGACCTGGTTTATATAAAGAAAACAACTGTGGTGCAGGAAACTGGCTGACAAAACAGTACCAAAGTAGGAAGAGAATTGCTAAATTTCCATACTAGCTCCTATATCTATTCTTTCTTCATTTAAATGTATAATACCCTTTTTATTCTACATCATATGCTGAATTTTCTGTGCTAGAATATAATTAAATACATCTTCTGTTCAAAGTATAATGCATCTTTTAGAAGTTTTCCTGAGCACAAATTAGCAGCCTGTTGACACCACCAGAAATGTCTCCAAACCAAAAGAGTATAAAAGCCTAGAATTCTAATGGTATTTGAAGACTTCTACCCTATGCCTCAAGTGTTCTGCCCCTCACATTATAGCCCAAGTCATACTTGCGTTCCCACAGAATCCAAAGTCTATGGAGGTGTGTAAACGTAGCCTCGCACGCTGTTTCACTTCACCTTGTCAACTGTGCTTGGAACCAAGTGGCCCACAAGCTTTTGCGTTCTCCAGATACCAGATGCCTCCAGCAAAGAGCAAGCCCTGTGTGTTGTCGACAGAAGAGAGTTAACCGAGTGCAATATATTAAAAAAATCCTAGGGGGAAAGCCATACTCTAGACTAGAGAAGAAAGGAAAAAGCTGCCAAGGTCCCCACTCTAAGAAAAACTCTTTCAAGCCCCAAATCTAGCGATCAGTTTAAAAGCGAGCGTTTTAGCAAAATGTACTACCCAAGCCTCTCAGAGCATGGCTTCCCTACACCACTTCAGAGGTGTACATTCATATATGACCTGTGCATATGACATGCACAAGACACACAATGTGCATGGCTGTTGCTGGGCTGTACACCACTACTCCCATGGTCTGCATGGGGGATAAGGAGGGGCACTGGTGGCTTTCTGTTGCTGGCAAGGGCAGGTGGCGGGGACCAGCTGGCCGCAACAGCACGGCCAGACACCGACAGGCTGGGACATGGGGACTGGCTGGCCAGTGGGCTCAGGGCAGGCAAGAAGATGCCAGGGCCAGACCATAAACATGCCCCAGCAGCGAGGGACAGGAGCTGAGCTACAGCAGCCCACCACACACCCAGAGCATGGAAGTGCCTGTCACAGTGTGAGCTGCGGACAACGACACCAGAGCGTTTCAGTAAGCCTAAATGCAAGTTACATCTCTATGAAGGACAAAGGCACATCTGCTGTAAAGGTACAGTGTTCCCTAAAGCTTACCGAAAAGCCTGGGGGGAGTGTCCACAGCCAAAAAAAAAAAAAAAAAAGAATTTAATAAGATGGCTGGATGAGCAACTGAGTGTTTATACACACCAAGGCTCCAAGAAACAGCTCTGCAACAGACCCGAGGAGCTACACAGTTGGAAGCTGAAGTTCCAGACAACAAAATTCCAGACAACAAAAAGGTGCAGATCTTCAACTACAAAACCTGTTTACCTGCATTTTTGCTGAATTCTCAATTATTTAACAACTTTAAACCAACATTCTTCTAAAATATGTATCCACTGCTAAGTGATGCTGTTTCTCTTGTCTTTTCACAGAAGACAGAAGAGACACTCAGTACATCTTCTTCTGACTTTAAAATCTGTTTGTCTTCTCTAAAAGCTACGATATTGATTTGTATAAAAAAAGTTTAGATTCAAAATGAAAATACAATTTTTGTAACTGAAAGATAGACACTCTGCCACATGGGAGCAGAAATGAGGGTTGGGCACTGGAGATCTGTTCCTCCTGACTTTTTCACGTGGGGAGACTTAACTGGCCAGGCCAAGCAGATGTATGTTTTCTCTTCATCAGGTCATGCTGGATGTTCAGCCATGCTGAACTTGGATGCAACCCTGTCTGCACTGGGGAGTTACCAGTCTGCTCGCAGATTAAGGCCAAATTATCTGATCACAGGAACCTTCGTTCTTTAGGTCACCTCCTGCATTTTTCCCCAGAGGGAAAGGGTGGCAGTAGTATCTGAATACTCTGCCAAGGCAAAAAAAAAAAAAAAAAAAAGCTACAACAAAAAAAACCCCATGCTTGTACACAGAAAGTGCTGCTGTACAAAAGATACTGACAATAGTGATTATTCCTCTTTTATTCTCCATCTAGCCCATTAATTTAAGGCAGTTTTCATTAAAAAAAAAATCCCACTTATAAGCATAATAGTGTTACTATGCAAAACTACATTCATGTTCTCGCTGCCATAATTCCATTCAGATGTTGTTCCTGCTTGTTACAATAATGTTGGGTTTCTCCAGTGTCACACTTTGGGGGTGGTGTTTTTTACAATAAAAATAACTATGAAGAGCTGGGAGGGGCATGAAACAGGCAAGCTTCTGAAGAGAGTTCTTCACTATCTGCCAGCAAAGTAAGGTTGAGGAATCAAAGGCCTGAGACATAAGAATTCTTCAGGGATACACAGAGCACGCATTCACTGCATAAGAAATAAGTTCAGTGCTAAGGGCCAGTTAGTACCTGTGACTTCTTGATACTGAGTTGGAATAAAAACGGGAAGTTCTTGTTAAACAACTTCAGACTAGATAGATAGAAGGGAGAAAGCAAAGCTGCACTTAACCCAGATAATCTAATATATACAAATAAAGCACCTGGAACAGATCAAAACCAGAAGTGGCAGACAGGATTAGTCACCAATGTTAAAGTCAACAGGAGCATTCACCATATTCTCTTCCATTATAAGAGAGTCCAGGGAACCTGCAGTGCTAAAGTAAGCAACTCAAAGAACAAGATGAGTTACTACTCCAGGTCCCAGGTCACCTTGTCTTGTCTCTTGTTTATGGCACCTTTGGGGCAGATAACATCTCTGTTCCTTGTATAGTGTCAGTGATCGCAGAGGGCCAACGGCTCTTCAGCGTTTGGAGAGCCAGGGGCCAAGGGGGATAATACCATCTCACTACCCAGGGCTTGGTCCTGCAATGCCCAGGCAATGGGAGCAGGGCAGGCCCAGTGACAATGGCAGACAAGGTCAGCTGAGGGTCCAAAGTGCCACGCAAGCTTGTGGTGACAAGGCAGGCCCGAGGTCAATCCATTGGTCAGGGTCTGTTACAGCACTAGCAAACTAGTAGGCTGCGACAAGGCTTTTACTATCACATACCAGGTTAACTTCAATAAGTAGTTAGCACACCTTACCTCGGCACAGCCACCAATCCTCCACAAGGTTTCAACAGTTCGTGCTCTTCAGGCCAGTCCACCCTGCTTCTTGCCTCTACTGCATCCTCCTCCTTGTCTCTCCTACCCCCACAGCACTCTCTCTCTGCTTCTTCCAGGTCTTTCTTCAGTGACTGCTCCTCTTCCCTACCCCTTAGAGTTATTTAGCTACTTAGCAGGAACCAGCCACACCTGCACCTTACCCACATCAGCCAACCCACCGCCCCTGGAGCCAGCCCACAGCTGTATATTACTAATGTTAATCAACCTGTCTTCATCCCTCTGTAATTCCTCTGCAAGGGCCAGGTCCAGTGATGGTGACCAGGGTCAGACACAGCTGATATCTGGGCCAGGTCCACATGACGATGCAGGTGTGAGCTCAAGCTGGGCGGTCAGCCATGGGTTGGGGCCAAGACGCGGATGGCTGCTGCTGGGCTGCACATCAGTACTCACATGGTGTAGCTCAGGCAGGACAGAAGGCCCAGGTCTGACCTGAAATGAAGATCCTGGGGCTATCGGTATGGGTATGGATAAAGGTCATAGGAGAGTCTGGTGAGAGCCATTAAGGCCCACCCCTACACCTAGGGCCCCGATATTTACGCTGGATGTTCACATTTAGCCCCCTCTTCCTCTGTTTCTCCTCTGGATTTTGTACGAAAATGTCCTTCCCAACTGAGAATTATCCCGTTATCACTGCTCTCCATGTATAAAATGATGAGATTTGTGAGGTTCAGATTCTAAGTCGGATATGGAAATGTTTAAATAGTTTTAGGGGAAATGAAAAAGGTATGAAGGAAAGCAACGAAGCATGATGCAACCTGTAGAGCAGGATCGCGCACCACCTAGAGATACAAACTAGTTGAATGCACTTTGCTCAGGGCGAAACACAAGTGCCTTCTGCAGGTCACCTTTGGTTACTGTTTCAGAAAACAAAAGTCCAAAACAAGGGAACTGTAGGGCCTATTCCATCCTACCCTCTAAAACACTGACAATCGCCAAATTTCCCTTCTTTCCAGCTTCTGTTCCAGGAAAACTGTTAATTCCTCACAGCTAGAGACATCCTACTAGCCAGCGTATTGCTGTAGCAGGCTAGTGGCAGCTGTCCTTTCTAAAGAATAAACACTAACCTCTTGGCTGGTCTGAGCAATGGAATGGATAATAGCTTCAAACAAGAACCAAGACAAATCATAAAGAAAAACTGATCGGACAACTTAGTAACAGCAGTGCTATGAACAGAACTAATGCCTTTCCAGTTTGTACTTCCCTCCTAACTTGCTAACACGTTTTTGGTCAGGTGGTAGACAAAACAGAGAACTGCTAGGTTCCCTGAAGCCTGAGAGGCATCATAAGGGAGTGAGGTCACGATAAAAGACAAGCTCCTGTCAGGCCAGATTTTCACGCTGCAACCCAGCCTGAAAGAAGTCACTGATAAGAATGGTTCTGAACAACTGGCTTCCTGGCCACGGATTTAACCTTGAGCAGTTAGAGGCAGCAGTCCATCCAAGCACAGGCAGTCATTTTCTTCCAGTCCACTGTGATTTCCAAAGAAGGATGAACGCTACTACCCTAGGGGCAGGTGCTGATGTCTTTCTTCTCAAGTATTTTGGTCAAGTTCATCTGTGTGTTAACACCAACAAAAATCTAGAATTGGACTGAGGACAAGACGGCCTTGGACACGCATTCCCATGTTACAATACGTTTCTTTCTCCTCTTGCCAGTTGTGCTAACACACTAGTTTGCAGAGCCATTATGTGAACTGGACCAGGAAGCAATTTCCAAATTTTAGAAAGTTTTAAACCAAAATTTCATTTAACAGGGTTTAAGATGAAGTGGCAGATGTAAGGTGCAGGTGTTAGACACAAAACAAAATGAAATACAAGATGCAATCCAGTAAAAAACAATACAGAGCATCTTTTTTATTTATTGATTTATTCTTTATTATTCCTAAAGCCAGTAACATTTTTCATGGAACCATCCTACTTTAATCAGCTTCCTCAAATTCTGGATGAATTCTTTCTGTCTCTCAAACTGTTACTCTGGTCTGGGTTTCCTGCATTGATTTACAGCTTATGTTGGCATCTCAGCTATTCAAATTATTCTTTGTTTTCAGTATACTCCCCATCCCTGGTAAGCCTATGTGCTGTAGTGATAACCAGAAATCAAAGTTTTGTGGCTTCATGGACTCTTTAATTGTATGGATCATTTGCATAAGACAGTGTTTTAATCTAATTAATTTTACAACACAGGTAACTTAACCAAAATGACTTGATGCCACAGCATCAGTTTTGTTCATGCATCTGCCACTGCTGCTGTTATTTAACTCACGGAGGTGAACATGTGTGCAATTTACTATGCATACTTACACCTTTGCAGATGCGAAGCCTGAAGGTCCCTAAGCATTTCCTAAAAAGGAAAAAAGAGTCACTTTGCCAAATGGGCACAAACTTTTAAAATCTACGTGTCAATTCTGTGGCACTTCACAAATTCGTGCCATATCCTCCTAAATGCTGCTGGGGTTCACAGAAACACTCCAGCACAAGCCTGATCAAAAACTTTGTGTGCTGTGCTGCTTCCCTAAAACAGCAATGCAGCAAAGCTCTCCCAGCTGTTGCACAGCTGCTTTTCCCGCTTCTCAAATTTGTTATCACACAGGTGCTACCAGCGTCGCTGATTGGCTCTGCTTTGGCCAGTGGTGGGTCCATCTTGCAGCAGTCTGCAACTGGCTCTGTCTGACACTGGGCCAGCGCCTGGTGCCTTCCGACAGAAGCCAGCCCTGTAGCCCCTCAGCTACCAAAACCCTGCCCCGTAAGCCAACATACCGTTACTGATCACCACAGGTCTGTGCTATGTGTTGGGTTCCGCCTCATATACCACCAAGTCGCAACAGAACCAGACAAAATTCTCTAGGCTACAGTAGCAAGCGCTCTTGGACTGGTGTGAGCAGAATGGAGTGGCCTGTCCACCTTTTCAAGGTGTCCACTTGTTAGTGTCCTTTGGTGCTTACTCTTAGAGCGCTGAAGTCTTAACAGCTGTAGCAACTGCTACAATCTGAAATGAGGTTCACTCACTTTGTTTTATCCCCCTGTTGCATCATGTCATTGACCCAGATTACAACCAATCTGGGGCAGCAAATGTCTCTTTCTACTGGCTCTCTGAAGGCGATTAGCATAAAAGAGCCCTGCTGAAGACATTGGTTACGAACAGTAATTACTCAGTTGCATTACTAAACTAATCCAGTGTAACAATGCATACGTACATTACAATTAGTAAAAAAAGCAAACAAAATTTACAAATCAATGCAATGACTGAGGATTCTTTAAAAATAACCACTATTATCTTGGAAATAATATAGAAAAATAAACACAACCAACCTTAAGAATAAGAAAGTAGTAAAACTTCATTACTTATGACCGATTGGAAAGATGCAGGTAATACCATCATGCTACAGTATGATGATGAAGGCCTTTGCAGACCATTAGGAACGCCCTTCTTGCAATCAGCCATTCTAGATAATTTTCACTCACGAGTGCCACGGAAACTGGCTCAGGAAGTGTCAAACCTACTCAGATAAAGTTTATAGACCTTGGAATAGCACTATAATTTTGGTGATATATTTGTGTGTACAGCGATAGTGAACCTGAAAGTAAAACGAAGTGTTCAGTTTGATAATCAGATTTTTAAGTTAGTTTTGAAAAGCTGGAACAAAAAAGGTCCACAAATACAGTCTAAAGGGTAGGGGGAAACAGAAAACAACCCATTTTAAGATGTTCACTTTATTTAATAAATGAAAGAGAAGACTGAAAAGTGATGTGTTTATTTTAGATACATTACTGAGAAATACTTTAGTCAAACATAGGTTATCAGACTCAACGCAAAATTAACTAGATTAAATTCAATGTATAGTATGATATAGAAGGCTGAGACAGAGAAGCGATGGAGTTCGACTACAAACTCTGTGAAGCCCATTGCACTGGGATTTTCCTCAAGTAACAAATACCCAAGAAGAATAATTCAAATAGGACCTTGCCTGCTAATAGAATCTGGAGCCAACATTTACAGGGATTTTAAGTTCCTTTACAGAGCATTTAAGACTGTATTACAAATCATTATTATTTATGGAATAAAAGGTTTGTAAAGCCACACACTGAAACCCTGTAGAAAATTTTGTGAAACAGTCTAGATTTGACTTTTTGGGGCATTTCAACAATTTATACTTAAATATCATACAGGGAAAAGCCCCAAACTCACATGAAGTCTTGCTTTCCTTACAGTCATGTTTGGTTCAACTCCTTTTGAATCTCTTCTTTAGACTAGGAGTGCTATTTATCCAATCTAAATTTAGGTGTCTATACCCAAGATAGATGGTTTGGCTCCCTCTGTACCCAGTGAGGTTTAGCCGCCAGTTCATCTTTCCAGCCTTGAAGGTCTGAAAATTGCATCCACAGACATATTGACAAGCTCTCCAAAGACTATGCAATTAGTATGGGATGACTTGCCCAGATGTTGACATCTACGTAGCAGTCACCAACGTTCAGTCTGATAAATTCCACCTTAAATACCCGTATCATAACCGAGACACTACCAGCAATCTCATCACTTTTTTGGGCCTCAAAAAAGGTCCTTTGCAGTCTCCTGACAACAGAAAAGATACATTACCTCAAAGATTTAAATAATCAAATAAAATTCTATGGTCTGTTAGAGAGCAAAAAATGTTCTGTCCACAGGAAGAGAAGCCAAGGAACTGATGAATGATTACCTTGGTAGATCTGCCTCAATCATGAATGTGTTAGCCTTCAAGTAGTTTCTTCCTTCCCCACCGTCCATGCGTCTCCATTTTCTAGCATCCTGCAGCAGATCAATACAAAGGAGAAGAAATTGAAGTCACAGTGGCTGAATAAACCAAAATAAATCTATGCAGAAGCTGCACTGCAGGCCTGAAGCCTTCCAGTCTGCTTTCAAGTACTCTAAACCCAGATTCAGACCTGAGTATGCCAAAATCAAGTGTGGAGTTATCTGTCCAGTTATCCAGGAGAACTAAGAACCACAAAAAATAGCCAAAGGCCAAGCTTTAAGCACAAAACTGCATTGTAAGAACAGAAAAAAAAATTATAATTATCAGAACTGGCACATGACTCGGAAAGATATTTCTGCGCACGAAACATGGAAATGTACGTAAAGATCACAGGGCAGCAATTATACGTGCAAGCGCACAACATAAAGAAACCAAATGATAGATAAAGCCATTTCTTCAGGTACATGTAAATTTGAGAAAGAAGTTTACCAGGAGTTTGCAAATAGCACCAAAAGATTTATATCCATATGTACATTATCAGGAGGCATTAAAAGAGGAACAATGCTACTGAGAATTGCTTAAATTCCCAGACACAGCCTGGTAAACAGATGGTAGTAACAGTGGCTAGGTCTAAGCAGTCACACAGGTGATAACTAACAACTTCCTCACAGAATAATCACAGAACCAGTAGAAAGAGATACACTGTAAAATTTAGTTTTGCTAAGGGAGATTTTTATTAGAACTCTGACCATAAAAAAACCATAGGAAGTGTATCCTAGGCTGTGCTTCTGTCTGTGAGTGTGACATATATCCTTTCCACCTAAAGATGCTGCACGAGAACCATCGTGTCAGTCGTGGCTAAACTGCTGATAACTTCAGTCAGGGAAGGAATCACCTACATCTCCGCAACAGACCTTCAATGTCAGTTTTCTTTGGGAAAGTGGTCAGGTGACACAGACTCGAAGACAAGCAGCATACAAGTGACACACACAGCCCTACCTGTCTTTTGCCACAACCTGCCTGTATTACCAAGATAGCACAGGAAGTTTAGATCAGCTCACGGATGAAAACCAGTTAGTCAAGGCAGAACCTGAGCAAGAAAGTGGTTATAATGTTAGGTAAAGTATTTTGGAAAGCTTTCTATCACATGTACACTTCTTTGGCTGAAGGTATGCACAATTGGAGCAGTCAGTGTGTAGTCTAGATGTATTATCATACTCTCAGACATAATCAACTTTAAAGAAAACTCCCTTTAAATATTAGGGGAATAAAAATCACCATGAGGGTGTCAAGCACAGGAAAAGGAGCCCCCAGGGGCTGTGGGATCTCTGTCTTTGGATACACTCAAAAAACAAACAAGCAAGGCACCAAATAACTTGCCCTAATGAGTGCTGCATGAAGCAGGGTGTGCTGGATCAGATGACTCCCAAGAGATCCTTCCAACCAAAATCATTCTGATGTTTTTCTGTTATTTGTTTCTTAAGCTATAGTCTCAGATAACAGCAACAATGCGTAACACTTTCTCCTAGAGGATTCAGTCCTGTCCTGCTGGATGATGGCTTGGATTAACCAATCAGTCCTCAACTTTACAGAATACTTCCAAATAGTTCCTCAGCAGTGTGTTAACCACAAGAACATCAAACTGACCAATTACTCTTTGCCTTGGCTTCTCTTTGGATAAACACCCAAATTCTAAATTGTGTACACACAACATATAAAGATCATCTGATGTTCTAAATCGTGATAGAGACTATCATAATCATCCCAATAGCACAACAGAACGCTATCAGAGCACAAATTCACTTGTGCTTAAAACACACTTCTTTGATCTTGCCTTTTCTAACACAGATAGCAACCTGCACGTTAAAAAAAAGAACAGAACATAAAAGCCCTACCAAGGAAAAATATTCCAGGACATACACAACTATATGCAGGCTCTCAGGAAAAGAAAATGCAGAGAAGAGACAGCAGTCACACAGTAACGTGCTACTGGAAAGTGGGTACTTGGGGCTGAGGTCACTGAGAAATTATGAAATTACCAAATTAAGATTGTTTTATATGCACAGGTGGCCATCCAACCTCCATTTCTTATATCCCTGACTGCCAGAGACCCTAAAAGGTGTGATCCTTGAATCGAAGTACTCGGAGCAAGTAGAGCATTTTAAATGCAGTATTCCTGCTCCAGCTCCTTTCCTCCGAAACGGGGATAATCACACCATCACAGCCCAATTGAGTACTTGGAAGTTAATTGATGTTTGTGAAGCATTCCAGGAGGATACTGATGAACAGCATGGCAACACCTACCTGGAAGTTAATAACTCCATTCTATGTGGTGTTTAAGTGGCATATGGTGAACAATGCCCAGGGCAATACCGTGAAGGCTGATTAAAAGCTGTATTGAGTGGTTACCTCCCCAGCTGGCGCTCCGCGTCCTTCACAGAGTGGAGCAAGTTCCTAGAGAAAAACCAGCCCCCAAGTGTGTAACTGATGATGTATCACCACGCCGATTTCCAGATTCTGCGGTAACCCCCCCTCTCATCACGGCACCTTGATATTAAACGACGGCTGTTAATGCATACACGAACCGGTCGCCAAGCCCGCGTCCTGACGGAAGGCGGCACGACCCGGGAGCGCCCGGGGCCACCGAGCGCCGGCCCCGCGGCCCGCACGCCCTCCCGCTCCGGTCAGCGCCCAGGCAGCGCGGGCGGCCGGCGGCGCGGCACCGCTCCCTGCCCGCCTCCGCAACATGGCGCCCCCGCCCGCCGCGGTGCCCGGGCCCGCCAGGACCGGGCTGCCAGGGCCTGAGTCACCGCCGCCTGCCGCGGAGCCGCCTCCCGCCGCGCCCTCCCAGCCGCCCGGGCACCGCCCGGCACACAGCAGCCGCGGCGCTTGCCAGGCTGAATAAGATAGAACATGAAAGGTGAAATAACAGGAGCTGCCACGCCCGGGGCTGCGGGGAATCTCGCTTAACCCTTCTCCGCCTGCGCCCGCCGCGGCCCCGGCTCGTGGAGAGGCCGCGCTGCCAGCCGGGCTGCCCCTCCGCCAGCGAGGCCGGGTGCGTGGGACCGGCTGTGGAGGGAAGCAGGCAGGCGGGGGGCCACCGCTGCGGCCTCACATACCCTTTGCACAGTCCCCCCAGGGAGATGGGGGGGGGCGCGGGTATGGCCTCAGATGCCCTTTGCATCGCACCCCCAGGGAGACCGGGGGGTCGCGGGTTCCCCTCGCAGGCTCGCCAGCGCGCTGCCGTGCAGGGGGAAGGCACAGGGCCCTGCGCCCTTACCACCCCTGCGGCGGTGGTGCCACTTCCCAGGAGCTGCTGCTGCAGCACCCCGCCGCCCCCCAGCACGGAGCCCGGGGCGTGCGGAGCCCCCGCTGAGCCCCAGCCCTGCCCCCGGGGCGGCTGCGGGGCCGAGGTGTCCGGGCCGGGTGGCCAGGGCCCGGGCCTGGCTGCCAGCGCCGAGCCCGCTCCGAGGCCTGCGCCCCAGCCAGGCCTGAGCTGGTCTGACAGGCTCAGGGCAGACGGGAAGGGAGAGGCTGCCTGCGGCTCAGGAATGTGCAGCCCTTATCTCTGGCTCCCCTGCAATCCTGGGGAGGGAATAACTCTCCGGAGTTTGCCTTTCTCTCGCTCTTACTCACCCTCTGCCCTGGGTGGAGCTTGATTCTCGCAGGCTTGGAGGTGCCCGTGAATCAAGCTGCAGGCACGTCCAGGGGAGCAGAGAGCCGGAGAGCACGACCCACCACCTGCCCCGGCTCACCTGGGAAGGTAGGAGAAGTGCAGGCACCTCCTGGGGTACCCGAGTGGCTGCCTGAGGCGGCGGGCGAGAGGGCTGGGGAGGTCCTGTCCTGCTCCTCTGCACAAGGCAGGGCGCAGGGGAGCTGAGGCAGGGACAGTCTGTGGGGCAGGGGGTGGCTGCTTCAGCGCGGAAAGGCTCCAGCAGCAGGAGCTCCCGGCCACGCCATGGCTGCACCCCTGGGAGAAAGGAGAGGCCCAGGAGGGGCAGGGGGGAGGCAGAATGTGCCAGCTGGGATTGTGGATGGTGAGGGAAGAGACCTGTTGGTCCTCAGGTAGCCTGATGTAAACTGCTTAGCAAACGCTTCACTGAACTCAGGTCCCATCTCCTTTGAGAAAGCCCAAAAGAGTGGGTGTTTCTGAATTTGTCCGTCTCTTCGGGAAGAGATCTTGCAGCCTGACTCAGCTTCCCATGATCGAGCCCGCGCTGGCCTTCCCCTCGGATAGGAAATGCTATAGGGGCGTGTGGTCAAGCGACTGGGACAAAGAGGGCTTCACTGGTGGTAGCACTGGAAAGGCTGAGGTCTGCAGTAGGCTAAGGGCCAAGAAACAGCTCCTGAGGCCCACTGCGCCATTACTTGCATTGACCTCGCTCCACACGCATGGGTGTGTAGCCGTCTGCCAACATGGCCTGCAAGCAGCGACACAGGCATTCATGCACGTACATGCAAAAGCACCGACAGATGCATGTGGACACATGCGTGCACAGGCACACGTGCATATACTCACTAATTTTTTCCATAGATGTGAGCCTGTCTGACAGACCTCAGGTTTTGTGTGTAAGCAGAGAAGGGGGGAAAGGTCTTGTCTCCCAGTCACTCTACATTGACTAAGGTCAATAGAGGTCAATTATGGCTTTTCTCTGGCCTGAGGACCAGGGTTCTCTTATCTTCTAAAACAGTTAGAGGGGGAGGAGGCACTTGTAAAGGGACAGGAATGCCTATAGCATCCTTCTGCTGCTGAAAACACCTAACTTGTGAAAGCTGCAGAAAGCTGAGCTGTGACAGAGGCCCAATGTATGTAACAACTCTAAACACCAAACTAGCCCCAAAACAGAGCAGTGACAAGAACACTGGTGGCCCAGGATCCCTTTGCACAGCCCACAATAGCATGCGCTTTCATCGGGTTGAAGAGGCAAGCAGACAGAAGAAAACACAGCATGCCTTCACCCTACTACAAGGGCACAGGAGGGCTGCACTTTTGGGGAAAGAAAGCTTTTTTTCATTTTGGCCTACCTCCCATTTATCTGAGGGGCTTTAGAGTTGTATTTGAGAGAATTGTATTTGCTGTCACCTGGCAGTGGAAATGGTAGTATTCTGAGAGGAAAAAAGTTACGCTGTTTGTGTGATTGTAGGGGAATTTGCATGTCAAAGCAAAAAGTGAAAACGTCGCAGTCTGGTTTGGTTGTGCCAGCGAAGTGTCCTGGCTGAGGACGGAGATACCTGTTTTCTGTACATCATTTTTTAGGCAATCACAGGTTTCTAAACAACTGAAATTCACCTCCAAGCCTTGCTGGATTGGACGTCTTTGTATTTTATGGTTAAATGGAACATTTTTGGACGGCTCATCGGGCCCCATTTGGCTGGATTTTTGTAGCCCTAATGAGGAAGGGGAGTTCCATGAATGCATTTCTAAAATCAGGATGTGGGGGAAAGTAAAAGTCAAGGGCAGCGTGCAGTTCCCCTTCTCCAAATTATGCCTTACACTGTTGGACCTTTCCTTGAAGTTCTCTGTTTTAGACTTCCTTATACCTGCTGCCTAGTAAATAAAAATCCAAGGAGAGGGATTGATTGAAAGAGAGTAAGCTTGGCACGAGCGTTGCTATTGTGGACATGTCACTGAGGGACATAGTTTAGTGGTGGACTTGGCAGTGTTAGATTAATGGTTGGACTCAATGGTCTTAAAAGGTGTTTTCCAACCTAAATGATTCTATCTCTTTAGGTAATCTGCTCTCAGTAAGAGGCTACTTTTGCATGCAGGATTGCATTTCATTTTCCAGTAGCTGTAAACATCAGGTTTTGCCCTGCTGACTCTACAGGTTGGATTTAAGCATGCTGCTCCATACCCTTTTTTGCATAGGACAGTTAAAATTGACATGCTGTCTCAATAATACAAAGAAAATTATGACATCATTTTTCTGCTACTTTTCCCTTCCTCTGGCCTGTAGGAAGATCCCCTGGACATTCTGAATGTCTGGCTAATTTCCTGATTTTCCAGCAAAGAATATTTTGTGGGATCCCTTGCACTGGCTGATAAGCAGAGGTGAGTGGGAGTCCAGCAGGTGTTCTGACGTGCTGACCAGGCTCCCAGCTCTCCTCTGCCACATGCCTGTAGCATTCAGTACATTTACTACTCACCTTAGACATGGAAAGAGGTTATTTTGCCGGTTGGTAGGGTCAGCTGACAAATGTATATAATATGGACGATAAAGTCATAATCTCTGGAAGCTCAGTGAATGGATTGATTAAATTAATTGAAGCACTTCTAGACTACAGCAGGCAGACTTACCATTTTTTAAAAATGGTGACTGACATTCATATTAAGACCATCTAGAGTAAAGAATGTGATCACATTCACTTAGATGCTTTAACATAGGGTGGTCAGTAGAGGCAGATCAGATGACCAAAATAAAAGGTCTGGGGGTTGTATACATGGCATTGTAACAGGAGTATACAACTCCGTATTTTCTTCTTTTCATCAGAAATTTTAACCATAACCCAGGCTTTGAGCCTGCAGCCTAAAACTGAGAGAACACTGAGAACTAGAACACAGAGAGACTTCAGCAGAAAATACAGAAAGGAAAACTGGAAGAGGAGAAATAATTGCTGTGAGGACTTAAGGGAGACAGCTGTGGCTGAGAAAGAGTCTTAATTCAGACCGTTACCCACATTTCACCATGCTGTGCTGGGGAACATGTCTGAGCCTTGCTTGGTGAGAAGAGCAGTTAGGAATCCATCATCCTTTGCCACAGCTCTTGTAAAATTTCCATGGCAATGTGCTATGGCTAAACCAGGAAATACTGGGGTACACCTGAAAAGTAAGAGTGCTACAGGCACATCACTGTGAGATTGGCAAGTGAGAGGCCTTAAATTGAGACATCCTTTCTCAGTAGAAGTCTAATCCTTAGCACAGAAAGCTAGCACGTGTAGGAGTAGCTTCTGGAAAGGATGAACATATCTGTCACTGTTAATACAGGTTATTCAGTCTGCTGTAGTAGGATTAGAAGGCACTAGTTGTCCCTCTGTCAAGCAATGAAGAATTAAAAAACCCCACACCTTAAACCATATTCCAGGAGACGAGTCCCTCCCCAAATCATTTACATAGTACAGCATTTTCTTGAGAGCAAACCAACATTTTCCATGTCTTACTGTCCCAGTGTCTGCTCAAGTAGTTTTACCTTAGGCATTACCGTCCTTTCCTGAAAATGACCCTTCCAGAATATTAGCAACCTGTTTTCATATAACCTTTTATTTTATCAGGCCAAATAATTTTTATTTTTTTTTAATAATTGATTTCTAAACCTTGGGTATTCTAGACATTTTGGAAACATGAATGTTTTTCCCATCCCACCATAAGAGATGTAAGTGATGCCACTGACCACGGTGCATGGGCCAGCTGTGGCCCAAGCGCTCCTGCCTGCTGGACCACAAATGACTGCGTTACATTTTTCTCTTGGATATAACATTTGCGGCTTCCCTGACTCTCAACGTTGCTTTGATTCATCTCTTGACCACAGCTGACAAGTCCTTCAAACGTTAGTAGCACAGAGGGGTTTTATGGCTGGCTGTGCAGTACAGCACAGCAGGCTAAAGTAAATTCTTCTGTCTGCTGCCTTTCTCTTCTTGCTGGTATGCAGGGCAATGAAAAGACAAGGTGTTTAAGCCCAGCAAGTTGTGCCCATACTTGCACATAAGCTTGGGGTCTCAGGCAGAGGTCGTATCTCACTAGCCCTTTCCAGCCGGAGTGACACAGCCTTGCTTCCTCTCAGGCAGTTCCCTCCGCTGGTGCCATGCAGACCTGCGGAGGCCTCAGCTTTTGGGAGTGTCCTGAAGCAGAGAAGCAGGTCCAGCCAGGGAAGTGATCATCTGAGAGAGGCAGTCTGGGAACTTGCTGTGCAGGCAAAACACGTAACAACAAGCACTGGAGTCAGCATTGGGAAGGAAGATAGAGCCAGCCTGAGGTGCTGAGACATCAGCAGGGGCTGACATCAGGCAGCAGCAGATGAGAGAGAAAGGAGATGAGAGAGAAACATTGAACCAGTTTCCTTTTGCTTAGACTGGGTAAATACAGTCCATCGCTCTTGATTCACACCTGGCACAAAGAATCAAGACAAATAATGCGGGTCCCTTTTTTTTAAAAAAAAAAATCTGAAGGGCTTTATGGTGATCATCCACTCAGCATAGCCAAAACTAGGATTTCATGCTATTTTAGAAAAATAACTCCCAGTTAGTCCATTGAAATGAAATGCAATATGGGCAGGCAGCAAACGATGCACAAGCCAACAGGCATATACCTTTACCGGTTTCTGCTTGTAGCGTTAATCCAGAGGTAAAGGGAGAATTTTTACATCTTAGCTTCATCTGTCAGTTACTTTCCCCTGCTCTGCCTACAGTAAACATTTCCCTATGGTTGAACATTTTTCTGGGCAGAGGTAGTTGTAGAATGTGATCACATCTCTGCTTACTCTTTCTGATATTAAGAGGGTCTTGATAGCTTTTGCGGATCACAAAAACCAAATGCTTGTGATAAGTATCCAAGCCAGTAAAGGCACTCCCAGTTACACCAACCTGAACAGAAGCAGGCCTCAGGCCAAGCCAAAGGGAAATTTCTGTTGGAGACTCCCTCCTTTAAAAAAGCTCTTGATAATTGCACACAGGTAGCTGCCTGCTGCTTTCTCTCCTCCTGTTTCTCCCCTGCGAATGTTTTTCTGGCTGAGGAGGGGAGTGATTGCATTACTCCCTGTGCCGGGGTGCATTGGCACAGTAGCAAACAACCCAGTGTCTTTGGGAAAGCCCAAGCAGACGGGTGTAGGAGACCTCTGCTGCTGAGAGATTGAATACTGCCTCTCATCAGCCCATTATATCAGCCTTCATCTCCCACTTGTTAAATTTGCAACAAGCTCCTTTGTGCTCTCCTTTATCCACTGCCCCTAAGCATGGGCGGAGTTACTCATAAACAGCTACAAAGCCTAACTTCTTTTCCTCCTTCAGCTTCCTCCTGAAAAAAACCCAACATCTCTACCATATTAGCATGCTAAAGAGTAAGTTCTAAAGAGCTAGTGTACTAAATACTTGTTTCTTTCTATAGTCTTCTCTGTACCTGTCTGTGTTCCTTGTTGTCCCATCTACTATATGTAGGAAGGAACTAGTCTGAAGTTTTGGTTCACTCACTCATTATCTAATATGGTAAGGTTCTGATTGTGAGTGGTGTTCTTGATACTTCTAAATTTATGAACATGATTTTATGCAATGATTGCTTAGGATAGCAGAGGAATGACAGCAGAGATTGCATGAAATGCCAAATAATGCTAACAGCCTTCTAGAACATGTGTAGAGGAGACACTGTGGACCAGTGCTTTTTTTCCCCGACTTCACGAAATACCAGTTCTGAGTGACTACAAAATCAGAGGAACAGTAAATGCAAAGCACTGCAGGGCTTGTATGGAGAAGATGAGAGCCAGTTGTGGTGACTTGTCAAATGATAAGTGAAAGCTAGTCTGGAATCCCTGTAAAAATAAATTCACAAATGTTTTGTCTTGGTCCATGTGCTTTTCATGGTGGAGCACATGGACCAAGTACATGGTTCCTTAACAGACTTTTTCTTTATCTGTCTGATGCCAGTTACTTTCGCTGTCCTTTCGGCATTGTGATGGTTCTCCCATGCTTCTCCTTATGTTAAGAAACTCCATCAAAAATTTGTTTTTCAAATGTCCCTATAGAAGCTATCTGTAGTACAGTGGCTACAGACCACTTAATTCCACAACTGATTATATGTACAATGCTATATTTGCACATCTCCCAGTTGTTCCTTTGTACCTCCCAGCTCATTTTTCTCCTTCGTCTGTTTATCATGTCTAATGTGGCCTAGATTATGAGACCGTCTTAAGCAAGAACCCATTTAATAATTGTTGGTACCTCACCTAGTACAATAGGATTCTGACTCTTCATCAGAGTCTTTTACTGTAACTGTATATTCAACCAAATCAGCAAGGCTGTTTGCCTGTAGTCTCTTGGGATTCAGGAAAATCAACTGCTTGTCAGTGGGGCAGCTCAGCAACAGCAGGACTAAAAAAAAAAAACAGACCACAAAGCACAGTAATCCTGTCCTATAAATCAGCAGGATGCTTCTCGCTCCTTGGTGGTCAAAAAGCAAATGGCATATTAGGAAAGGAACAGAATGTAAACACCGTATGTAAAGCCATATTTCAATTCCATCTTGCAGCTCCAGTCCCACCATCTCAAAAAAGTATAGAGTTAAACAAATTCAGAGAAGAGAATAGAGGATCATCAGAGGCACAGAATGGTTTCCACATAATAAACAGTTGAATAACTTAGGGGTTTCTGTCTAGAAAGGTGATGAGTGACAGGAGAGTTGACAGATGTACAAAATCAGAGTGACATCACAAGGATCAATAGATGCTGATTTTCCTATCCAAAGCAAAAAACCAACTACAAGCACAGATTCAAAAGAGACTGCTCATGACTGTATTGCTGAGTTGTAGAACTTTTAGGTTTTTAGGGTTTAGGGAAGCTCTGTGTGAGTTTATGATAGCAAAATCCTTTGGAGCTATCCACAGTCATTAAAGCGTAGCTAGGTCAGGAGGTTCTTGAGCCTCAAGCAACTATAATTGGCTTAGAGAACTGGTGAACCATCATAAATGCTTGGCCTGTCCCTATATGTTTTCCACATCATCTGCTCTTAGTCCCTGTTGGAGGTGGGTTTCTAGGCTTGATGGGCCTTTGATCCAATCCAGTATGGCTGGTTTTGTGTTCTGTTCTCCCAGAAACATGCAGTAAAGAGGGGGCTCAGACATAGAATGAAGCCTGGAGAGACTGAGAATTTGTGCACTCTTTATTTAGAGAAAGCAGAAGGAAAATGCAGAAATTAAAATGAGTAAATGGCAGGTGAAATGCAAAAATGTTCAGAGGGGCTTTTACACTATAAACATTTAGTATTAAAGAAGACAATTCATAGGAGTATAAAATGCAGTACACTGCATGGAATAGGATTGGGAAAAACTGTAATCTTTCTGGAGGATTATAATCTAAATTATCAGAATTTATGTGATGAAAAGCCCTCTCAGTAATTTACACAGAGAAATTTGATTGAAATACATTATTTTGAATACAGTTTCAGATGAAGGATGTAAGTGCGCACAAACCCGCTGTACACTCAGGTGTGTCATCACAGAGTAATGATTTCATAGCAGCTGCCTGTATGCATGGACCTTTAGTGTATAATACTCTGTGGTAAATGCAAGGTACTACAGTTCACTTTTGTTGAAGAAGTAATTGCCTTTCATTCGTGACAAGGAACATGTATGGTAGGTACAGTGGTTCATTACGTTTGTGCAAACTTAGTTTGCTTTGCAGTAATTCGATCACAAATCCGTACCCTCATGGCCAGTCATTTGCTGGATAAATATGCTAAAATTGTTTCAGGGAATAGAAGTGCATTACTTTCAAAAGACCATTAATAAGATCTCTCATGAAGGTTACTGAAAGTAAGTGGTAATAAACACCGAAATCATTAAATCCAGAGATAATTGCAGGGAACTTCAAAAAAAACCTACCCAAGTGAACTGAAAGGCTGGGATAATGCAAATTTATTTTAATACAGTCATATAAAACACTATACAGAAATCCAGAATGAAGGTTTCAATTACAGAATTGAGGGTTCAGGGATGTGAAGATGAATTAAATTACCAGAGAAAGTACATAGAAATCTTAAGGAAAAGCCACATTGTCCAGTGACAGAAGACAAGCCCTACCAACAGAAAGTCTGTTCAATTTGTCATGGAGAAAGCTGAGAAGTGATCTACACCGCACCTGAACTGGCAAAAGATTTGGTACTGGGTAATTTTCCAGTTGTGCAGGTAGAAGCATTAAAATACAGTTAAAATCTGAAGTTAAAGATTACTTTGTGAAGTAAGATGCATTTTCACTGCAGTAAAGTTAAATGAACGCTGAAGTAGCTTGCTAAGAAAATGGTTGTCTTACAGATATTCGGTATTTAAAAAAACCACAACCCTATCTTCCTAATATATATATTTGAATATAGTTGCTGGGAGGAATGTGATCGCCTGTCTGTACAAGCCTGCCTGTACTAGGGTGTTCAGGCTGAAAGATCGATTGGCTCTTTTTTGTCCTTTGTATCTGCACTTTTCTACTCTGCTCTGCTCTGCTTTTCTCTTATCTGTCAGACCTTTTGTAAAGTAGGACTGGGTGCTGCATGCTAATCATGGCTACTGCTCTTCCATCTATATATTAAACTAACACTGATAATCAAATACAAGAAGTATTGTAGGACTTCTCTGAAGGACCCAGGAAGTAGTTTTCATTGCACATTGGATAAATGGATTTAGGGCTTTTCATCTTCCTTTGACCAAGCTGACCACAGGTACAGGTAGAATGGGACAGTGAAATACTGAGTTGCAACATGCAAGCCAGCTATTCACTGACCTGCAATATTCAGTGCTAAGCTAATGGTTTTCAGTGTTACATCAGATGATTTAATAGTCCCCTTTTATGTACTCTTAATCTTTTAAAAAGCATTTGTGATATACACTGGACAACAGAATTCAAAATTAAAACAGGCACTTTATTAAGAAGTTTTGTTTCAAAAAATAGTCATCATTGTGCAAATCCGTTAAAAACAAACCTATCCAAAGTTCGGTGTTATGCTTTATTTCTTTAATATTTTGATCAATGAAGTACAAACACCTCTGAAGAAGCTTTTAGGTACTTGATTATTGGGAAGGTCAATAAAAAGAGAAGGTAGGCCAGGTATACAGGGCACTTTGGATCACTTGATAAACTGATACATCACAATTGTTATTACACGTGCCAAGAATCCATTTCATACTTATAAAAAGGAGACTGTATCCCAACAACTGTTGCAAAAACTAATGGGTATCAGAGGAGCCAACGAACTGAAGTGCAATGCCATGGCAACATCCATGGATGTATAAGCAGGAGTAGGGAGGCAGTTTGTCTCAAATACAGCATTGGTAAAAGAACCATCGGAATATTGTGTTCAGCTTTGCTGGCTGCATTTTAAAATGGACCTCGAACAGGATACAGAAGAACTATGAGTACGATTTGGTGGTTCACAAAATGTTGTACAGTAATGATAGGGTTCATCAGCCTTGATGTGGGTGTCTAGCGTGAGACAATTACTTACTTCACTGTATTGACTAGATTTTGGTAGTTGGTAATAGTAGCGTAGACATCAGACATCCATGGAGTTGTTCTGCAATGAAGATGCCTGAAGTTGGTTGAGACTGATCTGTCCTACTGTAGAAGTTATATTTGAAAGTACAACTGAAAAGGCAAAAATCCTGCTTCAATTTCTTTACTCTATTAGCCATTTAAAGACTGAAATTTTGGAACCCATCCCTAGGCACGTTCTGGTATAAGATATTGACAATTTCTTGTCAGGTTGGATCGTGGTAGAATGAATTGTATGACTGGCTAAAGGTAATCTTGGAGTTAAAAAAATTGAAGACTGAGCACTGAAGCTTTGGAAGACTGATTTGTTAATGCCTCTGGGAGAAAGATAAGGAGAAGACTTGGCCAAATGTAAACACCTGTACTAGAAGTTTAATCTCATCCCGTACTCCTTTGATTTTACTCACTTATTCTGTATCAACTATAAAGGGGAACATAAGGCAATTAGCTTGAATGTAGGTATGTTGTACACCTGGATTTAGTGAATTAATCTGACCTTTGAGGAGCAATCCTGGTTCCTAAACTTAGGTGTTTAGTGTCATTTTAAGTGCCGTAGGGTATCTGAAACACAGCAGATGTGGTGCAGCCCTATGAGAGACTCACAGCCCTCTCAACCAGCAGCTGGAGGCCAGGCAAGGTACCTTAGGGCATCCCAAGTGACATTAAACACCTGTGTGTAGACACCTGAATTGCTCCCCTGGTTATAGTTTGTTTGCACTTTATTTATATTCAGTTTACCCAAGGCTTGAGGGCTAGGTGCTGGGAAGAGGTGAGAATATTTCCCCCTGCTACCTTATTTGGCTCTTGGAATTTTTCTTTCATCCTCTTCTAAAACAACAGGGACTGGACAGCAGGATCAGCATATGCCAGTATGCTTAGTGGTCTTTAAGGAACTTCTCAGGTCTCATATTCTGTTCTGCTCATAAAATCAAGTTTGAAACAACAGCTGGAATTTTTCCCCAGGTCATATTGGCAGGATATAATAGGATTCCTTTGCTTTATTGTACTATGTAGGGGCAGTACTCTTCCAGGGATGCTTTTCCTGATAAAATTGCAGCTGCTGAAGGCATGAAGGGCATTGGTGGTGTGCTTGAGCACTGGGGCTCTGGTACAAAAACTCTGGTACACTTGGTATAAAAGCTCTGGGGCTTTTGTACTAAGGGTCTGTAGGGTCTGTCTTTTTTCAGTACTTGCCATGTAAATGTAAAGACGGATCTTCAGTGGTCCTTTTTGGACTGACCATCTCATAGAATCACAGAATGGTTTGGGTTGGAAGGGACCTTAAAGACCCCTCAGTCCCACCCCTGGCCACGGGCAGGGACACCTCCCAGCAGACCAGGTTGCTCCCAGCCCCGTCCAGCCTGGCCTTGAGCTCCCAGGGATGGGGCACCCACAGCTGCTCTGGGCAGCCTCTGCCAGCACCTTGCTGCCCTCACAGTGAAGAATTTCTTCCTTACATCTAATCTAAATCTGCCCTCTTTCAGCTTAAAAACATTCCCCCTTGACCTGTCGCTATGGGCCCTTGTACAAAGTCCCTCTCCAGCTTTCTTGTCAGCCCCCCTTCAGGTACTGGGAGGTGCTCTGAGGTCTCCCTGGAGCCTTCTCTGCTCCAGGCTGAACCACCCCAGCTCTCTCAGCCTGTCTCCACAGGAGAGGTGCTGCAGCTCCCTGACCATCTTCATGGCCTCCTCTGGGCTCACTTGCACAGGTCCGTGTCCTTTTTGTGCTGGGGGCCGCAGAGCTGGACACAGCGCTGCAGGTGGGGTCTCACCAGAGCAGAGTCGAGGAGGAGAATCACCTCCCTCGACCCACTGGCCATGCTTCTTTTGATGCAACCCAGGATACGGTTGGCTTTCTTGTCTTCAGGCACACATTGCTGGGTCAAGTTGAGCTTGTATGTCACGTAGCTGTTCACAATTGCAGATGTGGGGTTTATGTGATCTCTTCTCCTCCTGTAACCGTAAAAATTCAGTTCCTGAACTATAACTGGACTACAGAGTATCTTGCTACCCTTTATAAAGACCCTCAAGGGCTGCATGGAGTGGCACACATTATTCTTTTTAGCATCTTCATTTTTCATGAGATTCCCCATAGCTCGTGTCATAAATATTTGTAAACTATGACTAACAATTAAAAGAAAATGCAGTTCTTAATTGAATAAAATACACAAGCATATAAATAAACAAAACTCTCTATTAGCCAGTAGTTACAGGCTCCCATATATATTTGGTGTATTTTCAGTTTGTGACTTAGTTTCTTTAACTTGTAGTGGTTCAGATTTCCAAAAATACGTCTGTCTTTCTCTGGGGTGAATGAACCTGCAGGAAATAGATTTGCAGGGTGAAGTTCAAGCAAGGAGGCAACCCCTTCCTGGAGTTCCTCTTTTGTTTTAGGTGCCACCATAATCTAGGAAAATACAGTCATCATGCAAGAATACTAATAAATAATATGTGCCCTAATCTTTTGTCACTCTCGATTGAGGGAATCTGACAAAGTGTTCACTGAATTCCTGTTAAAGGAACCAAGGCATAAAATCAAAGAACCGATGTCTAACTTTACTGACAGCCTTTGACAATCAGTTCTAAGGAAGTAAGAGCCCACATGGGCTATGCATTTCGGAGAGCTCTTGCCCAAATTTTGCTGCTTCTGCCAAATATTTTCTTCATTCTGCTCTTCCAGGCCTCCTGCATGACAACTGCCAAAGATTTAAGAAGGAATGTGAAACTACTTATAGTCAGCTTCCCTTCCTGGTGTTATACATCCTGAGTGCCTTACAAAATGAACAGAATACTCAGTTCTAGAGTCAAACAGTAACAAGGCAACACTGCGTACTTGGTAATATATCTGGTCTTTAAGGCATGTGAATTGGTACTCCACAAAATCCAGCATTGCACTATGATAAGTGACACATTTTGAATGGATCAAAAGTCGTTAACAGATATAGAGACAGTAGTTTAAAAAACTACAAACTGATACTAGCTGTAAATGGTATGTTATAATTTTCAGCTAATTTGTAGGGGAATTACTTATCAAATAGTGATTTGACCTAGAACTAGAGCCAGCGTTGTGGCTGGCTGCTTAACAACATGAAATTTGAACCAGAATCTCAGAGTTCTGCCAGTTGCAGATAGCTGTTCCCAGGAGTTGTAACCTAGAAAAAAAACCAAAACCAAACCACCAAACATTAATTAAATGCAGAATCTACATGAATTGTAAGATTGAATATGCAAGATGGACAGTAGCAGTAGCGTACTGACAAAGACTACAAGTGCATGGAATCCAAAAGCTCAGGTGACTCTGCTTTCTCATTGTGAATTAGCATTCCTAGCAGAGTTCCTGCTCAGGAGCTACCTAAACCATTTTGGTAAAGGTTTTATTTATTCATTGACCTGAGATCAGCTCATGCTTACTATAGTGACAAAAGATAATAACCTTTGAGCTTCCAGTTAAACTTCTCCCCTTCTGCTTAAATAGTCAGGGAGGCAGTTTGAAAGACTACTGAATGAGTATCAATCATTTTGTGCCTCTCTTGTCATGCAAAGCATGGAATATATTCATAGTAGATGTAGCAGCACACAA
This sequence comes from Falco cherrug, assembly GCF_023634085.1. Lineage (NCBI taxonomy): Eukaryota > Metazoa > Chordata > Aves > Falconiformes > Falconidae > Falco > Falco cherrug. The sequence continues at coordinate 15,080,583 of NC_073699.1, forward strand.
GAAGGTAGAGGGAGATTACTGGGATGATGCCAATGCTAAGTGTTCCTGAGACATTTCTTCACATAAATTACACATACTTTTTAGGGCTTACAAATGGTGTGATGTGAATACACTATACAAATTATAAAAAAATAAATAAGTTAATAAATAAATTAATATAAACCCCTTAGCATTCTTTATGCAAGCTGAGAATTCATCAACCTAGTATAGTTCTTGTTGCAGATCAGGGAATTAAAGCATGCTAACCAATTAATGGAATCATAGAATTATAGAATGGTTTGTGTTGGAAGGGAGCTTCAAAGGTTATATAGTCCAACCCTCCTGCCATGGGAAGGGGACACTTTGCACTTGATCAGGTTGCTCAAAGCCTTGTCCAGCCTGACCGTGAACACTTCCAGTGATGGGGCATCCACAGCTGCTCTGGGCAACCTGTTTCAGTGTATCACTACCCTTACCGTAAAGAATTTCTTCCTTATTTCCAATTGAAGCCCACTTTCTTTCAGTTTAGAACTGTTGTGCCTTGTCCTGTCACTACAGGCCTTGGTTAAGAAGTCTCAGTCCATCTTTCTTATAAGCCTCTTTAAGTAGGAGAGGATAGGATAGGATAGGATAGAATTTCAGTTGGAAGGGACCTACAGTGATCATCTAGTCCAACCGCCTGACCAGTTCAGGGCTGACCAAAAGTTAAAGCGTGCTATTAACAGCATTGTCAAATGCCTCTTGAACACTGACAGGCTTGGGGCATCGACCGCCTCTCTAGGAAGCCCGTTCCACGGTTTGACCACCCTCTTGCTAAAGAAGTGCTTGCTAATGTCCAGTCTGAACCTTCCCTGACGCAACTGTGAACCATTTCCAGGCATCCTGGTCCTGGCTCCCAGGGGAAGAGCTCAGCATCTCCATGTCTCCTTCTCAGGAAGCTGCAGAGAGCAATGAGGTCTGCCCTCACCTTTCTCTTCTCCAAACCAGACAAACCCAGAGTTCTTAGCTGCTCCTTTCAGAAGGACATACCTTCCTGCCCTGTCACTAGCTTTGTTGCCCTCCTTTGGATGCAGTCAAGGACCTTCACATCCTTCTCTAAATGTGGGGCCCAGCACTGCACACAGTACTAAAGGTGAGCCCGCACCAGCGCTGAATACAGCAGGATAATCCCCTGTTTTGACCGGCTGGTTCTGCTGTGTTTGATGCCCCCCGGGATGCAGGTTGCCCTCTTGCTGCCAGCGCACGCTGCTGGCTCCTGCTGCCAGCCGGCACCCCCGGATCCCGTTCGGCAGGGCTGCTCCCCAGACGTTCCTCTCGCCATTTATACTTGTGCCTGGCATTACTTTGTCCCATATGTGGAATCCAACATTTGTGCTTGTTAGATTTTATGCTATTCATGATTGCCCAGTCCCTCTGCAAGGCCTCATGTCCCTTGAGAAAGTCAGCAGCACCTCCCGGTTTAGTATCATCAGCAGACTTGCTCATGGGGCATTCAACTCCTGCATCCAGATGGCTGAGAAAAATATTCAACAGAGCTGGCCCTAGAATTGAGCCCTGAGCTGGTGACTGGTCACGCTCCAAATGTAGCCCCATTCACGATGACCCTTGGAGAACTGCGTTTGAGCCCAGCGTGTACCTGCTCATCCCACAGCTGGACAACTTGTTCAGAAGGATGCTGTGAGGGACAGTATCAAAAGCTTTACTAAAATTCAGAAAAACTACATCTACTGCCTTCCCTTCATCCACTAGGAGGGTGATCTTATTGCAGAAGGGTTTCAAAGTAGTTAAAATATTGGTTAAGTATTGAAAAGTGTCCCTGAGCCTCCTCTGCTCCGGGCTGAGCCCCCCCAGCTCTCCCAGCCTTTCTCCGCAGCAGAGGGCTTCCAGCCCTCGGACCAGCTCCGTGTCCCTCCCCTGGCCCCGCTCCAGCAGGTCCCTGCCTGGCTTGTGCTGGGGACCCCCGAGCTGGGCGCAGTGCTCCGGGGGGTCTCCCCAGAGCGGAGCAGAGGGGCAGAATCCCCTCCCTCTAAAGGCTGGCCACACTTCTTTCAGTGCAGCCCAGGATATGCTTGACTCTCTGAGCTGTGAGTGCACACTGCGGGCTCATATCCAGCTTTTCATCCACCAGTACACCCGCAAGTCCTTCTCCGCAGGGCTGCTCTCGATCTGTTCCTCCCCCAGTCTGTACTGATACTGGGGTTTTCCCTGAACCACGTACAGGACCTTGCATTGGCCTTGCTGTTCTTTGTGAGGTTCACGCTGGCCTGCTCCTCAAGCCATTCAAGATCCCTCTGGATGGCATCCCTTCCCTTGAGCAAATGAACTACAACGTTCAGCTTGGTGTCACCTGCAAGCTTGCTGCTAGTGCACTCAGTCCCACTGTCCGTGTCGTTAATGAAGATATTAAATTATGCAGCGTGAAGAAAACACACAAAACACATCACATCACTTTACCCATTATTTAATTTTTTTTCTAGTTGTATGAATGCTAATAGCCACTAACTAGAAAGCACTCTAGATGAGTAGCTTTAAGGAAAACTGCCATACGGAATAAAACTGAACATCGTAGCCCACCTCTCTGCTTCCGTAAACAAACCCCTGCCCACAATAGTGCCCTTTTGGACTATGAAATCAGCTGCCTGTGTGTTTGAAGTAACAGATACAGAGATACTTATTTGCCCGTGCTTTTTCTTCTTATATGCAGAAACTTCAACCTCTTCAACTGTCATTCAGACCCAGAGGTTATAGTAATATTTTCTTACAGATGTAGACACCACCAGTCACTCCTGAAACTGTTTTTATTCCCCAAACTCTAAATCTGTATTAGTAGGTCATCAGCTGCCCACCTTGCACAAATGTAAGGTGCAGGCACTTGTTCCACTCTGACGTATCAGGAGGTGCATCACAAGTGCAAACAGGAATGTATCTTTTTTAATGCATTCCAGGTAATTCCCAAGACCTGTCAAGTGCTTTCGCTCCCTGGAATCCTATTCAGTAAGTTAGTTTTCTCTTCAGAGTTGCAGAATATTTAAGATATTTTTTAAATTAAAGTCCTGCTTAGTTATGATGGAAGCTGTTTCAAACCAGAACTCATCTACCTCTAGCAAGGATTCTACAAATTGATGCGCTCCAGCGCATACAGTGAGTGCGGCGTGTGCAGGTGGTTGAAATTGCTGTTCTTGCTTACCTGTACTGTCCATGCAGCTATGAGAAGTGTCCTGAGTGTATTCGCCTCATTGCACCCACGCAGACTTTCTGTGTGGCACTGCTGCTCTTACCTGGGGGCACTGACCTTCTGTGAACACGCTGCAGAGTTCACCTCTGGGTGCACAGCAGGCTGCCCGCTCAGTCTGACAGCTGCTGTTGCAAACGGGTTGTCACACAATCCAGACAAAGGTATGAAATCCTCAGGTTCTTCCTGAACTTAATTTCTAAAATGAAAACGAGGGCCTGTTCAGGGGAATCAAAGCTACGTGACAGCTGTACTTTAAAAGTGAGCAGACTGGACTGATTTCCTCACGCTTAGACTCAGGGTAACCTAGGGTCTTCCTGGAGGAAAAGGATTTCATTTCTTACAGTTTCCCTGCTTTAACTTGCAAACAGTGTAAAGATCGAACACAGTTACTGTAGCTACTCTTAAATTTATTCTGCCCATTTGTTAGGAACTTGTCCTTGTGTCCTCACAGGTCATGAATTACTTAGGCTTACGGTGGCAGAAACATAATTTCTGGGTTTTATTTCACAGTTCTCAGATTTGTGCGTCTATTTTGGAAGAAATTAAAACCACCTGAAGGAAGTGAGGAGGCTTAATGACTAGAACCGTGCGTGGGCAAACACAGGAACGGCACACTCAGCAGGCTGCAGGTTCTTTCCAAGCAGGACTCGATGGTGCTTCCTCAGCATTAACTTCTAAGAAGGAGCTGGCTGAAGCAGGACACAGCATCTCCCTCCTTTGTTCTCTACTTGTGAGCCAAAGAGGGTGACGTTGCAGATTTTCCAGCCTTGTTAGTCAGCCGGGGCTTTGTTGGCGCTCCAGTGTTTGGGGAATCCAGTTCAGGTGTTTGCTGCCGCCCTGGGGATCTGTTTTCGCAGGTAAAGGTGGGGGCTGGGAGCCGCCGCCTGCTGCTCTCGGGTGGCGGAGCGCTGGCCCGGCTGCCCTTCGTGGGCCCTGGTCTGAGCCGCTTCCCCCGCGGGGGCTGCAGACGGCCTCCCCAGGGCCCGAGGTGGGAGGCAGCCTGGGCCGAGCAGCGTGGTGGCCCTAAAGATGTCCCCGTCTGGGTGCTGACAAGCCTGCTCCCTGCCTGCCCTCAGCCGGTGCCTCCCCCCGCCGAGGCTGGCGCTCCTTGGGGCGCACGCAGCGCAGTAACACCCTCCAGCGCGGGCGGGAGAGGCTGCTTTTGTTCTGGCAGCACAGGCCGGTGCCGATGGCCCTCCGCGTGACAGGAGCGGCACAGGCAGCCTTCTGAACATCCTCGATGAAGTCTGTCCCACTTCACCCATGGTCACTATATGCAGTCACACCAGGAGTCCCTCCAGCTCCCTGCTCAGAATCACAGCAGCATTTAGGCTGGAAAAGACCTTGGAGGTCATCAGGTCCCGGCCCTGGGGCCAGCAGCTTAAAGAGAAAACCACGAGGATCATTTTGCTTTTGCATCAAATTTATTTCATCACTGGTACTATTTCTCCTGCTTCTCCATGAATATATTGACTACCACAAATCCTTAGCGAACTAAAGCGACTCCTCTTACTCTAAAAACTACCCCACTTAGCCTTCCCCTGATGTTTCCTGACCTACCTTTCCAGCCACAAATTGTGGGATTGTGGAAAAGCGTTCTGACAGCGTTGTGTGTCTGTCCTGTTTGTACATACTTTTCCTAACCATCCTAAAACATCCCATGGGAAGGAGTTCTGCAGAGTAAGTACAACTGAGGCCATGTGTTTCCTGGTGTTCAACTTGAATCTACCACCTGCCAATTTAATTTTATGCCCTTCTGGTTCTTGTACTGGAGGAGAAAATGGACAGCTGTCCCTGGTCATATTTTGTAGATGTCTTCTCTAGAGTAAGGAGTCATAGTTCAGATTTATAATAGCCTCTTTCAAGATGTGAGGAATGACACTTTCATATTCACAATGCATGCAGGTTGCACGTTCCCTCTGAGTCTGTGTACCTGTGTTATTTTCTGTTTTCCTTACCTAATAATACTTAGCCTTTAGCTGACGCTTTGCCTTTAAAGTCCATCTTCTTAATTTGATTTTCAGTATTGGAATAATTATATTAACCAATAAAATACAAAATTAAGGTTGTTTGACCACTTCATATTTATCAGCATCCTTCTGCCCTTTTGATTGTCCAGTCAGTATCATAAGGTTCTTATGCTGCTGCTTTGTTTTTTGGTTTTGTAGTTGGCTCTCATCATCACTGTTCCGAGCAAGCTAGCATTATAGGCAGCATTGCCGTCCGTCCCCTTTATGGGTAGTATCTGATGGCTGAATATGGTGATCTCATATCCAGGAATGAACGGAACTCTGGGAGCATTTCCTTAAAATGAAAGGCTGAAGGCTCAAATAGTCTCAGACTATTTGATACTCAAATATACTCAAATACTCAAATAGTTCAGAGCAGATACACAGGTGACAAGCACACCGAAATGGAGGTATACGTTAGACTGCTTTTTATTTTAAGCAAAAAAAGACAGAATGAGAATTAGAGTGGGAAGATAAATCTAGACACTTCAGACTACAAATAAGGCTACATGTTCAGATGATTATCAGTTGGAATACTTTGCACAGGGACCTGTTAAATTGAGTTGCTATCTTTATGTTAAGACCCTATTTTTTCCTGTTGCACCATGCAGCTCTGTTGGGAGTTATAGTTTGAAGCAGGAGTAACTTGTGGGAGTATGAGGCGGGAGTAACATAGCACTGATTTGTGTTATGCAGGTAGTCAGAACAGACTTAAGTCCACCCCGGCTTTATCTTGAAACTGTTCTAGCTTTATACTTACAGCTGTTAAGAAGAGTGATAGTATGGGCCTGAACTCTTTTTCCTCCCCCCACATTCATGGCAATCCCTTTCATTTTGGGAGCAGAAGCGTTGGATGGCTATGACAACAGCAGCCACTTTCACCCTCTATACTCACACTTCTATTAATGTAACTTCTCCTGAGTGGTCAAAGACAGCCACGCTCTTTTTTTTTTTTTTTTTTTTGGACTATGAGGAAGCCTCTGTTGGCATGTCAGTGCTGGGGCCCCAGGAGAAGTATGTCTGGGCCCTGACATTAATTGAAAGTCAGAAGCCAAAGCACTTTGGAGTTCTTTACAGATCAGCAGGATATTATTTATTGAGTTGTAATTGTAGCATGACAAGCTTTTCTTCCAAAAAAACAAAAAATGGCTAAAATTAAATTTGTCTCTAGTCTCAAATAATGTTCCCTACAGACAATTGTCAAATACTGAATATGAGAGCCCCTTCAGCTCAGATTTCTCCCAACATCAAGAGACTGAAGAAGCAATCGTGTCCCTTGTTTTCTATTTCTTTATGGATCTCATGAAGACTCGTCTGACTTCTGACCATGTTACAATAGCAGGATACCCATATACTTGCCTGCATTCCACTCTGTTTCTATTCGTATGCTGAGGTGATTATAACACCCAGTTTATAAGGATTCAGAGGGTACATTTGTATACATGCACATGCTTTTTGGTTTAGTGCCATATTACACACAGTAAATAATTTCTGTAGCATTTGGAAATGAGTTTTAATGGAGTCCAGATAATAATCAGCAGAATTGTTCTTCAGAAGGGGTGGGGGTGGGGTTAACTTTACAACAAAAAGACAAGCTTAGCTATCAGCAGCCTTAAAAAGAAAGTCGGGCACTGTGTTAGAGGCATCATCCTTGTTCATCACATTGCTGCCTGATTTGATTTGTCCTTATTTTGCCCCAAAACAAGTAACTGTGTTAAAGTAATGCTTAAGTGATTACTGCCTTTGCCTAATTTAAGGCTCCCCAGCCATTCGGAATGAACTTTCTCCGACATTATTCTGTGTGCTTTGAATCTCTTCCCTTTTGATTTTGCCATCGTGAACCCCCAACTGTCACCATTAATGAGGACAGATGTGTCACTGGCGTGAAACTGCTCTCATTGTTGGTTCTTCTTTTCTTACAGCTCTCCCTCCCCTCATGGCTCGTCGATCTCAAAGCTCCTCACAGGGGGACAATCCCCTTGACCCTAACTATCTCCCCCCCCATTACAAGGAGTATTACCGCTTAGCTTTGGATGTGCTTACTGAAGAAGGCAAAGAAAGTTACCAACGCTTCCTGGCAGAGGAAGCAGCCCCTGATTTTCTTTGCAACTCAGAGGTGGATCACATCATACAGAATCTCCAGAAGCCCCAGTACGCCAATCAGGAAGGTAGCACAGACACCACAGGTGACAATGACATGGATGGATCCTCTGGGACTTACTGGCCCATGAACTCAGACCTCGCTGTTCCTGAGCTTGACCTGGGCTGGCCAATGGTCTTTGGATTCAGGGGGACAGAGGTAACAACCCTCGTGCAACCACCACCCCCGGACAATCCCAGCATTAAGGAGGAGGCTCGCAGAATGATTCGAGCAGCTCAACAGGTGAGACAGTGAAGAGCCCAGCTAGGGCAGAGACAAAATCAGATGTGTCCAAAAGATGTATCAGAATGCATCAGGTCCTCTGCTAATTCCCTTAACTTTGCTCCCAGGGCCTGGCAGAGGGGAAGGGTGATTCTGAAACTACCGTTTACAGCATCAAAGCCAGCCTCTGCTTCTGGTTTCCTGGAAAAGCATGTAAGATAATGCTAAAACACACCAAGAGTTCACAGAATCACAGAACAGCTGAGGTTGAAAGGCACCTCTGAAGACGGTCTAGTCCTGCCCCTCCTGCTCAAAGCAGTGTCGATTAGAGAGGGTTACTTAGGACATGCTCTTGAGTATCTCCAAGGACGGAGACTCCACAACCTTTCTGGGCAACCTGTTCCAGTGTTCAATCACCCTTATAGTATAAAAGGTTTTTCTTATGTTAAACTGGATTTGCCTGTATTTCTGTTTCACTGGGTACCGCTGAGAAGAGTTTGGTTCCATCTTGCATACACCCCTCCATCAGGTGTTTAGACTCACTGATAAAAGAAGAGTTGGGAACAACAGGGCAATAGGGCTTTGAAGCTACTTTCCATGTTATCAGTATACGGATGCAGCTGTGTAGTGGCTGACTGAATGCTGGCCAGGAAGTTATCTGAAAATGGCACAGGTGTGTTGGAGGGGGTGAGCAGGCAGTGGTCAAGCAGCCTGATAACCACACTGGAAGGTTGTACGTGACTCAAAAAATACCTGCTATCATTGGATTAATGAATAAGGGAACACTCAGTGGCAGTGAGGGTTTTCCCTTACCTCTCGCATACAGAATATGCACCATTGATAGCAATTCTGTTTCCAGTTTTGGGGCCCGCAGTGTTCAAAGGAACCTTTGAATGGGAGGGTTCCTGTTTAAAAAGGAAGTTGAAATGGAGACGGTGCAGCAGTGCAGCTTTGGAATGGGAGGTGCTGAGGAACGTGATAGTCAGGACATCAGCAGGCACAGATAGCTGATGTCTTTCTTGCATTCTTTTCCTAGGTGGTAGCCATAGTGATGGACATTTTCACTGATGTGGATCTGCTCTTTGAGGTGTTGGATGCCGCTGCTCGCAGAGTGCCTGTGTACATCTTGCTGGATGAAATGAACTCTCAGCTTTTCCTTGACACAGCTGCTAAATGCAGAGTCAATCTTAACTATGTGGAGGTGAGCAAACCAAAGGTGTGCCCTGCCCCTAATTCGCATCGTGAGGGCGCACAGGGGGCCACTGTGAAGTAAAAACCTGAGAAAGGGGAAAAATGGGCCAGAGCCTTGTGAAAGATGAGTATGAAGAAAGCTGGGAGAGCTGGCACAATACAGGGCTGAAAGCTGAGGACACACTAATAAATGGGTTTATCTCTATGCAGACAGACTCACTAAGAGCTGAAGTATAAAAATGGTGGCAGGATGGAAGTTAAAAGAGCAAGGGGAAGAAGGAGGGGCAGGAGGAGGGAAGTAACATATTCTAGCTGAGTTGGTGCCTTGTCTGCTTTGCAGTTCCTAAGGGTGAGGACAGTTTCTGGCCCAACCTACTACTGCCGCACGGGGATGTCCTTCAAAGGCCACATGAAAGAGAAATTCCTTCTGGTAGACTGCATGGTGGTGCTGAGTGGCAACTACAGGTGAGAAGCCCTGCAATGTTACATGTCCGAGTTTTGGTGAGAAAGAGGCTGGTTAATTGGTAAAGCGATGCTTCGGTACTTCCCAATGAACATCAGGGACAAAAGTTTTTCTCACTGAAGGATACTGAGCAGCAATTTTCAGGAAAAATACACTATTTTGCAACTGAGGTAGATACACCAACTAAACAAGCCCTCAAGCCCAGACACCTGAACCCAAGCTTCCTTCACATCAAGAATTAATAGAATCTGTGAAAAATATACAGCAATTACAAGGTATTGTGGGTTAACCCCGGTAGGCAGCTAAGCCCCACACAGATGTTTGCCCACCAGTCCCAGCAGGATGCGGGAGAGAATCAGAAGGGCAAATGTGAGAAAACTCATGGGTTGAGATAGAGTGTTTAATAGCTAAAGCAAACCTGCACACATAAGCAAAACAATATAAAGAATACATCCACTACTTCCCCTTGCAGACAGATACCTAGCCATTTCCAGGGGGGAAGCAGAGCTTGATGTGGGAAGACACACACCATAATGCTGAATGTCTTCTTCCTGCACAGAATCACAGAACGGTTGACCTTGAAAGGGACCTCTGATGGTCATCTGGTCCAACCCCGCTCTGCTCAAGCAGGGCCACCTAGAGCCAGGTGCCCAGAACCGCATCCACATGTTTTTTAAATATCTCTAAGGAGAGAAACTCCACCAAGGTCCCTGGGCAACCTATTCCAGCGCTCAGTCATCTGCACAGTAAAAAACTGTTCCCTTACGCTGAAATGGAACCTCCTGTGTTTCAGTTTGTGCCCGTTGCGTCTGGTCCTGTCACTGGGCACTCCAACCTCAACCACTCTGTGAAAACTGGACTCGGTACTCCAGATACAGTGTCACATATGCTGACTTGGGGGCAATAATCGTTTCCATTGACATATTGGCTGCGCTTTTACTACTGCACCCCTGTATGTGTTGAGCCACCATTGCTGCAAAGGTGCTGCTGTCTTTTTTTTGGCCTTGCTGCCTGCCAGAACCCTGAAGTCATTTTCAGCCAAGCTGCTTTCTAGATAGTCATCTTCAGCCTGTATCGGTGGATGGGGTTGTTCCATGCCAGGTGCAAGATTCTGCATTTGCCTTTGCTGAATTTCATGAGATTCCTGTCAGCGCATTTCCCCAGCCTGCTGAGGTCTCCCTGGCTGGCACATCAACTGCACCATACCCCATTCTGGTGTCATCTGGAAGCTTGTTGAGGGTGCACACTGTCCTGTTGTCCAAGTCATTAATGACAGTGTTAGAGACTATTTGCCCAAGCCCTCACCCCTGAGAAACACTACCTATAACTGTCCACCAGTCACACTTCAAATCACTGACTACCACCCGTTAAGCCTGACAGTACAACCAATCTCCCGTTTACTGTGTGACAGTCATTCAGTCTGCAGGGTTCCAATGTGGCTAAAAGATACTTACTTAAAGCCATGTGGAAACCCTTGCTAAAGTCAAGAGAAACCTCATCTTCTGCTGACCCCTTGTCCACGCAGCCAGCCTTCTTTTTGTAGAAGGCCATCAGAATGTGTCAGGCATGGTTTGCCCTTGATAAATCCCTGCTATCTGATCCCAGTTGTCTTTCTGTTATTCCTATGACTGGAAATTGCTTCCAGGAAGATCTGCTCCACAATTTTCCCTCAGACTGAGGTAAGGCTGACTTGCTGTAGTTCCCTAGTTGATCCTTTTGCTCCTTTTAAAGATGGGCACAACATTTTCTTGATAAAGATCAATTACAAGCCCGAAGTAATTGCAGGAACATCTACTTCATATAAGGATTATCATCACCTCACTCTCTTGTTGTTGTTAGTAATGACTGGCTTTTTTAGAACAGAAGTCATTTATTGCCTTGTAAAGTCCTCTGCAAAGATGTGATGCCAAATCAATTCATAATTACAAATTAGGAATTACGAATTAGGCTTAGGAACATTAGTGTGCAATGAGTTGCTGCCTGAGTGGTAAGTAATAGCAGAATTTTCTTCAGGCAAGCAAATGGTTTAATGTAAAGTGGTACAGTTGAGTTACTTGATGCTAAAACACTATCATGACTTCTATTTCTCTTTGTAGTTTTATGTGGTCTTTTGAGAAGATTCACAGAAGCATTGCACACATCTTCCAGGGGGAGCTGGTGGCCAGCTTTGATGAAGAATTCCGAATTTTGTTTGCACAGTCAGAACCTCTTGTTCCTCCAGCCAATGTCTTGGCAAAGGCAGAGAACACATTTGCCATGACTCCCTTTGGCAATAACATGCCTTTCTTTCCAAAAAAAGCACCCCTGATGTTCCAGAGGGATGACAGTCTTTTTCCCTCCTTTATGGACAGAGTTGATCCAGACAGGTACTTCCTATCAAATTTCAGGCGGGATGACATGTTGCGCCATACCGTGGAGGGGTCAGCCATGCGAATGTATAAAAAGGTAGAAATGGAGAATTCTCAGATGGATCCTGTCAGGGGTTTTCTCCGTTCCAAGCAGTTGGAGTTGGATGCTTTTAAGAGACACAGTTTTGCAGAAGGAACATTTGAAAATTTTGCTTCTTCCAAACAGTATGCCAGGCAGATGTTCATGAACAATATGGATGAATTTAAAATCCAGTCTAGTCATTTTCAGAAGGATCAGTTCTACCAGTACCAGTTTGAACATCCCCATCTTTCTGGAAGACCTCAGGGACTCTTTGAGAGAATCCGAGGTGGCAGGCCAGGATTCAATGAGCTGGAAGACTATGGAGAGGGACCCAGGTACCCTGAACTTGAATCCAATTTTCCACAGGAGGGCTTCCCCTTAAGGCTGGATTACGTACCTTCAAATTCTTCCAGGGAAGTGAGACATGGCTCGGATCAGCTGAATCCTGCAGGCAATGGCCCAATGGGAATGATGTTAAGAAGGCAGAATATAGGACAGAAATTTATTTGCCAGACTTCACCTACACAGAAGCAAAGCCTGGAACAACGCCTGTTCTTCCAAGACAAAGATGAGGACCAAGATGAAGACAAGAACACACAGGAAAATAGAACAGGTTTACGTAACTGGAGGATTTCTTCATATCTTAGCGCATACCAGTCCGAACCAGAAGAAGGTCTTCCAATGCCTATGGAATCAGAGGCATATAATGATGTTCTTGGGGATACCCTCACAAAGCACCCCACTGACCTCATCCCAGCATTCAAATCCCCTATACCTTTTAATAGCAAGTCACTGGGAATTGACAGTGCCAAAGAATTTGCAGATCCTGACAGAGTAGGTGAAGAAACACCTATAATGAAACAAGATGCCTTTAGGTCCAGGATAAATCCTTTGATCCAGAGGAGCTCAAGACTCAGGTCCTCTCTGATTTTCAGTGCTGCCAAGCTAGATCAGCCTAACACCACAATAGAAAAGGTTCAGATGATCCAAAAAGAACAAATGTCCAGTGAGTTGACAAAAGACAACGAAACTATAAAGACAGCCACCTCATCTAAAGTAGCAGAACTTTTAGAGAAGTACAAAGCTGTGGGCAAAGACACAGAACGAGCTACAGTCACTCATACCAAAGCTGTTTCCAGTTATCTACAAGAAGAATCACAGAACACAGAGAAGAAATGTACCAAATCTGTGCAATATAAGATTCTGGAGAGTAGGGTACTAGACTCCAAAGACTCCTGCAGTACTTACAGAGTGCATGGAGAAGCAGACAGACCATTTGGAATGGCATCATCAACCCCCCAGCTTGCTGACACATTGAGTAAAGATCCCCTAGCACACATTAGCACTAAGGTGGACAAATTATCATCTCGGTTTTACCCCATAGAGAATAAACCTGCTCTTCCAGAAAAGGAGAGTCTTATATTTGTAGGAGACACTCAGAAATTGACTCTTCCAGAGAAGAAGGAAAGAGTGACATTCAAAGATGACACTCAAAAATTAGTCAATACAGAACTGAAGAAACCACAGATTAGGACAGGTACCACATCAGTTCTTGAAAGTTTACCTAGAAGTCAAGGATCTGACAGCTCTCTCAATAAATCTGAGGAAGACTGTTCAAAACAAGAACAAAATCCAATGGAATTTTTAAGAAAAGGGTCACTACGGCTGAAGCAACTTTTGAACCCAAAAGGTGAAAAGAAATCGGAGGAGGAACCCACTTCTGAGAGTGGAAAATCTGACAAGCAGGCTGTGATTCTCAAACGATCTTCCATAGGGGACTGTCAGGAAACGATGGAGGAAGAAAAAACCCATAAATTTGCAACACCACTTCCTCCCAAAAGCAGCCAGCCAACACAGGGGAGATTTCCTTCATCCACAGCTAACATCCTGTACAGTAGCAACCTCCGTGATGATACCAAGGTGATTTTGGAACAAATCTCTGCAAACAGTCAGAAGAACAGAGCTGAACTGGCCAAGCAACTACCATCCACTAGTAACCCTGATCTTTCTAAGTCAACTACAAGCTTAGAAAGGAAAGGTGAGAAGGAGAAAAGCTGTAACATCCATAGGTCAGAGAGTTTTGGGAGCCAGAAACGAAATCTTCAGCGGCAACCATCAGAGGATAGAGATACCCTTCTGAAAAAAATGGAGAATATGCGGAAGGAGAAGCGAGTCTACAGTAGATTTGAGGTCTTCTGCAAAAAGGATGAACATACAAGTCAAAGTGAAGAGGAGTATGACACAGATGCCAAAGACAAGAAGATGGGAAAATTCATGCCCAAAATCCTGGGGACCTTCAAGACCAAAAAATGATCATACAAATGCTATTTAACTCCATATAATCACTGACTGTCAAAGGGGAATGAGGAAGTAACTTGTTTATAATGGCTATAAGCACCATAGGCAATACTCTTCATGGTTAGTAAGTGAAAATGTGTTCAGCGTTAGACTCCTATGGCACAATTTGCCCAATAAAGTCATGTGGTATCAAGCAACCTTATCCCAGTATATTTCAAATAAAATTATTAAATTGCCAAGATGCTTAAACCAAAGAAATAAGGAAGAGTCTCTTTATGTTGTGCTCAGGGAACAGTTTCAGCAGACAAAGCAATTCCACTTTCAGAAGGAAAGAATATAAATAGAAAATTCAATACTTGAGTTCAGTCCAGGAAATAAAAATACACACAGACACACACAGAGACGTGCATATGCATTAACTGGAAGAAATGTTTAAAAACCAATTGTTTCTGAGGTACAGTTATCTTTTGCTTGTATCCAATAACAAATCAAATATGGGAGGCACCTTTTCGGAAGTTTACAGGAGAAAAAAAATGTCAACAACTTTTTGCCATTATCTATGATTATGGTCTTGTCTAGCAGTACATGCTCAGCTTCCGTATTTACCATTTTCTAAGTTCTGTTTCGTTATTGGTTTGTTTCTTTATGTATAATGGAACTATCGCTTTAGGGGGTGAGCTGAAAGCAGCAGCTGAAAGGCCAAAAAAGGAAACTGACATGCAATTAATGGAAAAGGACCTGGGTTTTGGATTCCTTTTCAGCCGAGTCAGGGGTTTAACTAAGCATCTAAAATACTGTCTTGGCCAATTAGGAACTTCCTTGACAATGTAACTGCCCGGGAACGATCATTTGTCAGCACATCTTTCCATATGAATACAAGGAAAGAATGGACTCGTAACAATGGAAGGAATAAAGGTACTGGAATTTTCAAGCTCAGAAGTATTTTCTCTCACATACCTTTCTTGTAGTAGTTTGGTACCAAGCTTAAACACCCAGCTTTAAAACAGGCCAGAGAAGGCCATAGGTTCACGCTGTTGTGTTACAGTGTTTTGCAGGACAGAAGGTAGAGAGAGGCTGTCGAGAAAACACTGTACATTGTAACATACACATACATCGTTACTTAGCTGTTTGGGTTTTTTCCTCAGCTTGGATTGTCTCTGCTTGGCATCCAGCAGGATTTGCCAAACTGAATTATTTTTTTTTCCTGATCTTTGTGACGTTGTCTAAAGAGATGACAGGGAATAATGCTCTCATGTGGAACTACTGAATTTCCCATTCCCGTTAGCTTGGGTTTCATGTTTACCCACTTGTGACACTAGCTGCAGGCTCACCAAACCAGTTCAGGTACGTGGCTGATGGATGGAAGCAAGAGGCTGCATCAATTCCTGAAGGTAACTTCAATAGGGTCTCTAAAACTTGAGCTTTTTTGCTTTTTTTTTTTTTTTTTTTTAGGATGCCAGCTCCCATGGTAGCAGGCTTTATATAATTTAGCAGGCTTTATATAATTCACGTATCTGTAACAATTAATTAATTTTACTGCTTGTTGAAAACCTTGGGAACTGAATGTGTGGAAAGATAGACTGTCTGATCTGAAAAAAAAAAAAAAAGCTGATTTTCATATTAATACGGATGGCGGTAAAAATCTGCAAGAATCAAGAGGAATTATCATTTTAACATAAGGAGGTAAACCTAGAAATGAGAGAGTAAAAAAGACAGGAGGGAAGAGTAGCCAAAATTGGAAGAAAAGCTGCAATTGCTTTCTTATGCTTATTTCATATTGTATAAATGTATACCATTTCAGGTACCACTCATCATCTCTCACATATGTGCAAATTCATAAATGAATGTTGTATGTATACTTATTTTGTCTGCTGTTAGTAATGAATCAGATGCCGTTATTGGTGGGTCCCAAAATGAACTGTAATGATCAATACAGTCGTTATTTGACGGATGATACAGACAGAGATTATTTTACTCTGGAGAGCAAGATAGGCTATATAGATACATCCTATTATATAAACACTAGTCCTGTTTTGTGAAATTTTTACTCATGTCATTCCATACCTCCCCAGCCTTTCCCAAACCTACTTGCTCCAGCGTCGTTCTGTAACAGATCAGTTAGAAATGTAACTATTTCTGTAGTCTCAGATTACATTAACATTTTAGAATTTTGCTGTATTTGTTTAGATTTTTAGAATTTTATCTTGCTGTGTTCAGTGTAGACGTATGTTCCTGACCAGAACCAGAATAACTCATCTCTTTCAATGATCCGTGGATTACCAGATATTATAGGTGTACATAAATACTGCAGAATAACTAATTCACTTGCTAATAACAAAAGCCATTTTAGGAGTAAAAAGTTAGTGTTACAGCCTATCACCTATCTGTCTGAGACTGGGTTCTCAGAGGATCTTGGGTGTCGCGTTGTATTGTCTATTGCTAGGTGCTAGGCTTTCAGTGGAAGTCACAACCCCAAATTAAGCAGTAGGCTCCCTTTTCCGTGCGTGAGAACTGGCACCTTAGACTCGCAAGAGCCAACGTGCTGCACAGAGCACTGCTTACACACGTTCCCCCTGTCATTGCCATTTCCTGTGTCTGCCTGTACCTGAGAGAGGAAATGCCTAGGTTATGAATATATCAGAATAAACCAGGCCTTCCCTTGTGAGCTGCGTTCCCAGCTCGCTAGTATTACCAGACTTAAGTGCCTACACCTGGTACCAGAAGTGAATGTATATTTTTTTAACTGGACTAGCCTTTGGTGTTTAGGCACTATAAGATAAAATGGATGTTCTATCAATGGCAGTGGTACTCACATGTTGGAATTTAGTGTCTCAGTCCTCTCTGTAACTGTAGTCCCAACATTCAGGAATAACAACCATTTATCATAGGTGAAGTTAAAATTTCAGGGACAGAACCTTCTTACAAGAACTTCAAGTTAATGAGGACAACGTATGAAAAATCAGCATTAAAACAGGAATATGGTTTTGAAGTTTACTATAGTCCCACTGTTGCCTGATAACATCTTTATGTTTCAGGAGTAGTATCTCTTGGAACATTGCTTTCTGAAAGCAAAAAAAAAATATATTACTATTATTCCCTGAACAAAATACCCCTTATTTTTCCCTTTCACACACAGAAAACATTGATTGAAAGACAAAGATTTTCTGTAGTGGAATATAAAGTATTTATTATTACAATATTTACAATATTACAGGGTAGGTAAGCTATTAAATATTACAGCAGATCCCACCTATATTTAAAATGCTTTTCTACTTGATATTAATGAAAATAAGCCACTGTTGATTATGTTCATTTACCCTAGAAGGGCCATAGAAATTAGTGGAAACCAAAATGAAGTGCTTTAAGATTATCTGTGAAGAGTTCAGTCTTCTTGGTCTTCAGAGAACAGCTGGTTACCTGTTCCACTCAAAAAATAAAGGTAAATCTACATAAAAAAAAAGAAAGGTAAATCTACATTTAGGCAGTGCACCTGAAACTGCTGAAGAACCATAGAATGGGTTGGAAGGGACCTTCAAAGGTCACCTAAGTCCAATCACCCTGCCTTGAGGGACATCTTTCACTAGATGAGGTCGCTCAAAGCCCTGTCCAGCCTGGCCTTTAACACCTCCCATGATGGGGCATCCACAGCTGCTCTGGACAACCTGGTGTATCACCACCATCATCGTAAAAAAATTCTTCCTTATGTCCAGTCTAAACCTACCCTCTTTTAGTTTAAAACCGCTGACCCTTTTACTGTCACTACAGGCCTTGGTGAAAGTCTCTCTGCCCTTCTTATAAGCCCCCTTTTAAGTACTGAAAGGCTGCAATACAGTCTCCCTGGAACCTTCTCCAGCTCCTGTTCCCAGGCTGAACAACCCCAAGCCTCTCAGCCTTTCTTTATAAGAGATGTGTTCCAGGCCTTGAGCCATTTTTGTGTCCCTCCTCTGGACCTGCACTAACCAATCCATGTCTGTCTTGTGCAGGGGACCCCAGAGCTGAATGCAGTGCTCCAGGTGAGGCCTCCCCAGAGCAGAGCAGAGGGGAGAATCCCCTCCCTCTAAAGGCTGGCCACGCTTCTTTTGATGTAGCCCAGGATATGCTTGGGTTTTCTGGGCTGCGAGTGCACATTGCCAGCTCACATCCAATTCTGCATCCACCAGCACCCCAAGTCCTTCTCCCCAGGGCTGCTCTCAAGCCCTTCATCCCCCAACCTGTACTGATACTGGGGGTTGCCCTGACCCAGGTGCAGGACCTTGCACTTGGCCTTGTTGAACCTCAGTTGAGGTTCACATAGGCCCTGAATGTATCTGAATAAGTCTAAATATTCAAGTATCAGAATACTGCAATTTTCTGTAATTTTTTGCAATAATTCAAACAAGGATCATTAACTGACAGTATTCTTTGTTCTCATGGTATGGGAGCAAATAGTGCTGTGCCCTGTCTGGTAAGACAAAGGCAAAGGGGTAAGATTCTTTTTCCGTTTGGTTTGTCCAGAGGAAAGTAGTACATTGTTCCATGCAATAAATAAAGCGTTTCTCTTCAGCTGGACTAACTGTCAAATGCCTGTTATATTTTGCTCTCACTGGTTTAGTTAGGGGACTGATGAGATCACGTACCTCACCTGGTTAGAATGCTTCCATGTTCACTGCTGGTATTGTTGGGAGGACTTTGATATCGGAAGGCTCTGCAGCGCAGATTTACATATGGTTCCATAGGCCTGGGAGTAACTGCCCATGAATGCTTTCGGATCACCAGCAGCTCCCACGTTTGCAGTAATCTGGAACATCTTTTTACTGGGCTTCAGAAGGGGATGAACATCTTTGCTCTGAAACTGAGTATTTCTTGGATTCTGTGCAAGAAAGGCCAGCCAAGATAGTTAGTAACCTGTACTCAGCTTTCTAAAATCCAAATAAGGAATACAAATTTTCCTTCAGGTGCAGAGTAGGACAGATCATTAACGCCATATGAATAATAAACAAAACAGACTGTTCTGTAAGATCAAGAATAGGATGGTGAGAACGACGTGAGGGAGAAGGGCTTAAGAATGAGTGTATCAGGAATGAACTAGTGGCACTGGAGCAAGATACAACAAAGTAATCCTGCGCTAGAACACAAGTCTAAAGGCCTGTTTGACTAGTATTTTGTTTTCAACAGCTGTGAATGTTTTAAATATATGTACAAAAGACAGATCATCATCGTAATTCCCCAATATATACTCCTGGCTTCTGTCAATGAAATTACTTCAAGACATTGTGACTTGGAAGCTGCATATGGATACAGTGTTTATCAGCTCCTGTGGTGGGTTAATAATATAATACATTTGAATCTGCAGTTCACAAGGAGAGCTATTTCACTGCAGCTTACACTTTGTGAACCTCTATAGTTAACTGAAAGGCAAGAGTTTCCACCCACTATTGTGGCACTGGCTGCTGTCACCCCAGCCATTATAGGAGTCTTTCCTGGTCAAATAGCTGAGAAAAAATGTTTCATGAGCCTGATAGGATATTGAAAATGAACGCAGAGCAAACTGGAACATCAGAAATTTTCAGCTCCTGCTGAAGCTGAATAAGGAAGATGGAAAAGTCAACATTCAC
This sequence comes from Falco cherrug, assembly GCF_023634085.1. Taxonomy (NCBI): domain Eukaryota; kingdom Metazoa; phylum Chordata; class Aves; order Falconiformes; family Falconidae; genus Falco; species Falco cherrug. Next base: position 15,100,144 of record NC_073699.1, read on the forward strand.
TTAAGATAAGCCACAATCATAGTCTTTTTTAGACTGTAAGATAAAGTCCAACCATTGACCCATGACTGCCAAGTCCACCACTAAACTATGTCCCTCAGTACCACATCTACACATTTTTTAAACACCTCCAGGAATGGTGATTCCACCTCTTCCCTAGGCAGACTGTTCCAATGCTTGACCACCCTTTCAGTGAAGAAATTTTTCCTAATATCCAATCTAAACCTCCTCTGGTGCAACTCGAGACCATTTCCTCTTGTCCTATCGCTTGTTATCTGGGAGAACAGAGCTACCCCCACCTGTCTACAACCTACTTTCAGGTAATTATAGAGAGCAATAAGGTCCCCCAGAGCCTACTTTTCTCCAGACTAAACAACCCCAGTTCCCCTCAGCTGCACCACTGCCACCAGCAATGGAAGCATCCAATGCTAATGACCTTCTACCACAATATCCTGTCTCTGACACTAATCAGGATTAGCTTCTCAGGGAACAAATATAAAGCACAGGGCATGTGTAGGGTGATCTCCCTATTATGCTCTTCCAGTAACAGAAAGTTGGTCACAGTTACCCAAAGAATCTTCAAAATGCATTGTTTGTATGTACATCTGCACATGCAGCAATCTCCACAATCTCATATTGTGGAATAAATGGTTCCACACTTGCTCCACACTTCTAGAATAAATGGTTCCTCTCACTCTCAAAACAGTTTCAATAGGATTCCAAAGCAAAGGGGCTGACAGACGGGTTCTAAGTGTGCATGTGGACACACTTGGAAGCTACTGGCAATTATGTCTCCTTTTAGCAGTTACTCATACGTATTTTCGTATCAATCACAACAGTTAAAAAGAGATCCAGTAGGAACAAGCTTGACTTTTAAGTGTCTGCAGCTTGTTTCTAGCTTGAAATGGTTCAGATCATTCAGAGCTGTGTTCAAACAAATAATTTCCTTTAAGGTAAATGTGATATTGATCCCACCCAACTCATCTTAGATAGTGGTGTCTGTCACAAGTCCCTTCACACAACTGCACTCAGCATATATTTTGAATGGTTTGGAGCTCCAGCACATAGACACTAAAGTATTCTTTTGTGGGGATGTGAGAAAGTCCCACAACAAACAAGTCAATCTTCAGTGTCACAAAAAAGGTAATCTATGGTGCCTCCTCCCATATTCTTCCCCTGATCACTTTGTGTTGGCTTGACTCTCCTTGAGCTAGTCAGCAGACAACTAGTTCAGGAAAAATAAAGAAGCAGGGGCAAGGAGGTCATTTAAGAACCCAATGAAGATAAGAACTTTTACAAGGAAATGTGGCCAAGAACAAGGAAGAGGGAGGAGCAGAGAGGACAGGACTGAAACTTTTCAGTGTTCAACAACAGCAATCCATTACGTTGACTACAGAGGTAGTGCAAATTCTCCAAAGCCTGGAATATCCAACAGTCTCAATTTGGCTAAAAAAAGAATTTGCTACCTCCACACTTTGGACAGGACAAGCCATCATTGAAGATAATGTAAAAGCAACTGATCTGTGATTCTAAAAGTCAAAGGGCATTTTCAGTGCTGCTGACAATCTTAACAATTTGGTAAGTCTGAAATGGTGTTGAAATCCTCACTTGTCTGAAGTGATAAAATTGAAAGTAGAATGGAGTCCAAAATTAGCCTTTCCTCTAGAAAAAGGGCAGTGGAAAAAAAGTCATATATCTCAGCACATCTCAAAAGACATTGCATTAAAAACTCAAGATGGGAAAAATAAGCAGAGGCAGAAGATCTGCAGAGATATTTTTACTTTTCTTTTTTATTACAGTTAGCTGACGTATATGATCCATTACAATTCATCTTTGTGAAAAACAAATTTACTGCTAATGAGGCAGAGACCTAGATTTACAAAAGGGCTGTGTTCCTTCATGTTCTCTGAAGTAGCTAATTCCCATACTTAAATTCAACAGTCATTCACAGAACTTCTGCATAAACGTATAGGCACCAAAATACTCTTGCTGCTCAAGTCACAGGTGATAGGTTTTTGAAAGACTGGGGCTAAACTTAAAACTGCAGGAGAAAGTTAGTGTTTATTAACCCAGGCTAGCTGAAGATCAGTATTACATATGTCGGAGATGTCATGTTTAAGCCACATCTGTGCCCTTGGCATTTCCTGGTGATTACTATAAGTGGTCTTCCTCTCAACGCTCTGCCTCATGCACGGCACTAAACTCAGGGTCATAAACTTCATTAGTAGACTAAACACCTGAAATGTAGGTATTGCAACACTGAAGACTGCAAGTATCTATGTGAATCTCCCCCATATTAGAGGCAAATTATGTCTAGTTACTTCCCTACTAGCAGAAACTCTACAGTGAGCACACGCTTCAGCTCTCTAGTAAAAGAAACATATTCCATACAAGCCCAACTGCCTTATCAAACTCCCCACTCAAGTTTAAAAAACTCCCAGTTTTTTCCCCACTCAATCTCTTTTCTTTTTTCTTCCCTATAATAATGCCTCATGGTGGATTACATCCCACTGTAGAAGGGTAGTACCTACTTTGAACAACAGTGTGTGTTATGGGATTGTATATCACACTGATCTTTGATCTCTGACATAAAGCTCTTCCTAAGTCTTCACTCCGGCTGGATACTTCTGGCTGGACACTACTTGTAGTTCCAGCATGCACATACGAAGTTTTTAGAAGAGGCAGAGTTGGTTGTCAAACTGGTACCATTTGACTGACACCACATACAAGCAACAGAAATGCAGTGTATATCTTTGTCATGAGTAATTTTAACTGACAAAAAATTAATCTGCTCACTCACAGAGCAATATGTCTTGCCTCTCATTTAGGTGTCTTCACAAAGTTGCAAATCAAGATATTCTGTGTCTATATCATTTTGGTCTATCAAAAGTTAGGATGGGTTTGGCTTTTTTGGTAGCATTACTACTCACATTATACAGGTTCTGTACACTTGTAGGAGGTAGCCAAGCATTCGCATTTGCCCACGTGATTCGTCTCTCAAGTTTCCTATTGTTGGAGATTCTGGCCTGTTGAAAAGGTGGTGCAGAACAGTTCCTGATCACAGCACCAGAATTTGCATTATCTGCAGAAGAAAAACCATGAGAGAAAGTAGGAAGATCATGAGGACACAGAACACACTAACTGAGGCAAGGACAGAACATAAAAACTGAGTTAGCCCCTGCCATCTCACCTCATCTCACAAACACAACAAAAATACTCAGAATAAAATCAGAATGTAGTAGGCAAAAAAACCCCAGAGTTCAAAAGGGAATGGGAAAAGGTAACAGCAGTAGAGAAGGAAAGAGAAAACCGAAAGGAACACAGAGTCAATACTGAGGCAGGAAAGAGCCAAAGAGAATGTCATACACCCCAAACTCATTCAACAGTGTTTTGTTCTTCTGTCATTTTCCTCCCACACTTTCACATTCTCATTTTGCCATGTAGATACTCCCAATTTTTTTCCCCACTCAATCTCTTTTCTTTTTTCTTCCCTATAATAATGCCTCATGGTGGATTACATCCCACTGTAGAAGGGTAGTACCTACTTTGAACAACAGTGTGTGTTATGGGATTGTATATCACACTGATCTTTGATCTCTGACATAAAGCTCTTCCTAAGTCTTCACTCCGGCTGGATACTTCTGGCTGGACACTACTTGTAGTTCCAGCATGCACATACGAAGTTTTTAGAAGAGGCAGAGTTGGTTGTCTCTGGCCTTTCCTGGTAGGTAAAGTCACAGAACTGGAATCTGGAAGTGGCCTGGATTCAGACTGACTTAGTTGAATGTTTTCTCTCTGCACTTGCTCCTTTGGATGACTATTTAATTTCTTTCCAAGGATCACCTACAAAAAGCAAAAGTTGGTTAGACTTAACTCAGCTACATAGTAGAGCAGAGGAACAAAACATAAAACCAAAGACTTACAAACAACTGCAATTTACTTAGCAGGAAAAGTAACAAGTATAATTTTAAAATTAATACAGGGTTGGAAAGACGATAGAAATGCTATTCTCAGTGGAGAGAAAGAATAGGCTGAAGCATTAAGAAAAAGGATTGGAATAGGATATACCCTGCGGCAGAACACCAATAAATAAAATGGACATTAGCCTTGGAAAAGACAGAATCTATATACCCAAAACGTTAAAACTATGTTGTTTCTTACCATTCCTTTCTAGAACTTTGCAAAGCTGATTTTTTAAGAGTCAGAGCAACATTCATTTTGGTTAGTTCGCAATTACTTCTCACCTACCTCTACTGCTATTATCTAGCAACAGAATCCTTGCCAAGGTGGTAAGAGCGTTAGGAGCCATGAGCAGATGAACTAGTAAAGTGAATACTAAGCGCAGGTAGTAAAGGTATTCTAAATGCCAATAGATTGGTCACAGATATTCTAGGTACAAGGCTAAGAAACAAGGAGGAGAGAGAGGGGGAGAATCCTCTCCCCCTAAAGACTGGCCACGCTTCTTTCGATGCAGCCCAGGATATGCTTGGCTTCCTGGGCTGTGAGCACACATTGCCAGCTCATATCCAATTTTGCATCCATCAGCACCCCCAAGTCCTCCTCCACAGGGTTGCTCTCAATCCCTTCATCCCCCCGCCTGTGTTAATACTGGGCACTGTCCTTATCCAGGTGCAGGACCTTGCACTTGGCCTTATTGAACCTCATGAGGTTCACATGGGCCCACTTCTCAAGCTTGCCCAGGTCCCTCTAAATGGCATCCTGCCCCTCAGGCATGTCAACCGTACCACTCAGCCTGGCATCATCTGCAAATTTGCTGAGGGTGCACTCAGTCCCACTGCCTACAAGGAAAGTACAGCTTTTTATTTTCCTTTTGATCTTACCACATATACCAAATGGTATCAAAAGGAGTATCTTTCCTTTTCCCCATACAACTGAACATTTTGCAGAGGTCTTTTTTCTGTTTGCTTGATTATTGCATCATTTCCTGATTTTTCAAATACTATTTCCCCCATGTCAATGCATTCAAAATATGGCTCCTAAGACATCACTGTCCTTTATTCTTAGTACATCAGCTACATTGATCTTTCACTTGCTCTTCCTCCTCTGTTCATTAATTATTCTGAAATCTGATAGTTCCGTGTATGTGGTGCAGCATTCAATGGTACTTATGTTCCAGCAAAAAACCTCAGCATTAGGTTATGCGATAACAGCTTGTCTGCACGCTCACAATGGAGCTCAGAAAAACAATGGCAGGATGGGGAGCCCAAATAATATGCTGCTGAGCTACTCCCTGACCCCTTTTCATGGAAGCCATCAGCTCATCAAAGGCCCATCTGCAACAGGCTGAAAGGAGCACAGGGATGCACTACCACAGACAGGAACCCAAATCAAGTGCTACTCAACACCTTGCCTAGGCCCCTGCCAGGGCTGTCCCAGCAAAGCCATCAGCCCCATTGTCCAGACCCGAAACTCATCACAAGTCATCAGGATTTCTCTGGATCACCTTTGGGATTAAGGGTAGCAGGGGATGGGGGAGTGGCAAGAGATGGAGGTGTGGAGGTTGCTGTCTAGGGGTTAGACACATTATGAGATGCAGGGGAAAGCCATTTGGGATCACACAGGACTTATGGAATGTTTAAGGTGGGAGCCAAAAGAGGAAAAGAGGAGTTTAGGTGGTTTGAGGAAGAACAAGTGCAGGAAGCAGGGGGCAAGAGGTATAAAAATGGCCAGTCCTGTGTAAATAGCTGGCTGGTCAATAAGCTTGTCTGGCCATGCCACGCGCCTGATCAATGCAGTTTGCCCTACCTTCTTACTAAAATCCTTCCTCCTTCCTGGAAGGGAGGCTGTCTCTTCCGTCTGTGCGTGTGTGTATGCAGATGTGAGTGCCAGCAGCTGGAGTCAGATCACAGGTCTGTGTCAGATCAGGCCCATGTGTCGGGTGCCAGCAACTGAAGAGAGTGCAGGTGTGCAAGTGAGCATGTGATTGCTAGCAAACATCAAGTCAGACTAATGGGTGAATAGATCAAGTAGCCTGGGAGCAAGGGGGTGAGCAGGTCTCTAAGGGTGTGACAGCACCTGCACATCCCCAGGGGTGAGAGCACCTGGGGGCAGGGGGAACAGAGGTCAGCTAAGGGACTTGGAAAGTCCTGGCCAGCTGTTTGTGTGCATGGCCTGTACCAGCAACTGGAGTAGGGTTGCAGCCTTGGGGGCTTGTATATCCAAGTGCCAGCAACTCAGGAGACTGGGATCCAGGGACCAGCTACTGAGCAGATGGAGTGCCTGAGACCAGCTGCTGCAGGGATCCACCTTTAATGTGTGTGTGTGTATATATCCTCACGAGTTGAATTCCACCTTGCTCAGACAGAGAAGGGAGCAGAATGAGGCTGATGGTGATGTCTATGTGTGAGTGCTCTGAGTGCCCGTTTGTGATCCCTGTGGCCAGCCATGTATAAATGCAGTGTGTGTGCCTACTGAGAATGCATCTTCAGCCTTGCTACTGGCTGGATCTGGGGACACAAAGTGGCAGCAGCCTCACCTCTCTTGCACTGTTGGATCCAACATAATATATTAACGTAATAATATCCTAATAAAATATATCCTCATAAAAATAACATAATAATAACACAGTCTCTCAGACATCAGGCTTTACAGACTTCTCCCAGCAGAAATCTAGACTTAAAGATCTCTCAAAAATGATGACAGTATGAAGCTGACTGATAAGAAGCACCAAGATTTAACTGTAAGCATGTATGGAAAGACCAGGGGAATGTAAACAGAATAAAATGACTGAATTCATGAAGTGTGTGCAAGAATGGCAGGTTACTTGGAGGATTAGGACTGTGGAAAACAAGAGAAATTACCTCATATAACTTATTTCGATATTCTCCCACAGACAGCTGGATATCATCACCTAAAGGAAGAATCACGTCGTAGTCCAGAGAGGGCTCCCTGGCAGGACAGTGAAACCTAAGAAGATGATAACACATAATGTAATTCATTAAGACTAAAACCAGCACAACAGATCAATATAATCTTAAAAAGGATTGTTAAATCATCTAGTGTAACCTCTAGTGTAAAAAGGGTTAGAGAAAATGAAGAATCATTTTTGTCTTTTTTTTTTTCTTTTCCTTACCATGCATACAAAGAAAACTTGTGCCAAGAGCAGGTCTGTCATCTCAGAAGTCATCAGGGTAAACTGCACATTGGCATTACTCTCACCTTTTCACATAAGGATGCTGCAGAGCCTCCTCTGCTGTGAGTCGTTTATCAGGGTTAAATACTAAAAGTTTCTTCAGAAGATCCAAGGCAGGCAATGGAGTGGAGGATGGTAAGATCTCCTCAAATGTTACTCGCTGCCTAGAAGTCAGAAAATGATGACATAAGCACCCAATTCACAGTGAAGGCATGAATTACAGTTCTGTGGATCTCATCAAGGTGACACCTGACTCCAGAGTTCACTCACAAATAGTACATCATAATCCTGGAACACCGAAGTATAGGCCTGTGAGTATGGTAAAGTCTTTTACCCCTTTGATTAGGTTTGAGTACCTCCTCCCTAGTGTTAGAAACTTCTGTGAAATGCCTAACTTGCAAGTCTAGTCTTTCTTTCTCTTCTTTCAGTGGAAAATGTGAGATATCAGACAGTATCAGAAACAGGGGAATAACAAGTCCTCTGGACAACAAGTCATTCTTTTGTTCTTTTGACAATGCAGGAAGCCCAGACTCCTAACTTGGATGCTGCAGTTGAACTGTTAAAGACCCCATGAATCCAGCCCTTAGACCACAAAAATTCTATATAATTCGCAATGAGAAGAGGAAGTTTAAAAATCTGGTTTTGCATTTTGAAATCCTAAAGATAATTATTAACATAACAAACACAAGAACATCTGATACATTTGAAAAATCAATTTTAAAACATGATACTTATTGATATTTCAAATAATTTTGTTACTCTATGACAACATTCTTTTAGTTTGAAAAATGATCCATCACTGAACATAGAATTTGGACTGAGTGGTTCAGAAAAAAATCTTCTCAGTTTTGAAGGCTAAGATTTCACTTGCTCTTTTACCTAGCTTGAGCCATCTATCAGAAACTTAGCCACTTGACCATCACATTTCAGCCAGGAATTAATGGAGAGTTCCAATTGCTGTCTTTCACTACTCAGAGAAGGGTTATAGAAATGAGAGAGCTCTTCTCAGAGATGCTGTGGTGGTTGTCCCCAGCTGGCCACTAAGCCCCCACCTACTTGCTTGCTCACTCCTCCCTGCCCATGCTGCTGCTCTTTGACATGCAGCAGCCTACAACAGAAGGATTCACTAAATAGGCTGGGCAAGCTAGACAGCTGTTTAATCCTCTCTGTATCCATGGCACCTACACCAAAAGCCCACTGGCACCCTTTTGGGTCCCTAAAGTAGCCTCTCCTGATGTAGTCCATGCCAAGGATGCACAGAGCCTCCGAATCAGTCACAACAGGATGCTTTTGCCACTTAGTGCTTGTTAGAGTCACTTCAGCCTCCAACACAGGTAACAGTTGAGACCATCCTGTTGCTCCAGAAATCCAGGTGGGTTCTGTCCCCTTGTATCCTGATGGCATTAGGGTCCCTGTGCACTGGTATCCAGCAGAGCCTTATACTCCTGTGGGTCCAATGTGCCAGACTATTGAATCCATACGGTCCAATAAACCCAGTTATGCCTTTGCTCTGCTTGGCTGGAGGCATGGCCCCTCTACTCCTAGTCAGAGCGTTCATTACCCAACTCGTGTAACTGCAAACCAGGATCAGAAGTAGTATCAGTCCTTCCACTGTGTCTGGGAAATTGCCCAACAGCAACTGGAGCAGGCACCTTCCTGAATGCACCCTTTTTGGCTGCTGTTTTTCCTTGCAATTCACATATACAAGTTTCTAGTCCAAGATCGATGCACTATCCCACTTCCTCAAGTCCTCCCCATGGTCATGCATACAGAACCACAAGGTGGCATGCACGGTTCTCTTTCCTTTGAACAGAGAAAGGCTGACTCCGTGTGGCACTCCTGATAACTAAGACACTAACCGGTATGGGTGAGGAGGAAAACATACTCTCTCTGAATTTACTAGAACTTTGGGGACAGTTTTTCTATAGCTGCAACACCATAGGGTTGGGGAGGTAGAAAGATTCTCTTTGTATTGCCAGAGCTAGCCAACCAGTCTGTCTACAGCTGGTTCCTCAATGTCTGTACGAGTATTGTCAGGGTGCTGATCTACAATGTTGGTGTGCTCTGTACAAACTTTTGACCATGTGCACTGGGCTTCACCCGGATCTATGGAGCCCTGATTATTGCCCAGGTTGCTGTAGACCACCTCCACCACCAATTCCTTAATGCTGGGTATCTCCCTCAACAGTGGTCCACTTGCTTCAGTAGTTTACAAGGTCCTCCTTGAGGGGATACCTCACCTCCACACTCAACAGAAGTCACCTCCAGAAGCTGCAGATTGTTGCTGCTCTTCTGATCCCTTTATCAGTTCCCCAGACATCCCAGCTGCTGCTCCAATTCCTGACTCAACACTGGCTCCAGTATCCTAGCATCAGAGCAACCAGGTGATAAATCTCCTCACCTGTGTGACAGCTGTAATTTTTCTGCATATCTTGCAGCCCATTCAGGGATAGGGACTGGGTAGTTTCTGCACTCATTCATGATTTCTGTCTCTTCCCCCTCCTGTTCTTGTGAGTGCTCTGCTGCAGAACCAGCTGCCTCTTCTCATTCTTCCTCTTGCTCCCTCTTACAAGCTTCTTCCTCCCTTACTAAGTCACTTCCTCTTCTATTGTTTAGGAGCAACTCTTATCGTGGAGGATTGGGTCTCTGACTTAGCCACACTGCCCATTTTTATGTCCTCAGATCCAGAGACCCTTTCACCCCACTAAGGCAGGTGTAGGCCAGGCCCCAGCATGGTGTGAGAAGTTGTTGTCTCTTTGACACAGGGCATCCTTTCTTCAAGTGTTCTGTCACTTCAGCAGGATGCCAAACTTGTTTGGGTGTGAAGTCCTACACCACTGGACATGAAAATTGCTCTAGGTACCTGCCCAAATTCTCCTATGCAACCTGTGACACATAACCTGACTACCTCAGGGCATATCCCTGTGTGGCATTCACAAATAGTCAATTATCCTTAGGAAAAGTCAAAATCAGATTCTTGACATATACCAATAAGAGCATTCTAGTTACCCAAGGACATTCAAGAAACTGAAGAGCTATTGTTAACAAGGCAGGAAAAAAAAATATCTATCCCAGGAAAGAAGAAGGGGAAGGTGCAATTCTTTACTTCCTCTACCAATTGGCTCTCGGATGAGAAGAGGAGCAATTGTTAATTGTATCCACAAGATGGTTCCCAAAGTACTGGGACAGAACCAGTGCAGGGCCTAAATACCAGCAGAGGCTCAAGGGCAGTGCTTTTACCATAACTCTCCCAGGCAAAACACAAAAAAAGTGCTAAACACCACAGCAAAGTGCAAAAGCTGAAAGCAGTCATTAACAAGCCCTCAAATCTGATGTACAGCAAGACAGGAAGCATGCCATGGAGCAGGTAAAGGAACAAATAAGCCCGTGCTGAGAATACATCAATATTATGATCAGCAACAGCTAAACAGGTGTAACTGCTACAAATTCCAGTCTAGCACACTCCAGTCAAATCCACTGTGATGTCAAACCCCTGTGGCCCCATCTTGGGTGCCAAAAAGGACTCTGGTGGGTGACCCCAGCTGACAGCTTAAGACCCCATCCAGTTACTCAGTCTCTCCTCCTCAGCAGGATGGGGAGAAAATCGGAAGGGCAAAAGCAAGAAAAGCTCGTAAGTCAAGATAAAGACAATTCAGTAAGGGGAAGGGGGGGAAAAAGGGGAAAAAAACAAACAACCAGGTTGTGCAAAAGCAGTCCCCACCAGCAGACCGATACTCAGCCAGTGCCTGACCAACAGCTACCTCAGAGAAATTCCTCCCCCTCCCCCCCCCCCATTTTATTGCTGAGCATGGCATTCTATTGTATGGAATATGGTCTGAAGGGTCAGCTGTCCCAGCTGGGTCCCCTCCCAGTCTTTGGCCAACCCTTAGCCTACTTGCTGTGGGGGCTCTGCAAGCATTGTTAAGCAGCAGCTGAAATGCTGCTGTGTTATCAGTGCTGTTTTGGTCACAAATATAAAACATAGCAGCATATGAACTGCTATGAAAGAAATTAACTCCATTGCAATCAATCCCACTACCGGTGCACAACAAAAGGACAAGAAGCAACATTTGTAAGTTGCATCAAGGGAAATTCCTATAGGCTACTGTGGCCATCCACTTCCCCCTGACAAGGTCAAACACATCATGCTAACAGCTGAATCAGCAGGGACAAACGGGTCTCAGTTGCTCAACTGCGTGGCACAGATTGATAAAGGAATCCTGGCATCCCTGAATGAAAGGGAATAATGCTCCAGGATGCCAGATGAGGAAGTCAGCATGAACACACATATGCTGTTCACGTGAACATCAACAGACTTGCTACAGCTCATGGTTTGAGGCACTGTAACCTAAACCTATAAAACGTATCAGTAAGTGTTCAGAGAACTAGTCCCACACATTGCTGGGCTATGCGTACTGCCGACTCCCCAGTGAGAAGGATGCCCACTGATGTCATGACAGATAAGAGTAGAGAATACTTAGAGACTGGTAAGTAACTTCTTATGGCCATAGGATAGTGTAAGAGCATTAAGTTTACTAACGTTTACTAATTAGGTATGTAATAAATGCAGAATAATGGGATAGTCTGTGTACATAACTGGAGGATGTGAAAGAAGTATGAGAGAGACAAGGAAAAAGAAAATTAAAGGAAAAAAAATCAGTGAAAGTCATTAAGCAGCTGGAATGAAGCTGTCAGCCTAAACAGGTTCAGGCTTTCCATGTGTGAACTGATGACATCAGATACCCAAATGACTCAGGATAGGAAAATATTCTAATTTTGACAAAGCACACATGACAATAGCTTGGAATGTAGGCCCATTTTGTTATTCCCAGATTATGTCATTGAAATTCTCATAACCCTCCATCATTATTTTTTTAAAAAAACTTTACATCCCTTCCCTAGAGGGAGGTGAATCCGCAAAGAGCAGACATCATTTCCACTGGTGAACACTGGAAGGTGACTTCAGGGGAACTTTTTGCCAACATCATACGGTAGATTGTTGACTTCTGAGACACATCAAACATAGAAGGCTTACCGGGAACTCATGCAGTTAATAACTGAGGCCCTGTAATCTGACTGTATAGCCATAATATCTGCAATAATGAAAGGAGACTGTTAATGCCAAAATTACAAATACCAGAGGTACACAGTTTATGAAGGAAAGCAAATATTTGATAGTAATATTGGAAATTATCCTAATAACACTCAATGAGAGGACTTACAGAAGGGGGATGGAATATTTACTTGCAAATTTTCTAAGCTGATTTTCTCAATTCCTGTTCATTCTATTATAGATTTCATAAACTTGCACTCATACCCACATATGCAGAAGCACCAAGCTATGTGAGGCCAAATGATCTAGCCAGGATCACTTGTGTGGGACACAGAGAATAAGGGATATTTCTTTTTTTTTTTTTTTTTTTTTCTTCAGAATCTTGCTTCTTTGGTCCCCATAAATCCTAGGCAAAGCTGCTGCTCATAGCTTGGTTTTCCGTGTTTGCAATAACTGTTGAACAAGTGCCTGTTTTCACTTGTTTGGCTAAAAGAAATAGAAATTGTGTCTGCTATAAGCTGCAACCTTGCAGCCATTTTCCTGCGGTAAGGACACAGGACCTTCTGTTAATGACTCATTTGTCCTGTGCTCTTAGAATGCAGACCTTCTCACGATGACGTTACCAACACATTCCTCAATTGTATTGCTGAGAATGGAATAGCATTTTTTTTGTTATTAGTGCTGGTTATTCTTCTAACTTCTGTTTTGGTGTTTTCACACACACGCATTTCCACTCATATTTCATTCACTGCAACCAAATCTCTAATAAAAACTATAAATAACTTTAAGCTTGGACGAAATTCTCCAAAACTGTGATGTCCTTAAACTGAAGGCAGTTATTTTTCTAAAAAACTGCTAGCTCAGTTAGAACGTATCAACTTACTGGAGAAGTTTATAAAGTGTATGGGCTGTTAGACTGGATCTCATAGAAGACAATCGTAATCATCATCATCATCCCTTTTAGATTTAACACATATTTACTTGGTCTTTTGCTTCCGTGTTTAGATTTCCAGACCAAAAAGTCCAATCTACCTTTACTACACAAGTCCCACTGAAGTATGATACTCTGTTTTAAACTGTTATCCTCTTAGAAATCTCATAAATGTTTTGAAGGCCTGGTTCTTGTTTCTCATCTAATGAAGTATGGGCTTATTTTCCTCTAACACTAACATTTCACAGTTAAGTCTTTAATTTCCTTGGAAAGATGCTGGAACAACTTGCAAGAGATAACTTCTTCCCTGATCCAGCTGGGCTGCTTTCCTTCACCCTTTTAATCTTTTCTCTAAATAACTTTCCCCATAAAAGAGTCTTACCTTCTGGGGATGGGGCAGGAATGACCCTCAAGATCTGCTCTATTTGATTCATTGTTGATGTTCCTGGAAAAAGAGGTTTTCCAAGTAGCATCTCTCCCAGAATACAGCCAATGCTCCACATGTCTACACCTTTAGTGTAACTACAAATAAGAATAGAACAGTTAGGACTAAATCAAGCAAATATTTTTCTGTACCTGGTATTCACATCATCTACATTACCTTATTTTGCTAGAAAAACAAGCTTGATGACTCCTTGAATATGTATGCTCACAGGTTTTAACTATAAAGTGAATGAGATTCAGGAATCATGAAGCTTGCGAGCATAAAACAGAAAGGAGATTTATCCTACTAAAATACACTCTAGGAAACCATAAAAGGAAATATATTAAAGGTAAATGCCAGGAGAAGGTAATAGATACTTTTCACATGACCAACAGTGAGGATAGGAGTTGCTGTTTGGAAACAACTGACTTTTCAGGGCATAATCTATCTAGAAAGTAGTTACTATTACTAAAGTAAATGTCAAACAATAGGTAAATGACAGTTTGCAAAACAGCCGCATTTCAAATTTTGGATACTAACCCATCCTGTATTTATTTTCTTTTCCAATCAATAAGATTTTGTATATTTAAGTCAAAAAAAGGACTAATCCTGACTAACAGGCAGCTGATTTAACATCTGATTACAGCATATTTTCTGAAGGTCTATCAAAGAACTCTCATTAAATTTGTAAAAGAGGACTGAAATACTCAACCAAATTTTGTAAAAACGCAGATTTAAGGGGAGAAAAAGCAAGTCTAGTGGGAGAATGGATGACAAACAGGTGAGCTGATAATGTATGTAAATGGACAATCTAAAAAAACAGGAAGGAAATGTACATGTCATGAGAGATTTTTATGTTGCAGAACTTAAGTTTAAATCCATATTGACAGAATGGACTGCTGACACGACATTGCATCTGGTGACATCTAAAATGAAAATATTTAAGACTTTTAGACAATATATTTTCCCAGTGCCAAAAAAATTTGAAATCCCATCCCTTCGCTCGCATTAAGCAGTTACCTCCGAGAGGAAAGTAAGATCTCAGGGGCTCGGTACCAGCGTGTTGCCACATATTCCGTTAGAGCAGGATTGCCTTGGTCCTCATTCATCTGACATAAAGAACGGGCCAGCCCAAAATCACAAAGTTTAACAAAGCAGTCTGCATCCAGTAAGATATTTGAAGGCTGAATTGAACAAAGGAAAATTAATAAGCTTTTTACTCTCTGAATGGCAGAAGATTATTATCAAGGTTCTTTTACTAGTCTCATTCTTTTCATACTTTTCCATTTAGTGTTTAACAGAAAACTTGAGTGAAGGATAAATACTATGACTGAAATATACCTTCTGATCTCTGTGAATAACATTTCCTGAGTGGATGAATTTAGTTGCCTTCAGGAGTTGGTAGAGAATGTAACACTTGTGGATATCTTTCAGCAAATTCCCCTTCATAATCACAGCATGTAAATCTGTCTCTGTAATATATTACATCAGTAATATATCTAACATCAGTAAAAGATTACCAAGTTGTGAATATAAGTTCTTCAAAGCAAGGCCAGACTAGACCATTGTCCAAACTGTAATCTTTCAAGTGCATCTTCAACAGAAGTTAACACTGTCATTACTAATAGTAGTGCAATCTCTCTGTATTATGGGTTTGACTTGCAGCTCATGCTACAGTAACTTTTCTACTATTGCATACTTTTGTTATAACAAAATTGCACAGTTCCTTCCATATGTAACTCTTCTGTCTCTATAAGCCTGCTAATTTGTTGCTCACTGCTGTCTTTCCTTCATCTCAACCAGCCAGTTCTCATATAATTATTAGTCCCTTTAAAGCCTCACTGCTATATCCATCTAGTTACAACTGACATATATATACAAAACAGCCTGTACTGCTCCTACTTATAGGTCTACTTATATGAATAGTCATGTGAATCATCACACACTACTATCAAAGTAAGGAACAAAGATAACTCATAGGAGAGGCTGTATTTAAATGGCTGATGCAATGCTAAGTCTCACCCATTGACTCAAAGATGAGGTAGATGTCCTTATCATTCTGAGCTCGGATAACATCAAGCAGCTTGATAACATTTGGATGTTCTCCAAATTCCTGCAGAGGTAAGGGACCCAACTGTCAAAATCAAGTGTCTTGCCTGTGAATTATAATTTCATTTGTATTATTGCCTAGAACAATCATTAACATGCTATTTCCTTCATTATGCTTCAACTGAAATAAATTAAAAACAAAGGATTTAAGCTTGCTCCACAGTATGAAACCAGGCAGTTAACCTAAAAAAAAACCCAATCAACGAACAACTCTGTTGTCCAAAGTACTAGTTCTAAAAATCCCTCTATAGCGTTTGTGAATAAAATCCACTCAGCTTTATGCACCTTCTATTTCCTAATGAACACAAAAAATCATTATGGCAGTGAAAACAGAACAAAGTTGCCATCAATATTCATAATTCAAAAACCCACCCAACCAAAAAGTATCTATTTGAGAGCAGGCTGAAACACTCTACAGGCTGCATTGATTGAACTGACTGTAATGGGAAATCAGGCAGTCAGCATACAAACAGTACCTAAAAATAGATATCTTAAACCGCAGGTGAATTCTGTCCTCACATTTGGAGACTTACAATGCCGTCAAGATCATTTACTTCATCCTCAGTCTTAACAACTTTTTTTTCCTATAGGTAACACTTCTATGCACCTAGAGACACTGAACACTTCACAGTATGCCAACATTTTCATGAACTACCCTGGGTATAAAAGTACAAATAGCTGCACCATAAAACTACACTTATATCTAAAATACATAAATGAATTTTTTGTTATTGGAACCAGCCATACAGACCTTTTATCTATTTCTGTCACAAATTCAGTTATGAACAGTCTAAAATATCATAATATTAAGCTATCTCCAGCACATTCTTACAAATAGCACCATCTTCCTGGACTCTGAGGCCAAAACATAAATTGGTTATAACGTATTACATCTAGAAAAATCCACAAACCAACACACTCACCTGCAGCAACCCATGAAAATATACTTACAAAGCAGTAATATACAACCAGGCCATCAAATACCCTTGCACTTATTCTAAGGACAATATTCAAAATACCTATCCAAATAATCTAAAGAAAGTTTTTATACCCAAAAGGGCTATTTTTCTAGAGATGCAGATCAATCTTGACCATGTAACTTGAGCTGTTTAAGAACTTACTTCGCACTGCAGGAAAACCCCATTGTCTCACACTGTCTTGCCCCGGAACGTTAAGTTAAATCACTCAACTTAACGGAAAGTTAAGAAAAAGTTTCAATCCATACTAAAAAAACAACCCACTTTGAAAAAAATGTGGTCAGAGCCAGTCTTACTTAGTTTTGCTTAAAGAACAATGCTCTCACTGATCACCAAAAATGACATTCTAAAATGTGGCCCAAAATGCACCAAATAGGCCTACAACTATACTAAACAATAAACATAAAACCTGCAAGCAGCTTGACAACCAGCATATTATATATCACCCAGAAGAGAATCACCAAAATGCCTAGATTCAACATCAACACTTCTCAATTACAATAAACTTCATCCAGTCCATCAAATTCTCATATGATAAACATACAGATTAAACTAAGCAATCATTACACACAGGAAGTAACGTGCACAGAAAGCACCTGGTTACCAATCAATGAAAGAGTATTTCTTATTTCTTTCCCTTTCTGATCTCTCAGTCTTGAACCTCAAGAAAAAGCTGTAAGATACCTTCAAAAATAGGAGGGGAAAATGACAATTCTTAAATCTATTGGTCACCAAAAGACATGAAAGTAAGGGCATAATAGCACATTAATCTCCCTCTCCCAAAATTACTAGTCCTTTCCTTCAGCAGAAATATCCTTCTTCTCCCAACTCCTTCTCCACCCATCTACTCCAGATGTGCTATACTTTCAGAGATGATCTAACTTACAGATAACTAACTTCTAAGGAATTGCTCTCATATCTTTTTAGCTTTTCAGTTTTCAGCTTCTGCTTCAGGCTGAAAGAATAATTAAAAAGTAAAAAAACTCATCTCTTTCCTGCTTATACTTGACAGTCTTAGGAAATACATCTTCCTATGAGTCCAGCCTGGCTTGTGTCCTTAGAAAAATCATAGTTATAACATTATCACCATTCAGAAACACTGGTGTTTCTACACAATAAGTCTGTGGAGGAACGGACAGATAATGTTAATGCCACTGCCGTTGATAACGTAATTAGGCATAGTGTGTGGTCAATTATATCAAAATAAGACCAGCCTTAAGGAATTCCATACGTAACTTCCATATTAGTTTTGCTTTAATTATTTCAAGTGGTCAAGTTGCTTCTCACATGATTAAGGAAAAAAATTTTGGCATGCAAATCTCTTCCACACCCCAGCCCCACCTCTGGATTATGGCATTTAAAATTTAAGAAAAACACTTTCTACCCACAAGGAAGTAAGAAGTAACAGAAAGTGCAAGTCAATATGGTGATCCTAGAACAGACATACTGCTAAAAATGGTGAAAGAACAGGGTTTATCTCAAAAAAAGTAAGACCAACTTTCCATTTCATTCAGGTGTTTTTATCTGGTCATGGAAAGACCGTTTGCCAAGATGGTGCAGAAATGAATAGAGTTGTCAACACTGATCATTGCATTTTGAAAAACAGTGGGAAGAAAATAGGTGTACAACATCTGAGATAATTAAAAGTCAGATAGGAGGGGGGGAAATGGACATTACCTTCAGGAACATAACCTCTCGAAATGTTCTCTAGAAATAAACAAAAAAAAAAGTTTATTAACACCTCAACAGAATGACAGAACAGACTATGGACTTCCCACGAGTAGGTTAAATTCATTCTAATCTCTAAAGCGAAGCAAACCCTTATATAGTAGACATGCTAGAAAAAACCCAGTTGCTCACCAGAGAGTCACAAGTATGCTCTCTGTGCTTAGACACTATACCATAACATAAGGGAGAATCAAATAGTGAATGCCTATGAAGGCACTTTTTCTTCAGGGACATCAAACAGTATTTTGTAGATGCCATAATATACAAAGCTTGATATTTATTTCTCCCTTTTATCCTAATACAGCTGTGGACTGTATTATTATATGCATAATTGTCAAATAACTAACACCTTTCGAGATATAAATCCTGAAAATATCTATGAACTCCCACCACATTTTTCAGGACATGTTAGAACAATGATTTCTCACCTGAGCATCCGTTCTGTTCCTGAAAGCATCAAAAATTTTTTTAACAGCAACTATTTCTCCTGTCTTGCGATTGATTGCTTTCCATACAATGCCATAAGCCTATGGAGAAAAAGGACAGATGAACAGTGTACTATGACACCTTAAGCACAGTTTAGACCTTTGGTGTGGAAGGTGGAAGAAGAACGTGCTCAACAGAGACTGAAAGAAGAGGTAATCACCAGCTACGCAGAAGAAAGAGACATTAGGCCAATGGGCAATACTTGGTTGAGTCAAGGACTAAGAACATCTGTACTTACTCCAACCAAAGGTCCACAAGGTCAAGCATCCTGGCCACCAAAGCAGCCAATAGTAGATGTACACACTCACGAAGTTCAGCAGGGTCAAGTGCAAGGCCCTGCGCTTGGGTCGGGGCAATCCCCAGTATCAATACAGACTGGGGGAGGAATGGATTGAGAGCAGCCCTGTGGAGAAGGACTTCGAGGTACTGGTTAATGAAAAACTGGATATGAGCCAGCAGTCTGCACTTGCAGCCCAGAAAGCGAAGCATATCCTGGGCTGTAACAAAAGAAGCTTAGTCAGCCTTTAAAAGCAAGTGAATCTCCCCCTCTGCTCTGGTCTGGAGACCCCACCTGGAGCACTGTGTCCAGCTCGGGGGTCTCCAGCACAAGACATGGATCAGTTAGAGAGGGACAAGAAAATGGCCTGAGGGCTGAAACACTTCTGCAAAGAAAGGCTGAGAGAGTTGGCGTTTAGCCTGAAGAAGAGAAGTCTCTGAGGAGGCCTCATTGTGGCCTTTCAATACTCAAAGGAGTTTACAAGAAAGATGGAGAGGCACTTTTTACCAAGGCCTGTAGTGACACTATTGTGGAATCATTTAGGTTGGAAAAGACCTTTAAGATCATCATGTCCAACTGTTAACCTGGCACTGCCAAGCCCACCACTAAATCATGTCCCCAGGCACCACATCTACACGTCTTTTAAATGCCTCCTGGGACTGTGACTCAACCACTTCCCTGGGCAGCCTGTTCCAGTGCTTGAAAACCCTTTTGGTGAAGGAATTTTTCATAGTATCCAATCCAAACCTCACCTTGCATAACTTCAGGCTGGTTCCCCTCATCCTGTCACTTGTTACTTGGAAAGAAAGAGCCATCCCAATTGCCAACAGTGTAGTAGTATTATAGCACTTATCTGAGATACTTATATGCCAACTGTTTGTAATTCCTGATGCACAGCAAAGGACCTGAACCCATACTCCGGGATCACACATATTCTTGGGAAGTCTGCCTCAATGTTGCTATCTGAGTATTTAAGCATGAAAATCACTCAATATCTCATATTACAGCTGCTTCACTTTCTACAAGTGTTTAAATATTAACTGGGCATTTCTGAATGAGGAATGACCCCACTGTGCAGATGTAAGGCATCTCCTAGAATGTGGAAAGTTAAAATTCAAATCTGTGACCTAAAAATAAGAAAACTGGTTCTGTATCACAAGGGAGACCAAGTAATCACCTTTTGCAAAGTATCACAGAGTCATCCAGAATAGGGAAAACTCAGGTTAAACCTCCTGTTCCCTTAGTAGACAACACAGATTTTAGTTAAAAAACAAAACAACAACAACAACAAAACCAAAACCAACAAAAAAACCCCAAACTGTACAGGAACAGTGTATTTCCCTTGCTGCTGCACTTCTCTGCTTTATATTCTGGGCAATCCTCATCTGTTTCAGGGACTCCAACAGCCTTTTTAGTGCTCTGGTAAGTACACTAGGTGTGTGCAAACACAATACATACAGAACTTTCTCATAAAAGAGGCAGGAAACACAGGTATTTAGGAGACTGGAAGCACTTAAGTCAAGAGCTTGACTAGTAGTTTTGATAATGTCAGTGATGACGGACCTGAAACCACTAAAGTCCTTTAAAGATGTGAATGTATGTAGTTATGTTTGTGAACAGTCTTCAAATGGATCTCTCAAATAATCTGACATTTCAGATGAAAGAATAATGTCATTCTGTTCAAAGAACCTAGCATGTTAAAAGATGTAATATATTCCATTGGCGAAGGGAGAAAGGTGATAACTAATAACAAGATGGCATCAAACCTTGTCGCGACGGAGGGAAGACACAGTCACTCAATATGAGTGATCAGCAGACTTCGTTTATTGTGCCTTACAGTCACCTTTTATGCCTTGTTATAATTAGCTCATACATATTACAAAAGTTAAGCTCATTATTGGTTAGTTGCCTAAATATCAAGCCCGCCCCTAGTTTCTCTTCTGTAGTTATCTGTTCCCACCTGCAACATTCTTTTCCCACCGCAATCTTCCTGTTATTGTGTAACAAGAACAGCCAACGATAGTGTATTTTTGCTTTACTTCAGATAAGCTGAGAGCGATGTGCATTTTTGTCCAGCCAGCTGGACTATGTCTATGTGACCTTTTTCAGCTAGCCAGTTATCCACAAAACCTCCAGTCAGAGGCAAACTTAGAATGAATTACAGCAGTAAGAAAGATCAATGTGAATTTAAAAGGAGAAAATGAAAGCATTGTCTTGGAGGATAATGAAGAAAATAAGCTCCTCTGAAGTGCCCCCTTGTACACGAGATATTTAACTTCCAGTATCAACACAACTAAACAACTGCAAAGGGCTGCCAGAACAGAAAAGCAGATAAACAGGAAAGGTTTGGAGGCTGCCTGAGAATAAAGATCTTAGGTATTAACGTTGGTTCACATACAAAAATATGAAATTTATGCGGAAAAAAAATATTTTATGCTGCATAAATCCTTGAAGCAATGGGGTTACGGCAAAGGCAAAAGAATTTGGCTGGCACAAACAGAATATAATTTGAGACTCAGATTCATTTTACTGGAAACCAGGTGTACAGGCAAGTTCAGTAGTTCAGTGCTTTGTGTGGCCGTAAGTTACGGGGGGGGGGGGGGGAAGCCTGATGGGGAATTTAAGGGTATTTTCAGTTTCACACGCTACCACATAACACTTCCTCTGAAGTTTAGTTGTGTAACGACTATAAGAAGTCACAGAAAAGTTATCAAGCTACGATTTATGATTTTTTTTCTCTATGAGTCACAATAAATATCTCAAAGCCCAGTTTTTCTTCAGCTGTATAAACGTCCGGGCCTCCAGCACTAAGCGCGGCTCAGGCCTGCGGCAGGAGGCCGCAGGGAAAGGCGGGACCCCCCCGCCCAGTCCCCCCGCGCCCCCCAGGCCCCCGGCACACTCACCCCCTTGCCCAACCGCTTCTTGATCTCGTACTTCCGAGAGACGAGAGCCTCCACCTCCGGCTCACTCATGGCGGACGAGCCGAGGCGCCGGGAGGGCGGGAGGGCGGGCGGGCTCGGCGGGGCTCGGCTCGGCACGGACGCACTCCCGCTGCTATGGAAACAAGGCGCCGCCAGGCGCATGCGCCCAGCGGCCCGAGCTCGCGCCCCCCGCGGCGGGAGGCGGCGGCGGCGGGCGCGGCGCCTGAGGCGAGGCGCGGTGCCTGAGGCGAGGGCAGGCCGCTGCCGCCTCCTTTCTTTCCTTCCTTCCCCCGCCCTGGCGCCCTGCTGTGTGGCCGGAGGTGCCGCCGTGGGCTCGGCCTGGGCTGGCTGAGCCGGTGGGTGCCGGGGGAGCCCCGCAGCGCCGCTGGACGGCTCCCTCAGGGGGCGGCCGGGCAGTGGCGCAGGCAAAGCGCAAAGCTTCTCCAGCGCAGCGCAACCCTGTGGCTTCATCTGATAAACTAGTGTCAGGGGGGGATGTCGGGCATTGCTCTCAGCACCTGGTGTCCTTCCAGTGCACTGTAAAAAAAAATAAATAACAAATTCCTACTTTTATTTTTTTTTAATCTAAACCCCGTTATTTCCAAGACCTGCAATGCAAATCTTTCCTTGCTAGCAGCATGCTCTGGCAGAAACTGATTCCCTAAATAGCCTTTGTTGACAAGCTAAATGTAGACTAGTTCAGCCACAGTTACACAGACTGAAAACTTGCTGAACTGCTGGAACCGAGGATTTGTCATCAGTGACATTACGTCCAGCTGGAGGTCAGTTGCTAGTGGTGTGCCCTAGCAGGTACACTAGGTGTACCTAGTGGTCAGGTCAATACAGGTGCCCCAGTGCTGTGTAGCTTCTTCACTAATCTGCTGGATGGGGGGCTGGAGTGCTGCCGCAGCAAGTCTGCAGGTGATAGAAAACAGGGAGGAGCAGCTGACAGAGCAGATGGCCATGCCACTAATCAGAGGGACCCTGTCAAGCTAGAGAGGTGGGTCAGCAGGAACCTTGTGAACTTCATTGCTGGAAAATGCCAAGTCCTGCACTTGGGGAGGAAGAGTCTCATGCAACAGTACAGGCTGGCACCTATCTGGCTAGAAGACAGCTTGGCAGGAAAGGACCTGGAGATCTTGGTGGACACCAGGTTGACCATGAGCCAGCAAATGTGCTTTTACACCAAAGGTGGCAAAGAGCATCCTGGGCTGCACTAGGAAGAGCCTTGCCAGCTCATTTGGGGAGGCAATCCTTCCCTTTTACTCAGCACTGAGAGACCATACCTAGAGCATCTTGTGTGGTTCTGGGCTCCCCAGTATAAGACAGACACAGACATAGAGGATTGTGTCCAGCAAAGGGCCACAAAGATGATTAAGGCTTGGGTACAGGAAGAGGCTCCCGGTGTTTAGCCTGAAGAAGGCTCAGGGGTTCTTACTGATGTATTTAAATATCAGGCAGAGCTGGGGGGTGTGTGGGGGGATGGGCAGAGCCAGACTGTTCTGAAATTGAAATTTGTGATGGAATTTAAATTGCATTTACATTAAGAAGAAACTTTTTTTACTGTGAGTGTGGTCAAACACTGGAACAGGCTGCACAGAGAGGCTATGGAGACTCAGTTCTTGGAGCTACTCAAAAGCCACTGAGAGTGGCCCTGCTCTGATTGATTGCCCTTTGAGGTGTCTCCAATCTCACTTAAGGTCTGCTGCTGTAGAAAATATCCCTATGTGAATGTTAAAACTTATAGTGAGGGTGACCTCTGGTGTTAATGAGGTAATTGAAATCCCTAAGTGTTCATCTTGGAAAGTGAATATAGCTGCAATCTATTTGAAATATAACTCTTTACCTCTTGCTTCTCAAGTGAAGCAATAAAGCAAGAAAAAAATCAGAAGTAAAAATTAATATGAATCTATCCAGTGAATATATTTTATTGATAGTTATGACCAAGGGCCAAATACCTCAACTGCTTATATTGTTTAAAGGATTCAATTGCTTGGATATTTATTTTCTGCCCTTTGGACACTAGCAGAAGGTAAAATAAAGTCTTTGGCATGTAGAAGATTTGGGAAAATGATTGTTGCTGAAAGTAAGAGCTGGCCTACATTGGTTCATACTATGGTATCAGATGTCATTTGCAGTGAAAAGTAACATACAGATTGCCTTTATATATTTATATAAATATAAAAAATACTAGAATTTTCCCATGGAAAATTAGTGATTAATAAAACATCAAAGTCTGATCTCAAAGAGAAAATTTCATTGTTTATTTTGGGACATGAAGGGATTGCAGTTTCAAATGTCTTGATACGGTTGGCATGAAAGTTAAAGCTGAGGTTACTTTTAAGATCTATTGTCTGGATTGCACGCTGAGCATGATCTATATGAATTTCCACCCACAGAACATTTACTTCTGTATACTCTGTTACCTAACTTATAGTGGCAACAGCTGACAGTCCAGCTATGTCTACTGACACATTGGCACGAGTGAGGAGTGGAGTAGTGGTTTTTTTTATTTTTTAGGTTGATGGACGCATCTGAACAGGCTGTGAGAGCCGTAGGTTTTGGCATTTGCATTGTGTGCCTCATGCTGGTGTAACAAGTGGCACATGTGTGCCATGTGCTGAGTGTACTGGTTCTCCCAAAGAAGCTGCTGGTGCTGCACTCTCAGTTGAACTTCGGTTTCTTTAAGGATTTTTGAGTATCGGATGAGTCTGAGCAATTCCTGGCGCAGATGCCGATTCTCTGCTTTTGCTTGTTTGATATGCTGAATCAGAGATTGTATTGCTGCTTCTTCTGCTGCCTTTGTGAGAACCTGGATCTTCTGATGAAAGTCTGTCTCACATTCAGCCTTGGCCTGCAGAAATCTGCTCTTGATTTTGTGCATTTCCTCTGAATGCTGTATCTTTGTGACCAACAGTTCCTTCTCCAGCTCTTTAATCTTTTCCTGCTGTTCCAGAAAAACAGATGGACCTTTGACAGGCTGCAGGTCTTCAATCTCCTTGATCATAAGAGAGTACTTTGTCTCCATATTCATCAGAGAGCTCCTTACCTCCTTCTCTTTTTCTGTATACTGTGAGATTAGTTTTTCCTTCTGCATCCGGACTTGAGACAAATCAGTGTGATTCTGGTCATTTAGTGTTATTATCAGATTCTGGCACTTCTGGTTGTGTTTTCTTATGTAAGAGAGGTAAGCCTTGTTCTCTTCCTGATTCCGTTGGACTTCCTTTTCTAGGAATTTATTTTCCTGCAGAAAGTGGTCCAGTCTTCCTGTGTATGTGTTCATATGTTCAGTGAGAATCTTGTGTTCCTTCTGCAAGTAGAGTTTTCTCTCTTTGACAAGTATTTCCATGTCACTGGATGTCATATCTCCATTCTTGGTTCTTACTCCCTGCTTACTTTTCCCAGCACGGGAAAAGTCTCCCAGCGTGGTGTCCTGTTTCATCTGCTTTGTCTTGGATGCCATATTTCATACTGGGGGTATCAAACTCTGGCAAACTGTAACAGAATGAAAAATTACAAATTCTAAACAAGCATTTATGCCACATATATAACCGTTGCTTTTTTCCCCAGTCATGCTCTCTTATGTTTTCAGCTAGTTATTCTGGCAGGTAAAATGTTCAACCTAAATTTTTTAATGTCTGGCCTATGTCTTGAGTTGAAGCACACATGCACATATGTGTATTTCCATTTTTACATTCCTAGTTAACTGAGAAGTAGTTCTGCTAATCTAAAAATACATATATTTTTAAGATTTCTTTTTGATTGTATAATGTGTTACTTTTGTAATTTGGAGTACAAAGTCAAATTCTACTAGTGAGTTATTATGGCCATTATGGTACATTGTGTACTGTCTTTCCATAGGCAGTAGATCTTGTCCATAAAACTTCAGCAGCAAGTATGTACTGAAGTGCTAATAGAGCCATGCCTGAAACTTGCAAATTCTAAAATATAACTGCTAAGTCATCGTGCTGGACTGGAAGCTACCGGTAGAAAATGTTATGGACAGTAGTACGGATTAAGCCCTGTTTCTCCATCAGACTAAGATTCTTTTATTTGTGTTTGAAGAGACAGCTGCATCCTTTTCCTGGATTTAGAAAGTTCAGTCAGTATTGTGTTACTAAATGAGGGCAGAAAATGAAATTTTACAGCCAGTTTTAACCTAGGGCTTCAATGTCAGTCAAGAGTGACCACATTCTTATCCTTCCACTGCCTGAGGTAAGTAAAGTGGTATCTTCTTGGACATCATCTGAACTATAATGTAATTTGAGATAAGACACAGGTAACTAATTATGAATACAGAGAGAGTGAAAGAATGACCGTAAGGGGGATAATGGCTGAAGAAACATCCTCCCAGCCACAGAATGTGGGCCATTTATTTCAATGGAATGTTTAATATGTCATGCAGATCCGATCTTCCCAGTTGCCTAGGACTGGATTCTTCCCTGCAGGGACAGTGGGTGGGAGGGAGGTACAGAACATTGTGGGCTGAACATCAATTCAGCATCTGTTGAGACTCTGCTGGATTATTAATTTGAAGATTATTCATCTGGCCTGCTCTACCTGTGTGCTATTTTGGTTTTGTTATAGGTGAGTAACCTGAAATTTGCTTTGGTGTTTTGGCCAAATGTTTTACCCTATTATGAGAAAGATGTTATGGCTCTGTCAGAGTACATTTGTGTCCAAGCTGATGCCTTGGTTTTCTGTGCTGTTAGGAGTTGTTCTGTCTGGGTCCTCTCTTGCTGAGAAGATAACAGTCTTCTCAGTTTAAATAAGGATAGTTTAATTAAGGCAGATTGAGAGGCTTCTCTTTCTGCCAGTGTCATTTCCTATTTATACTGGACAAATGATTGCAAGGCACAATATTATCATAGACAATGTATTTGTGTTTCTGCAGTAGATCATGTATTTAGTGCCTGTGGTAGGTATGTGAAAAAGCAGTGCAGGTCAAATACAATGACCTTGCTTTATTTTTACATTCTCAAGGTTTCAGGGACTTTTTGGGTGGGCAGATCACGTCCTTACTGGCAGATAGCAGGAGTGTTTTGCAGTGTAAGTACTATGGCACATTCTTTTGTTTGTCCTTGACTGGAAGTGGCTTTCTAGCATGCATCCTGCTTCTGGTCATCTGCATTGTGTACAGATAGACACCACACCATGCACCTAAGAATTCTGGTCTGATGCATCCCACTGAGTCTGTGTTACTTGTTCACCACTGATAGGACCGATTCACAGAACCACCACCTTAACTTTCAGGTGAGGTTGGAAGGGATCTCACAAGATTATCTAGTCCAGCCCCTTGCTCAAAGCAGGTTTAAACAGAGCAGGTTGCTTAAGACTGTGTCCAGTCAGGTGGAGACTCCACAGCTTCCCTGGGCAAACCTGTTCCTTCTGAGTGTTTGACGGCCCTCACAGTAAAAAGGTTTTCTCTTTCATCCTGTTCAACTTGTCAGGCCCAATAGAATTCTGTATGTACATTTTGTTTAAATGTTCTCTAACCTGATTCTCCTTCATTGAGGGTAAGTCTTCCTTGCTCCAGACTTTCTCCTTGGCCTTGAGGACCTGGGATTCTGGGAGGTCAGTCTTACCAGTAAAAACTAATGCAAAGAATGCACTGAGTAACTCAGCCTTTTTGGCATCCTTTGTTGCTAGTTCCCCTGCCCCTTTCAGCTAAGAGGTCATCTTTCCCTAGTTGTCTTTTTGCTGCTCATACACCTGCAGAAGCCCTTCTTGTTGCCATTCACATCCCTTGCCTATTCAGTTCCAGGTGGGCTTTGGCTTTCTTAACACCGTTCCTGCGCATTTGGACAGTGTCGTTGTGTTCCTCCTGGGCTGTGTGATCCTGCTTCCACTTCTTGGATGCTTCATTTTTACATTTGAGTTTTGTAAGGAGCATCTTGGTCTTTGGTGTAGGCCTTCTGCAACTCTTGTTTGATTTCCTGCTTATTGGGATGGACCATTCTTGAGATGGGAGGTGGTGCTCCTTGAAAACTATACAGCTCTACTGGACTCCTCTCCAGGACCATCTCCCATAAGATTCTTCCAAGAAGATCCCTGAATAGCTCAAACTCAACTCTGCTGAAGTCCAGGATTGTGATCCTAATATTTACATTGTTCCCTTTTCTCAAGATCCTGAACTCCATCATCTTGTGGTTACTGCAGCCAAGGCTATCCCCAGCTTTCACATCCACAACTAGTATTTCCTTGTTGTAAGTATCAGGTCCAGGAGAGTGCCTCTCCTTGTCAGCTCATTGATCACCTGTGCCAGGAATTTATCATCAGTGTACTCCAGTTCATCAGCACACTCTCTGCTTCCTCCTAATCAGGCAGTCTGTGCCAGACACCCATCACAAGATTACCCACATTGGCCTGCCTTCTAATCCTAACCCATAAACTCTCAACTGACTCATCACCTGTCCAAGGCCAGAGCTCCATGCATTCCTTCTGCTCTCTCACATAAAGGCATTTCCCCCTCCTGGAGCCTGTATCCATCCATCCATAACAGCACTCTGGTCTTGTAAGCTAACCCACCATGTGTCTCTCACCAAATCTCAATGAGATTTACAACAGATGCACACATGCTCTTTAATTTCTCATTTGTTCCCCATGCTCTGTGCAGCAATGTACAGGCACTTCACCTAAAAAAGGTGAGAGAGCTTTCTCCATCACACTGTCCTGTAAGTATTCCTTTATTTATGTCCTTATGATTGAGGTGGTCCCCCTTCAGCACTGAATTGTTGACTACAAGGTCTCTCCTGTCCAGTTCACCCTGCACATTTTGCATGCAGACTTAGTCCACAACTTCCTCATTTGATTGTTGTTTGTTCATCATCTTTCCTGCTTTGTTCCTAAAGTTCTCATCAGAGGAGAACAGACTGCCACCAGTCTGTTGGCAAAGATGCTTTTGCCCACTTTGTATTGTATATCCTGTCTCTTCCTATCAGTTCTTGATCTTCAAAGAGGATCCTAGGATCATAGAAGACATTCCCCTATTCTTGACACCAGCTGCACAAACAGATGTTGTTCCACAGTCCAGTTCCTCTCAAGCCCTTCCTCACCAGCAAGACAGAGGAAAAAATCACTTGTCCCCACCCCACCCATCCTCTTGCCCCTGGAACCATGTACTCTTGTTTGATAGGCTCCAGGTCTCCCCTGACAATATTATTTTTGCCCACGTGGAAGAGCAGCAGGGTGTTATAGTTTGAAAGGTAGATAGCTTCTCCACTATATCCTGGAACTGAGCTCCCAAAGAGCAGAGAACCTCCCTAGACAGCAGGTCAGATAGACAGATGAGGCCTCTGTCCACAGCAGGTGGGAGCCTCTTCCCAATATAATCTCTTGCTGCTTCCTCTTGGTGCTGCTGTGCGGCTCAGGCTCAGCCAGCTCAGGTCCTTCGCAGGAGAATTCCTAGAGCTTTGTCTGCTTCCAGAGCACTCAACCAGTTCTGTAATTGCAGAACTGCAGGTGGGGCAGGCACCTGCCTCCTGCTGCTGGAAGACAGAATTCCTGCCTTGTCATCATGGAAGTCTCCATTTCCCACCCCAGAAGCTCAGACTCAGTACAGCTGGGGATTTGGCCTCTTGAAGCTGCAGGTGTTACCGAAATCTCAGAATAACCACCAATGTGATATAGATAAGCAGACACTTCTTTATTAACGGCCAGGTGCGTGAGTCCTCTCACGATCAACGCACATGAAGTTTCAAAATCATATACCTTATATAGAACTCATTCATACATATTCATTAAATATTCATGCATAAACATAGTATTTCCAAAAATCCTTAACATACTCTCCTCCCATATCCGATTCTGTGCAGTAAAGGTTAGAAAGGTCTGGAAATGGGTCTGGGGTATTATTCGGGTAGGTGGTACATGAGTCAGTGGTCGTGATCTCCCCCTGCCGGAATTACCTTTTACTTAAGGTAACTGTTTCTTGGCAGGTAACTACGAGTTACTTCACTCGACTCTCCCCGGTTCCCATTAATTCTACATTTTGACATTTTAGTACATTCTCCTAGGTTACATATAAACAATCATCTTGAATCTTAAGTCTGTTATCTAAGTTCTAAACGTTCCTACTAGGTGATTCTGACCAATTCCTTTGGCCTTGGTACGGGGTTATACAGAAGATTTCATAGCAGCTGTTGCTGTACAAATACAAATTTCATTAAAATATTTCTTATAACTCTATATTCCTATTAAAATAACTATAAAATCAAATGTGTTTCTATAAAATCAAATGTGGTTAATTAATTCTAATAACAAATCTGTAACACACGGTCTCAGAAGATCCAGTCAATCTCTTGTTATCTCTGATGCTGCAGTCAGCTGACCTCCCTCAGGTCTTTTGGCAACAAAGATCCCACACAACTGCACACCTCCTGGTGGCAAGGAGACCATCTCCCCCTGCCCCAGCCACAGCAAGAGTGAGAGGCACCAGATACTCCCAACATCATGAGACATGGAGAGCTACATCCTCCCTCAGTCACTTGATCTGTGTTGAGGCCTCTGATATTCATAGAATCATGGAATTATTTATGTTGGAAAAGACCTTTAAGATCAGCAAGGCCAAGCTCCATGGGTAGAGACCTGGATAGAAAGCTGGTCGTAGAGGATTCACTTCAATTTATCCACGCTTTACAAAATGGGCCAAACCAATACAGTAGTGGTAGAAGATGGGATCGTAGCTCTTTAGTGAATGAGGGCTGATGAGACTGCTTCACCTGGCATGCTCCTTCTGTCTCCTGAGGTAACAGTGTGTGCCCGGACTTTGGCCCAATCCATTCTGTCCTTCATTAAACAGTGGTTTGATGGAGGCTAAGCAAAGCACCCTTGAATACTACCCAAGCATATTACACCTGAATTTTCCAGAATCCTGGCACCCTACATGAAGTACAGACCAACATTCTTGCTCCTAAGAGGTACATCCTCAGTGACTATTAGAGCATTCATACATATTATGGATGATAGCTTTCCCTCCAGTTCCTCTGGGTTTTGTAGACCTACCAAGGAAATCAAGACATAGGCAAAAGTTTCAGCCAAGCCTGCACTTTTGCAGGGTAGGGATCATATTACCCTTTTGCTGGCTCACCATAAAGTTATAAACTCTCAGGAACTGGCTTCTTGCCAACGTTTGCAGTGTTGACCTCATTCTTGTGGCCTGCTGCTTCCTTTACAACTTCAGAAGTGCTTGGTAGAACTTTTTAATACCAGTACGGAAGAACTGTTTGCAAAGCTAGCTGTAATGTTATAGTATAAGGGCAAGCAAGACCATGTCTGTCTAGTGTTAAGTTCACAGAATCACAGAATGGGCGAGGCTGGAAGGAACTTCTGGAGGTCATCTGGTCCAATCCCTCTGCTCAAGCAGGGCTACCTAGAGCAGGCTGCCCAGGATCATGTCCAGACAGCTTTTAAGTATCTCCAAGGAAGGAAATTCTGCAATGTTTCTGGGCAACTTGTTCCAGTGCTCAATGACCCTCAAGTAAAAAAACATTTCCTCATGTTCAAGTGTAACCTCCTGTGTTTCACTTTGTGCCCATTGCCTTTGGTCCTGTCACTGGGCACCACTGAACTCTCCTCTGCCCTTCCAGTTGCAGGGAATGATGAGGGAAGAGACAGGAAGAGCCAGCAGATCAATACATGGCTCCAAGCCTGGTGTCACTGGCAGAATGTGGGGGTTTTTGATCATGGGTCAGTTTACATGACACCAGGCCTGCTGGCAACAGGTGGGGTACACCAGTCCAAAGGCAGAAAAGGATCTTTGCTCAGGCGTTAGGGCTCATTGAAAAAGCTTTAACCTAGATTTGAAGGGGAAAAGGGATAAAACTAGGTTCACTAGAGATAAGCCTGGTGGCTGTGCACCAATGTTTGACAGTATGCTAGCAAGGTCCCTCAGTCTGCCGTCTCAGTAGAAGTAGGGAAATGAGATCTGTGTGGCAGTGAAGACACAAGGCTTGTTGGTGTGTTAGAAACCATGGAAATGCCTGAGAATGGTCATGTAGGAATTAGGAATTAGGGCTTCTCCCTGCAAAAAGGCGGGATTAACAGCCCAGCTGAAGTGCATCTTCATGAGTGCACACAGCATAGGCAACGAACAGGAGGAGCTGTAAGCCATTGTGCAGCAAGAAAACTGAAGTAGTTGCCCTCATGGGAAGATGGTGGGATGACTCGCACAACTGGAGTGCTGCAATGGATGGCTGTAAACTCCTCAGAAGGCAAGGAAGGAGGGGTGGTGGGGTAGCCCTGAATGTCAGGGAGTATTTGACTGTCTAGAGCTTAATGATAGTGACAATAGGGTTGAGCATTTATGGGTAAGAATCAGGGGAAAAGCCAACAAGGAAGTTATCATGGTGGGAGTCTGTTACAGACCATGCAACAAGGATGAAGAGGCAGATGAAATACTCTATAAGAAGCTGGGAGGAGTCTCACAATTGCTAGCCCTTGTTCTCATGGGGGACTTCAACCTACCAGATATCTGCTGGAAATACAATATAGCAGAGAGGAAACAGTCTAGGAGATTCATGGAGTGTGTGGAAGAGACCTTCCTGACACAGCTGGTGAGCGAGCTAACTAGGGAAGGTGACCCGCTCGATCTGTTGTTTGAGAACAGAGAGGGACTTGTGGGTGATGTGATGGCTGGGGGCTGTCAGGGGCATAGCAATCATGAAGTGATAGTTTTCGATTCTTGGAGAAGTCAGGAAGGGGGGTCTGGCCTGTTTAGGAGACTGGTTGACAAGAGTCCCTTAGGAGGCAGTCCTGAAGGGCAGAGTCCGCAAAGGCTGGACATTCTTCAAGCAGGAAACCTTTAAAGGTGCAGGAGCAGGCCATCCCCATGTGCCAAAAGATGAACCGGTGGGGAAGAAAAGCGGCCTGGCTGAAGAGCGAGCTTTGACTGGAACTCAGGAAAGTTTGTAACCTTTTGAAGAAGGGGCGGGCGACTCAGGAAGGCTACAGGAATGTCGTGAGGTTATGCCGGGAGAAAATTAGAAGGGCCAAAGCCCAGCTAGAACTTAATCTGGCTACTGCCGTAAAAGAGGGTAAAAAATGTTTCTATAAATACATTAGCAACAACAGGAGGACCAAGGAGAATCTCCATCCTTTATTGGATGTAGGGGGGGAACATAGTGACAAAGGCTGGGGAAAAGGCTGAGGTACTTAATGCCTTCTTTGCCTCAGTCTTTAATAGTAATGTTATCCCAAATCTGGGCTCATCACCCAGTGTGCAAGAGCCCATCCACACACAGCTGAGAATTTGCTTATTGCATGTCTGCGCAGAGGTGGGTGTTACATGGTGATCCGCAAAGCTAACACACCCAACACAGAGCAGAACTTTTTATATGCTTTGAAAGATTGTTTACAATTGCGTTTAGTCACTCTTAATTCTCATTTGTTCTTACAAGTCTCATCTCCATTTAAAGGTGCAGTCTTCTTTTTTTGTTCTGTGGGGAGGGATTTTGTTAGTAGGGGGCTCTCTTTGCTCTAGAGTGGATCTTTTAGTATGTTAAGATAGTTCACACATAGTTCCAGTAATTTTATGTTTAGTCTCATTAACTGTTTTTGTTCTCCTTCAGCTTATTTTGTGCCCCAGCTTGAAGTATTTATGGTGTCTCTTCCATCTTCCAAGGCTATGTTTTTTTAACTGTTTTTAAGGATTTAACTAACATCCTCTGGTTTTCAAATTCGTTCTTGATTTTTACTATAGATATTTACTATTTTTTGTTTCCCTCTTTTTTTCCTTTTTTAAAGTAAATAATTCTTATATCAGTATAGACCATTTCTTCTCCAGGTACCCAGCCCCCTGAGCTGGAAGACAGGGACAGGGAGCAGGATGAAGCCCCCACAATCCAAGGGGCAACAGTCAGTGACCTGCCATACCACTTAGACACACAGGTTTAGGGAGCTGGGTGGGATCCACCCGAGGGTACTGAGGGAGCTGGTGGAAGTGATCACTGGGCCACTTTCCATGATTTATCAGCAGTCTTGGCTAAGCAGCGAGGTCTCAGTTGTCTGTTTCTGGACATTTGCCAATGTGACACCCATCTACAAAAAGGGCCGGAAGGAGGATCTGGGGAACAGCAGACGTCAGGCTGACCTCGGTGCTGGGGAAGGCTATGGAGCAGATCATCTTGAGGGCCATCACGTGGCACGTACGTGACAGTCAGGGGATCAGGCCCAGCCAGCATGGGGTTATGAAAGGCAGGGCCTGCTTGACTGACCTCATCTCCCTCTA
The DNA here is from genome assembly GCF_023634085.1 of Falco cherrug. Lineage (NCBI taxonomy): Eukaryota > Metazoa > Chordata > Aves > Falconiformes > Falconidae > Falco > Falco cherrug. The sequence continues at coordinate 15,134,426 of NC_073699.1, forward strand.
TGACAAGGTGACCCGCTTAGTGGATGAGGGAAAGGCTGTGGATGTTGTCCACCTAGACTTCAGTAAAGCTTTTGACACCATCTCCCACACCATCTCCTGGAGAAACTGGCTGCTCGTGGCTGGGATGGGTGTGCTCTGCACTGGGTTGGAAGCTGGTGGGTGGCCAGGCCCAAAGGTGGTGGGGAATGGAGTGACATCCTGCTGGCGGCTGGTCACACGTGGCGTTCGGTTCTGTTCAGTATCTTTTATCGATGATCTGGACAAGGGGATCGAGTGCACCCTCAGGCAGTTTGCAGATGACACCAAGCTGGGTGGGAGCACTGATGTGCTGGAGGGCAGGAAGGCTCTACAGAAGGATCTGGGCAGGTCGGACCGATGGGTTGAGGCCAGCTGTATGAGGTTCAACCGGGCTAAATGCCGAGTCCTACTCGTGGGTCACAGCAGCCCCAGGGAGTGCTACAGGCTGCGAGAAGAGTGGCTGGGAAGCTGGATGGTGGAAAAGGACCTGGGGGTTTTGGTCAACAGCCAGCAGTGTGCCCAGAACCATCCTGCTTGTATCAGAAATAGCATGGGCAGCAGGACTAGGGAAGTGATAGTTCCCCTGTACTCGACACTGGTGAGGCCACACCTCAAATCCTGTGTTCAGTTTTGGTCCCCACACTACAAGTCAGACATTGAGGTGCTGGAGCACATCCAGAGATGGGTGACAAAGCTGGGTAAGGGTCTGAAGCACAAGTCTTATGAGCGAACTGGGTTTGTTTAGTATGGAGAAAAGGTGGCTCAAGGGAGACATTATTGCTACCCGCAGGGAGGCTGTAGCGAGGTGGGTGTAGGTCTCTTTTCCCAAGTAACAAGCAATAAGGCAAAAGGAAATGGCCTCAAGTTGTGCCAGGATGGGGTTAGATTGGATGTTAGGAAAAATTTCTTCACTGAAAGGGTTGTCAAGCACTGGAACAGGCTGCCCAGGAAAGTGGTTAAGTCACCATCCCAGGAGGTATTTAAAAGACATGTAAATGAGGTGCTTAGGGACATGGTTTAATGGCTAGGTTATCAGTTGGACTTCATGATCTTTAAGGTCTTTTCCAAGCTAAATTACTCTGATCCTATGAAAAGAGCCTGGCTTTGTCCTTTTTGCACCTTCCCTTCAGGTATTGATATACATGAGTAAGATCCCTCCTTGCCTTTTCTTCTCGAGGCTAAACAGTCCCAGCTCCCTCAGCCTTTCCTTAGATGAGAAATGCTCCAGTCCCTTCATCATCTTCATGGCCCTTTGTTGGACTTTCTCCAGTAGCTACATGTCTCTCTTGTACTGGAGAGGCCAGAACTCAACACACTGCAGGTGTGGTCTCACCAGTGCTGAATGGAGGCTAGTGTTAATGCACACAGGCAGTTACCCTTTTCCAGTTATCCTGCCTTCCCTCCTCCCCAGCATTATGTATCCACTTAGGAGTTGTGTAATCTGATAAACAGCTGTAAACTGGGAGAGGAAGGAGGGAAGTGAACTCAGTAGCAAAGGCACCCCCACACACACAGTATCACATATAAACCTCCACTTGTTTTACATCTGAAAACTGAACATTTATGGAAGGGATACCCCTGCTGGATCCTGGGAAACTTAAGTAACTGCAGAGCACAAGAATAAAGATACTGACATGTCTTGGAGATATTCAGAGGCTGCCTGAACATGATCCTGGACAACCTGCTGTAGGTGGCCCTGCCTAGGTTTGAACCTGATGACCTCAAGAGGTCCCTTCCAACCTCAGCATCTGTGATTCTGTGAAAGGATGATAATGGTGCCCTGGATCGTGTTCTCATGTATGTGCATCATAGCAGCCAAAAGATAGAAGCTGATTTGTAGTGCGCCAGAGCTATCTGTTCTGCAGGGAATTATGAGGGTAACAATGTAATGGAATGCAAAAGACTGAGTGAGGTAACTGACCAATCTGACAGGTTGCGGCTGCAGGTGGCGGCAAGAGCCAGCTCTGGAATGGGTACTGTATATGTGAGGGTAGGACCTGTGTGCTTCTTAGATGTACAGCCTGGTTTCCATGGTGAGAGAACATCCTAGGTAAGAGCCTAGGGTGAGGAAATGCACTGTAGTGCAAATAATGGTATGATTACCAAGTTGCAAGTAAAATTGGCCACAGTAAGATGCAAGGGATTGTTTTCCAGAAAGGTTAGACATTACTGAATAACGAACGATGAAGTGCAGCAACAAAATAAAGCTGTACATGTCTGAAATACATACTTTTCCCTTTAGGTTCAGAATATTGTTTTTGTTGGTCTTGTCTGTGTGGCACAGGTTCAAACTGGTGAGTATAGCTAAATACTTCCTGAATTTGAGAAATAAGTTAGAAGACATGTTTTGTAACATTTGTGAGATACCAAGTGAAGGTGATGAAATAATAGTTGATGCCCTATGTAGTGCTTTTAAAAATCCACCTTCGTATATATCGAGGTATTAGATAACACATCATAGGAAAGGGAAGTCTAGTAATTAGACATGATTGTTGTGATTTGAATGAGGCAGGGAATTGTTGAAATAACAGTAAGTGGGCACTGTGCCTACAATCCTACATTAAGAATTGGCTAATTTTTTTTTTAAGCATTCATTTTGCGAAGGGATTCAGGTTTTTTTAACATGCAACTAATTTTCAAAACTGATAAGATACCTACAATATAAGAGGCACAGTTAAGTCCACAACAGATACTAAAGGAAGGAAAATGCATCAATGTTAATGATTCTTGCAGACATAATTGGAAAATAAAGGAGTGACTAGTATTTGTGTGCTGAATTTCTAAACTAATTCAAAGGAGGAACAATGCAATCAAGGTTTTAGAACTGGAGAGAGGTCTGATAAGTCTAATGGCTTTAATGCACATTCTTAACTAAAAGTTGCTGTATCCTAATACAACTGGTGGCCCTTTTTAAAGAAGATATGCAAAATTCAAGTACATAGGTGAGCAACATAGAATAAATATACTAAAATTGCCTGTCATAGTAACAGCAGAACAGGTTCCAAGCTGGAAATGTGGCAGCTGCATCAGAAGGAGAGTGCATGTAGGGAGACATAAAAACCTGTCTAGAAATCAGTACAGTTGTGTTTTGGGAAGTAAACTTGAAGAGCTAGGAAAGTGTCACAATAGATAAGTAGTAGAACTGAGTTAATTGTAACTGTGTAGTTTTCGTGGGAAGGCAATTGTAGAGCTGTATGAATGTTAAGAGAAATTACTAAATCTGTGTGGCCTTGCTAAAGCTGGTATTATGCAAAATGTGGGTTTTTTTCAAAAAGCACTGACCTTTCCTGCTCCTGTGGTCTTCACAGATTTTCCAAATAGCTTCTTTTGGTTTGCTTTTCCTGGTTTACTGGACAGCATTTGCTGATAGCCAGACTGCGATCTCTGAAGAATGGTGGTGTTTGTAAAGCTGTGCGTGTCCATGGTGATGAAGCATGCGAAGTCACAAGAGAAGTGCTGCAGCAAGGTTCTCCGAGCAGTTTCAGTTCCCAGCTTGGTTGTGAGGCCTGGCTGTGACATGCTGTGTTACCTAGCAGAAACATAAAGGCAGTTTGGCTTATAAGAATGGCAGCTATATTAGTAGGGAAATAGCCTCAGCTAGCTATTATGATGTACTGAAGGAAAAGTTATGACTTAAGACACGGTACTCCTTGGGAATTAGGTGCCAGTATCTACTCAAGCATTTCTGGTCCATATATTTGGGTTTTCTTTCCAACAGGTTGGCAAGCAGTCCCAGGTCCCACAAAGTCAGGAAGGGGTGTGTCTATATGGGAGTGTTTGTGACATTTGAAAGGCAGATGCTAAAAAGGATTTTTGAAAATGCAGTCCTTATTTGTGGAAGGGTTTCTTGTTTTGGAAACAAGAAACATTTTATAGGGAAAATTATCCTCATACATGAGAAATTTTGTTTCTCTGGGTGTATAACAGTATAAACTTGGCATCTTTGTGGCATTAGGGCATAGAATTTCACTGGTTTTGTTACTCATCTAAACTGGCTATTTGTGGCCAAAGTACAACTTTCTGGAAGTGCATCTAAACTTAAATACAATAATAATGGAGAATATACCACTTCCTTTGATTGTTTTGTGCAGTGGTTGATTGTTTCACATAAAAATGTGTGAAAGTGAATTTTTTCTTTTCTAATTTCAATTTTACAGCTTCAGATTTTACTGATTTGTAGGTGGTGTCCTGACAAATTGGAACAACCTTGTATCGGGTTGCTATGGATTTCACTATGCTAAGAACTGTGACTCCATGCTAAACTGTGACTCCACTGACATGCTGGCTGACAAAGTTACAATGCCACAAGGGAGACTCTAAAGCAATAGCAAGGACTTGAGATGCGCAGCCTGTATCACTCAGCAGTTGATGGCCTTTAGCTGTAGCTGCCGGCATATGTGGTTCGCTCTGTTAGAGAGGCTGCAGAAATCTTAGCTTGGCTTTACACCCTTCAGTAATAGTATGTGTGTTTATAAGCTGTGTTAATCCTAGGCATTTAAAACATCAGGGAATAACCATACATGAACTACAGACTACCATCCTCAGACCTTTAGAAGTTAGCGAAGTGGCAAGAAGAACACAGACACCTCCAGGAAAGTTCCTGGCTTGATCCCAGGTAGGAGCCTGGAGTCTTAGGAAGGTTTTATAGCATCCTTACTGGACTTGTGGGTAATAACCAGTGATTCATGGGCTAGCACAGGAGAACAGTGACCGGTAGTTGAGTCAATGCAGTGTTTCCGTTGCTAGCAGGACCTCAACATCTGCATGAAGTCTCACCTGCCTTTTATGAGTTTGACTGTGGTCTTTTTGCCTGGAACAAGCAGTAATGCCTACAATAAGATTTTTCATGGCTAAATGGCTTACCTGTGTCCTAACTTGTCTTTGTCTTGCCTTGCTTGGTCTAACTGCTTTATGTAATAATAATGGCAGGTTTGCCATCCTGCAAATGTCTCCAAACCCCATCACAAGGGATGCCAATCACTCCCTGATGCTCTCCCAAAACACCTCTGAAGAGCTCCGCAAGGTTCCCAAACACTTCCATACTTGCCTCTTGGGTAGCCCTGTCCAAGTAATGCAGAGACCAGGAGCTGCTTGTAGGGCTGTGCATTGTTGTGGCCTCTCAGTAACTTGCCTGGCCTTTCTTTGCAGGTGCTGAAGCCTAATCGTGGCAGTTGAAGGAGTATCACAGCTGGGAGCTCTGCACAGATCTGTGGCTGGCCATGTGGGATGAATTCTGGTTTGCAGCATGAGCATAGCTAAGTCCTGGGGCTGCGCTGCCTGTGATGGAGGCTGAGAGGGTGGAATGTAGTTGGCCCTTAGCTGGAGATGTTGTGTGGGGAAAGCTGGAGGTTGGTTTCGGCCAACTGAAACTGGGTGCAGGCATTATGGAACGGATTGAGAGCAGCCCTGAGGAGAAGGACTTGGGGGTGTTGGTTGACAAGAAGATCAATGTGAGCTGGCAATGTGTGCTTGCAGCCCAGAAAGCTAACCATGTCCTGGGCTACATCAAAAGAAGTGTGGCCAGCCTTTAGAGGGGTGGTTCTCCTGCTCTGCTCCACTCTTGTGAGACCCCACCTGCATTACTGCATCCAGCTGTGGGGCCCCCAACATAAAAGGACACGGACCTGTTGGAGTGAGTCCAGAGGAGGCCATAAAGATGATCAGAGGGCTGGAGCACCTCTCCTGTGGGGACAGGCTGAGAGAGTTGACGTTGTTCAGCCTGGAGAAGGCTCTGATGAGACCTCAGAGCACCTTCCAGTACCTGAAGGGGGTCTGACAAGAGAGCTGGAGAGGGGCTTTTCACAAGGACCTGTAGTGATAGGACAAGAAGTGATGTTTTTAAGCTGAAAGAGGGCAGGTTTAGATTAGATGTAAGGAAGAAAATCTTTACTGTGAGGGTGGCGAGGTGTTGGCACAGGCTGCCCAGAGCAGCTGTGGGTGCCCCATCCCTGGGAGCTCAAGGCCAGGCTGGACGGGGCTGGGAGCAGCCTGGTCTGCTGGGAGGTAGCCATGGGTGGGACTGGGGGGTCTTTAAGGTTCCTTTGAACCCAAACCATTCTGTGATTCTGTGATTGTGTGTATGCAGGAATAGGAGAGCAGAGTACTGATAGCACAGAGGTGAGGAAAGGTGCAAACAACACAGGTATCACCAGTGTGTTGCTAATTTGCTGATCAGCCTTTGGTCTGCTCAGATGGGCTGTTGCCTGCTGAACGCAGCTGCCCTTTTAGACAGAGCAGATTTCAGTCTCCTCTCCTGCCTTCAGGATGCCATCTATGTGGGCTTGTTTGGTTTTTTTCCTTAAATCCCTCTCCAGCACCTGTTGACTCGCTGCCCTCACTCCCACAACCCCTGATGCCACCTGCAGACGTAGACAGCAATCCCTGGGGCTTACTCTGGCAGGGATACAAACCCAAACCTGTCCCACAGGCCCTCTCCACTGCTTCTCCTCCCCAGGGAACGGGGTGGGGGCACAGAGGAACAACCACCAGGTTTTTAAAGCCGTCAGAGGCAAAGGATTGAGATGCTCGAGCGGACTTGGATGCTGTTTTGGTGTGGATGCAGTGAGTATTAGAGCGGGAAAAAGGCAGAGAACGCTGCACCCTCGGCCGGTGGTTACCGTCCCTGGACGGCACAGGCGGGGCCGACGCACCGGCCGCTGCCCACCCTACTGAATAGTCACCGCAGAGGAACCAACGCCGCTCCCTGCCCCCGCCCCCGCCCCGCCCCCGCCCCGCCCCGCCCCCGCCCCGCCCCGCCCCCGCCCCCCGCCGGCCAGACGCGCATGCGCAATGCCGCGCCGCGTTTACCGCGGCCCCCTCCCTTAGCGCGCAGCGTGCCGGCCGCATGCGCAGAGCGCGGGAGGGGCGGGGCGGGGCGGGGCGGGGCGGTGGCGCTCTGTGGCGGGGGTTTCCTGCCCCCTGCCAGACCCAGGGCGGGGGGGTACGCGGAGCTTCCAGGCCGTCTGCCGGTCGGCGAGCCGGGTGTGGGCAGCCCTGGTGGGGCCCGAGAGCTGAGGGGCGGCGGTGGGGGCCTGCCGGGTGACCGGCATTACGGGGGGGAAGGGGAAGCAGCGGGAAGTGTCTGAATGAGGGAAGGGGTTAAAGAAATTTTAGTAGATCTAATTGCTTAACGATTACCTAGGTGGTTGCTGATAAATAATGCTTTGTTTTACTAACCACTGTGTAAATTAACTGAAGCAAGGAGTCTACTGTTCCTCCTGAAGGACAGTTCCTGATGAGAACTAGCCAAACCCAGCTGTCGTTTGGACAAAGACCAAGGAACAACTGAGTCTGTGCTAGGAGAGAAGGTAAAAAGTTCAGAGCGAGGGAGGCTACCAAAGCCTTCATCCCCACCACCTCCACGACCACCACCAAGAGGCAGCAGGCAAGCGCAGCTGGAAATGACTTCTTGGAGCTAATTTTAACAGGAAGCAGAGACAGGTCATGAATATGTAGGGTGTATTTGGAAACCTTACGTATATGCAACATTTGATTGTATAAATTGAAGCAAATTGGGACTACACCCCCCCACTCACCCACCCACCCCCCCGTGCTGCCCAGCGCTGCATAAACATACCTACTTTACAATCCGGTAAGATTGTGGAGTCTGATTCCGCACGTCATGAACTGTCAAATCCTCCCAGCAGCGCCCAGAGTGAGAGCTGTGGTGAGTCCTCTTGTGCTTAACAGTGTCTCTTAAGGACGTTATCAGAATTAAAGCCAAATTTCACTTAATGTTGCAGCTCTTGATCTTCAGATCTTCACTTTCATTAATTTCCCCACCATTCCATCATGCTTGGGAGCTTTGAATAATAACTTTTCTCAGTCTCGTAACACACTCCCCCCCTTCCCGCACCAAGAGATGCTACATTTAATTAGTTTCCTCCCAAAGATGTAAGTCAATAAAATTGAGTTATGATTGTTAAAACCACAAAAAAACCACCAGCCTTCTAGATCTGGACTATTTCTGAATATGTATTCATCCCATGCAAACATATGTCATCAGGATGTCGCCGAAACTGGGAATCAAACCTCTTAATACCAACGTAGTATTAAGCAGTAGGCACTCCTTCACTGCAGCGCTGGGTGCTCGGTGGCATCTCCACAAATCGAGCACACCTGTGTAGATTTTGCCATTGCATTTACACACAAAATTACAAGGTCGTACACTCCCACTTAACAATGTTTGGTTAGTAATTTGCATATAATTATAATATTTTCTGTGTCATCCTTTTCTGTTACTACACTTGTGCAGGGGAAGGGTCTTCACCTTCACGTGGTTTTTAGAATTAGAATGAAGGTAGTTCATTTCAGGACACCTTAAAAGTAAGTTCTGTTGCCAAGTTGGACAGCTGGATATCGGCCTTGCCAAGCTGTCCAATAACTTATCCTATACCAAATAGAACCTAGGTGCTCCGGTTATGGTCTGGAGAGTAAGGACTAAGGGTATCATGGTCTATAGCATAGGGACTTCAAGTAACAGTCTCGGATAACAAGCAGCACAGCGATTCATACATCATTGGTTAGTAAGTGCTAATGTAATTCTAACATGGAGGTTAACTCTTTAAAATCAAAATGCTCTTGTAACTAACTGTTACATAAACACAAAATACAGAAAGATTCAGTAAAACCTTAAGATAATCTGCAACAAGGATGCAGATCATCTGCACAGCATGCTGAGACAAAGGTGAACTCCAAAAGGAAAAAGACACAAGGTCATGAGGCTTTTTGAAAGTCATGAAGCTTTTTGTTTGGTGTGTTGTGGCGGTGTGGTTTGTGGGTGGGGGTGATTTTTGGGGGGTGTGTGTGTGTGAAGTGCAATGTTGGCTGGTGGCAGCCTGTGGAGCTCTGTTGCTGCCTGACTTCTCTCACTCCTCTTTGATGGCTGTAATTGACATCCGGATAATTTTAAAAGAGCAATTAAGTTACCTCCTGCATAAATGTGCTGGTAATACTGGGAAGGTAAATGCTTGAACTAGTAGTGAATAACTTGGCTACAGGTATGAATTCTGAGGGAAGAACAACAATAATAGGAAGCAAAGAGCAGGTTTCTAAAAATTTTGGTGTCAAACACATAGAACTTCTATCGCCAAATGTTGTTTGTCAGTATGTTCCAAATGGCTATTTTAGGTAAACATAAATTTTCAGGAAATTCAGGGGTGTGTGTAGCAAAGCACGTCCCTCTGTTTATGTGTCCTGCTACAAAAACAGCATCAGTCAATAGCGTGTCCTGTGGCAGGGCTGTTGTGCCCCTACTCTCAGCATTGCCACAGTAGTTCTGTGATATGTAGACGTAACAGATGGGTTTAGGAATGGAAGGAGAATGCCTGTTTTCTGTAAGGGCTGTGAATGCTGACCCTATTTTCTGTCTGTTAGTTTCCTGTGCAGGCCATGAAGCTGTTTTATTTTTCTCCCTTGTTCCTGGTCTAAATATTTCTAAAGCTCTTGCTGCTGTGGGTTTGCAATTTGTGTTACTGCATTTTTGTGGAGTTATGGGTGACTTCTGCTGTGGCCAAGGGTCAAGACAGGGTTTTCAGTTGAAAGCTTCAGAAACCACATTCACTGAAATTGGTGTAGGTGAATCTGATCTGGTGTGCGCGGCTGTGCTCGTGGGGATGCTGAGTGGCTCCTCATCAAAACAGCAACACATGTGTGGACATCCGTAGGGTTCTGCTGTGGGTCTGGGAGCGTGCCATATTTTTGCTGTTGAAAGATGGAATAGAGCTGTTAAATTTAAGGGCAGTCAAAAGCTGGTAGGGACCCTGAAGACATTTGGTGGTACAACTGCAGTTTTAAAAGATCTTGACCATTTTGAGAAACAGCCTGGAAAAAAATCATTCCTTTCTTGCAAGAAGGCAGTTCACGAGGAGAAATGGGTTACTGTACTCTTTAACAAAAATACTCAACTTGGAATGTATAGGGTGAGGAAATCTTGGCTATATGTAGGCTTGAGAAAATGTATATAGGTATCTGCGTCTCTTGTGTGTATCTATGACAGTGGTTCTAGTGAAACTGAGATGCCAATGAGTCAAAAAAATGCACAGTTGTCTAAAAAATGCAAAAGCTCTGGTGGCCTTTATCAACAATTAGACCAGAAATGATGTAAAATACTTTTTCCTTAACTCAGTTTTAGTCTCCACAAACCTTCACAAAAAAGGGAAGCTTCAGATTCCTACCCAGCTTTATGCTAAAGGATTTTTTCCTCTCTCAGCAGAATGCCAACTGCCACCATTCCACTCTGGTCACCCTTTCTTCTACCATGAAAGTACAAGACAGGCGGAAAGGATCCATAGTGGTCTGCAAGTACTAGGTATGTCTACAGTGTGTGCCTGCATTTTTCCTAAGGTGCTTGCAGTGTGTTATTAAATGTTATTAAATAAATATTAAATGTTAACATTAAAAATGTGCCAACTCTCCTTCTGTAGTTTTTATATGAAATATCTTAACACAAATGCTGAAAATATAATAAGGCCTGTTCTGGAGCATGTTATGCCTATGCAAAGCTTACTTCCTTCCATTTATTTTCTCTTCCTGAAAACATAATCTTCTGTTTCTGTGTGCTTACTGTTAAATAATACTGAAAACAATTTTATACTGAAAGAGGAAAGAAACCGTTTGTAAGAGTTCGGAAGAAACAGGCTTTGGTTTCATGATAAAGGCTTCACGATTTTTCAGTCAGTAAGTTTTAAAAATACCTTATAGCAGTACTCAAAAACCTTACTGAGATACTAGCATCTGTACTAAAAGCAATCAAGGTCAAAGAAGAGACATGGACAAAACAGGAGAAATCAGCGTTGCTTCTGTGTGTTTTCCATGTTTTTCCAAGAAGCATTAGCAGCTTTGTAACTAGTGACAGTGAGTCCTGATACAGTTTTGGTGAGTTACAGCTTAAATAACGTCCTTTTTCCTTAACCTACAGTGTGTAAAATTTGATTGCAGTTGGCAAGAGTTTTTCCCGAATGGAAATCTTTCTCATGCAAAGCAGTTGTATTTTATGAACTTCCCATCAGAGTGGATCTTCAGAGATTATGTACTTGGCAGTAGAATTCATCAGCAACCAGACTTTTTACACTTTTTTTTTTTTTAAGTCAGTTTCCTTCCTAAAGACCCAAGTGCAGCACATCTTCCAAAAGTTGATGGAATCACTGCTCTTTGGGATCTCAGTTGTAAAAGTCAAGATATAAAAATGTGTTCCTCTACATGCCTCACTCCAGCCAGAAGCATGAGCAAATCTACCAGTCCTTTTTGGTAGCCTTATGTGTTGCAGCACTGGTTCCCACCCACCGCACCCCCCGAAGAAAAAACATATGGGGGAATCTCTTACCTCACTGATTTTTCTGTCATAAATGAAACTTTAAAAAAAAAGTCCAAATTGTATAATTTACAAACTTACTTGCATTGTTTAAACTGTTACTGCCAAAAAGCTGCAGCATACATTTTATTAGGTGTATTTAAGCAGTTACGTATTTGTTCTAAATGTTTAAAAAGAGAGGCAACTGAATGTTACGGGGTTTTTCCCAATATTTTGACAGAGTGCTCCAAAGTACTTTATTTCTGTCTCGCTTCCATGGCACATTTCCATGGCAGATCAGCAGCATCTCTCTTGGGCAGCGCAGCTGGCCAGGTGTCCATCCTAATTCTGTAACACACACAAAACCCCCTAGTCATATTATAACTGTGTCCTTTGGAGATAGATAATTTAATGGTGTCAGTTCACAGCTATGCAAGTTCAATCAATGCAAAAGAAAAACGAAATACTTTTATAGTATGTATTTTATTGGATGTATATAAACATATACGCACCTTTTTGCTATAAAGTGAATTACTGAGGTTTGTTCTTTATTTTTCATTTTATGCTTTAAAGTTCTATGCTTTATTTTCAGCTTTATTGTCCAAGCAAGCAACATGTGCAGCAGTGGCACAAGGACCGTAGCTGCTGGGGTGAATCTCTAAGTGTCGATTACGGTATGACCTTGTCCTGCAGCCTGTATGGAAGGTGCTGTGGTTTAACCTGGCAGGCAGCTAAACACCACACAGGTGTTTGTTCACTTTGTCCCCCCACCACACAGTGGGATGGGAGGAGAGAACTGGGGGGGGGGGCGGGGAGGGGGGAGCGGCGGGAGTAAAATTTGTGGGTTGAGATAAAGACAGTTTAATAGGACAGAAACGGAAGGGCAAATAATAATAACAAAAGAATTAGAATATACAAAAGAAGTGATGCACAATGCAGTTGCTCACCACCTGCTGACTGATGCCCAGCCAGCTCCCGAGCGGTGCCCTGTGGCCAGCTTTTCCCCCAGTTTATACACTGAGCATGATGTCATATGGTATGGAATATCCCGCAGGTCAGTTGGGGTCAGCTGTCCTGGCTGTGTCACCTCCCAGCTTCTTGGGCATCCCCAGCCTCCTCACTGGTGGAGTGGGGTAAGAAGCTGAGAAGTCCATGATTTAGCATAAGCACTGCTCAGCAACAGCTAAAACATCCATGTGTTATCAACATTATTCTCATCCTAAATCCAAACCACAGCACGGTACCAGCTGCTGGGAAGAAAGTTGACTCTGCCCAGCCAAAACCAGCACAGAAGGGATAAGAGATTTTCCAACAGCAGCAAGAGTATTTACTTCTATGCTAAGAACGTGTTCAAAATTGTACCCATCAGTCTTATTACTGGTTTAATTGTTCAGATTGCTCTAGCTTTTAAAGAATGTGTTGTATTTTGAGCTGACCTAGAATCCTCCTTTAGCTCAACTACCATGGTATCCCTAATGCTGAAATATGCTTTTGTTTTTCGGATGTGTGTGTTTGCCTGTGGGTTGCTAAGCACACTGGCGCTAAGGGGCCAGCCCTGTGGCCAGAAGCTCCTGGCTCTGTCCTCAACAGGTGCCCTGCAATGCAGCAGTGAGGGCTGTCCAGTGGCGAGACTCCAGGACTGATGGGGACCTTGGGCATTTGTTGCCCTGGGGAGCCCGTCCCAGCATGGGAACAGAGTGGGAACATCGTGGAGCAGAGCCTGAGCGAAAGATGTGCCACCGTCCTGGGAATGTTGGCACCATTCTGGAGCATGCTACCCCTGTATCACGGGGCAGCCAACGGCCTGTGGGACAGGCGCTGGAGGGCTGTGACCATCTCAGGAGCTGCTCCCCCTTTATTTTTCTAGCAGAGGTCACCTTTCCTTGGAGGATGTGTACTTACATAAATGGCATTGTTAAAGTAAGGAGCTGCTAGTTGGAGCAGTTTATTTTTGTTTCTTTTTTGTGGAATGAATAAGAAAAAGGGTGTTGGACGGGTGATGATGTCATTTGGGGCACCCCGATGCCGCCAGGGGTGCAGTGATGCAGTGCAGCAGCAGGTGAGGGAGGATAGAAGGCTCCCCCCCAAAAGGGGGTGTCACCTGCCAAAAATGCCTGAAAATTCATGGGGAAGGTCTTAAAAAATATTAAACCCTGGAAATATGGGTATGAGGCACTGAAATAAAAAAGTCTCATTTTTAAATATAGATATAAAAATATTATTCGTTTATATATAGAAAATTATTTTAAAATAAACCCCTGTATCTACTGTATTACGTAAAGGATTTTAGAGTCCAGAATAGAGCTACCTATGCTTATGATATTACATAGTAAGTCTAAACAGATATTACATGTAATCTAAATAGATTATATATAAAGTGTAAATAGATATCTAAGTCTAAACAGATCTATGTGTAGATCTAAGTGTAAATACATAAATCTAAACAGATAATGTAGTCAAAATAGCTGTTCTATACAATGTGTTAATACATATTTGTAAGTGTAAACAGAGGTAGGTCTGAGTAGATACACAGTATCTATTTAAACATATACATGTTTACATATATAAATGGAAATAGATAATAGATCTAAAATACATATATTCCTTGAATAAATCTGTGTGTAAATACATACATAACTGTAAATGTCTATGCTATAAAGGGTTTTTGAAATGGAAAGAAACCCTCTTTACAGAAAGGGTTTAAAAACTCAAGCCCCCTCCAAGTATCTCTATGGAAGATAGAAAAGCACTTTCAGAAGCTGCCCCTTCCCCTTTTTCCCAGGGCTAATTCCCTGACAGAGGGAAATTTCCCCTGTGGAGCCACTAAAATGGCACAAAAACACCCCAAAACACCGATTCTGGGTCTGCAATGCAGTGTGGGGCTCCTGGGACGGAGGGATGGATGGACATCCCCCACCCCCCACATCCCCCTCCACACCCCAACACCACACACACACACAGACCCACACACCCCCCACTCACATGATATGGAAAATAATATAGCAAGAGACCTAAAGCTCTGCATCCCCCACTGATGCAGAGGAGCTCAGCAAGAACGTGGTAAGGCGCCTTCTGGCAAAGACGTGCTAACTGTGAAAAGAAACAAACTGTTGAAGAGATAAGACTCAAGGTTACTAGAAATATGAGCAAAAGAAGGGTAACGGTAATTGTGGTAGTGGGAGATCTACTCAAATGCCCCCCTCCCCCGAGGGAGGCGGGTCCCACGCTAGGAGCATGAGTAGTGAATTAAAAAGGCGCTGTACCTTTAAATCGAAGCGGGGAAGAAACTAACGGATAATTAATTACGAGGCTCAACTTTGGGCGGAAGCAGCCAACTGACCTGTATGAATGTGCGCTGCATTGGACTGGGTGTGCAAGTCAGGGGGAGCGATCCCCGGGCACCCAGCGCTCCCCGGGCACCCAGCGCTGCCCCCGGCACCCAGCGCTGCCCGGCACCCAGCGCTGCCCGGGCACCCAGCGCTGCCCCCGGCACCCAGCGCTGCCCCCGGCACCCAGCGCTGCCCCGGGCACCCAGCGCTCCCCCGGCACCCAGCGCTGCCCCCGGCACCCAGCGCTCCCCGGCACCCAGCGCTGCCCCCGGCACCCAGCGCTGCCCCCGGCACCCAGCGCTCCCCGGGCACCCAGCGCTGCCCCCGGCACCCAGCGCTGCCCCGGGCACCCAGCGCTGCCCCCGGCACCCAGCGCTCCCCGGGCACCCAGCGCTCCCCGGGCACCCAGCGCTGCCCCCGGCACCCAGCGCTGCCCCCAGCGCTCCCGGGGCACCCAGCGCTGCCCCCGGCACCCAGCGCTCCCCGGGCACCCAGCGCTCCCCGGCACCCAGCGCTCCCCGGCACCCAGCGCTCCCGGGGCACCCAGCGCTGCCCCCGGCACCCAGCGCTGCCCCCGGCACCCAGCGCTCCCCGGCACCCAGCGCTGCCCCCGGCACCCAGCGCTGCAGGAACCGCACCTGCTCGGTCACCTCCCGCGGGCTGGGACGGTTGTGGCCGCAAGCCAGAGGAGGGAGGAAGGGAGTGGAACATCTGTAATACCCGGCTGCTCCTCGACGTCGGGGCCAAGTCTCCCTGGGGGAAAAGCTGAAATTCCTGGCGGGGTCTCCCTTAATCCCATTCTTTATCAGCTTAATTTCGGGCGGTGCAAGGCCCTGCCTTTGCCTCCCAGCAATGCCGAAGGAAAAGGTGAAGGAAAAGCCAGCATCCCCCATTTGAAACCCTCCCGACCCGCCGGAAAGCTCCGCTCATTTTTAGTCTCAGTGTAGGTGAATTAAAGATGATTAAACCTTTTCTCATCGAAATCCCTTTGGAGAAGCCCTTGGCGCTGGGGAAGAGGGAGGGGACCCTGTGCGCCCCCTTCCCTTCCCCTGCACGCCCAGTGCAGGCCTGCAAGTGCCGGGGCTTGCGCCAGCGCCCCCTAACCCGTGGGGAGCGGTGCCGGTGGCCCCGGTGCCGTGGCAGGTTCCGCTGACCCCGGGCGCGGACTCCATTTCCCGAGGAGCCGAGCGGCGGCGCCCGGTGACGGTGGCAGGAAGCGCGGCTGAGCCGAGCCGCGCCGCGCCGCGCCGCGCCGAATCCAGCCGAGCCGCCGCCGAATCCAGCCGAGCCGCCGCCGAAGCCAGCCGAGCCACCGCCGAAGCCAGCCGCGCCGCGCCGAATCCAGCCGAGCCGCCGCCGAATCCAGCCGAGCCGCCGCCGAAGCCAGCCGAGCCGCCGCCGAAGCCAGCCGAGCCGCGCCGACCCCCGCGCCGGTGTGAGAGTGGACCCCCCCCGCCCACTGGAGTGTTTGTGGGGGCAGTCCCCCTCATGCGGGGGTGCTGAGGGGGGGTGGTGTAGAAGCGGGGTGTCCCCAAAGAGGGGGGACAGTACGGAGGGGAGAGCCGCAGGGGGTATGAGGGGTGTAAGGGCCCCCGCGGTGGGAGGCTCGGAGTTGGGGTGGGGTCGGCGCTGCGGGAGGGGGCCTGGGTGCAGGGAGGAGTGGGGTGCAGAGCTGGGACTGGGGGTGCGGGGAGGAGTGGGGTGCAGAGCTGGGACGGGGGGTGCAGGGGAGGCTCGGGGTGCAGAGCTGGGTGCAGAGGGGCTTTGGGGTGCAGACCTGGGACTGCGGGGCGGTTGGGTGTCAGGGTGCGCCTCCGTTTCGGGAGGCCGGGCAGTGCCGTGCTGCGTGGCACGGTCTGGCCCCAGCCCTGGTGCGGCGTGTGCACGGGGAGCCCGCGGGCCACCAGCCAGTTCCATTAATTAGCAACTACAGCTGATGAGTTTCTGCTGCCCTGGCCTGGCCACGTCACCACCAAGCACACTGCTTCCACTTGGGTTTTTGCTTTTGCTGGCAGAAGCAGATCAAAGCCCACCTCCCCCCCCCCCCAAAAAAAAAAAAAAGCCCACCAGCCTGATGTGTGGCTGATGCTCATGGTTGATGCTCATGGGCACCCACACCACGGAGGGGGTGAGCTTGGTGGGCTGTAGTGGGGTGCACCACAAGGTGACCCCAGCTTAGCCCCCCCCAACTCCCCACAGGGTTTTGGCCACAATGGAGGGGGCTGGGCTGGTGGGCAAGCGCATCCTGGTGACAGGTGGCACTGGCTTGGTGGGAAGAGCCATTGAGAAGTTGGTGGCTGATGGAGAGGGGCAGCCAGATGAGGAGTGGATCTTTGTGTCCTCCAGAGATGCTGACTTGACGTGAGTTGACTCTGTGGGTTTTTTGCTTGGAAAGCCCCCAGTCTGCTCTCTTGACCCCACTGAACCCCCAAATTTCCTGTCCCAGGAGCACCACAGAGACCAAAGCCCTGTTTGAGAAGCACAAGCCCACCCATGTCATCCACCTGGCTGCCATGGTCGGAGGCCTCTTCAGAAACATCCGCTACAACCTGGATTTTTGGGTGAGCACCTGGGAATCGGGTACTGACAGGGTCCCTGTGGATGCTGCAACACTCTGCTCTCCCTGAGCTGGGACATGGGGACACAACTTGCTCTGCTCCCAAAATCCAAACCAGAGCTCCTCTGGTTTCTAGAGTTATTAATGAGTTATTACCCATAGGGTGCAGGGTTTTGGGGGTCCCCACCACCCTGCAGATCTGAGAAATCTCTCCATCCCCAGAGGAGAAACATACTCATCAACGACAATGTCCTGCACTCGGCATACGAGACAGGGGTGCAGAAGGTGGTCTCCTGCCTCTCCACCTGCATCTTCCCAGACAAGACGACATACCCCATTGATGAGAGCATGGTGAGCATTTCTGTCCCTAGGCACGTCCCAGGAGACATCCCTGCCCTGCTTAATTCTCTTCTCTCCTATCCCCAGATTCACAATGGGCCACCTCACAGCTCCAACTTTGGCTACTCTTATGCCAAGAGGATGATCGACATCCAGAATAGGTGCGTGTTGGGGAGGAGGGGAGGTGAGGCATGGGAGAGTTCTTGCAGGCTGTGAGCACCCACCGGTTATCAGGCCAAGGGGAATCCCCTGGGACTCCCAGGAATTAAACTGAGCTGGGGAGGTACCTGGGCTCAGCGGATGGAAATGCCACTAGCCAAAGTCTTCTGGAGACGTCTTTGTGCTGGAGGGGGGTGAGCCCACCCACACCTTCCCTGCTCTCACCCAGGGGCTACTTTGAGCAGCATGGCTGCCGCTTCACCGCTGTCATCCCCACCAACGTCTTTGGGCCACATGACAACTTCAACATCGAGGATGGGCATGTCTTGCCCGGGCTCATCCACAAGGTCTACCTGGCCAAACGTGAGTGTAGCAGGACTTCTTGTGGCCTTTTTTGAGAGTGTTGGGTTGTTGTGGGGTTTTTTTGTTGGTTTGTTTTTTTTCCCTCCTGCCTGCTTAATCAGCTGTTCTGCAGAGTAGCCAGGGTGGGTGAAGGTAGCTCCAGTGCTTATAGACACACTTTCCTTCCTCCTGCAGAAACTGGCTCTGCTCTGACTGTCTGGGGCACTGGCAAGCCCAGAAGACAGTTCATCTACTCTCTGGTATGCATGGCCTCAGGGACCTCTGGGAGCACTCATGTCCCACAGCTTGGGGGAGGGCAGAGTAGGGGGCTGGGGGTGGGGTGGGGTGGGTGGGTGGGGAGCAGTGCCTGGATTTCAGCAGGGTCTGAGCCCACCTGGGTTGTCCCAGGAAGCATTGGCCATCCTCAGGGTTGGGTCCCCTTGTGATGGGAGGGCTGGGGGACAGCAGCCACCCCCCAAGAGCCATCTACCCCTCCACAGGACCTGGCCCGGCTCTTCCTTTGGGTCCTGCGGGAATACGATGAGGTGGAGCCCATCATTTTGTCAGGTAAGCACTGCCCGTCCCTGCCACAACCCTGCCTCCAGCCTCTTCAAGAGGATGGGAGAATCATGTCCTGCTCCATAGTGGGAGAAGAAGATGAAGTGTCCATCAGGGAGGCAGCAGAGGCAATTGTGGAGGCCATGGACTTCAGGGGAGAGCTTGTTGTATCCTTTACCACAGACTGGCTTCCCCTTGCTTGCAGGGCTGCTACAGCATGGGGGGGACCCCACTTTCCACCAGCAGCCACAGGGCTCCGGGGGAGATGCTGTGGTCCAGAGCATTGCTCCCGCTGCCCCAGCCAGGACACAGCGGGGCAGAACAAGACCCATCTTTCCCCTTTGGTTTCCCTTAATCCTTCCCATCCCAGTTTGATACCACCAAGGCAGATGGGCAGTTCAAGAAGACGGCCAGCAATGCCAAGCTGCGGCGCTACCTACCCAGCTTCCAGTTCACACCCTTCAGGCAAGGTGAGATGGGAGGCTCCACCGAACATGGAGGTCCTACCCACTGCAGTTCGCTTTGATGGCATCAGGGTGGTCCAGCCTTTCAGCTCTTAAAGGGGGCTCAGAAAGATGGGGACTGACTTTTTAGTAGGTCTTGTAGTGATAGGACAAGGGGTAATGGTTTTAAACTAAAAAAGGGTAGATTCAAACTAGATAAAAGGAAATTTTTTATACTGAAGGTGGTGAGACACTGCATCAAGTTGCCTAGAGGGGTGGTAGATGCCCCATCCCTGAAAACATTCAAGGTCATGTTAGATGGGGCTCTGAGCAACCTGATCTAGTTAAAGATGTCCCTGCCCATGGCAGGGGGGTTGGACTAGATGACCTTTAGAGGTCCCTTCCAACCCAAACCGTTCTGTGAGTCTATGAACAAACTGCATTCCCAATCCCAAAACCCATCCCATCTTCTCCCTCCCCAGCTGTGAAGGAGACCTGTGCCTGGTTCAACACCAACTACGCCAACGCCAGGAAGTGACAGGCCAACACAGCACTGGCACCGGCATCATCCTCTTCAACTCAGGGTTGTCCTTTTTTTGGGGTAGAGGACTGGGCTGGGGGAGTGCCAGTCACATTTCCAAAGTAAAAGGGGGCCAGAGCCCAGTGAGCAGCCCCCACATTCTTGCCCACTGCTGGGAGCGGCACAGGATGCCCAGGGGAGGAAGTCTGGGGCACCCCAAGGGTGCTGACACCCCAGACCAGTTAGTAGCAGCCAGCTGGAGCCACCACTATCAGCCACCTTGGCTGTGTGCAAGAGTCTGGTGGTTCTGGCTGAGCTGTAATGAGCTATGCTGCTAATTGCCTGTAATTAGGCTGTAATAAAGGGAAGGTGATCAGGGTTCCTCTGGCACAGGAATGGCAGCTGGTCATTTGCTGTTGCTTTTGGCACATGGGAATGGTCCAAAAGCCCCAGCATCAGGGGGACCAGAATGAGGAAGGCGCCAGCTGTAAATATGGCATTTATTAAAATATTTCAAAATAGCATAAAACTGATAAGATGAGGAGCATCCACCCTGCAGCACAGTCCTGTATCCATGTCAAATCGCACCCTTAGGGTCCTGAGCACCATTCTGCCAGGATCTAGAAGAGCCAAAAAAGGGTTTTAAACTTCTCTGGGAGGGGGGCAGAGGATCAAACACGGAGGTACGAGTCCCTGACCAAGCCGCTGCATGAGGCTTAACCAGTGGTGTGGAGATGGCAGAAATCCTGCCCATGGATGGCTTCTTTCCAGCATTGCTGCTCAGCCCCGATGAGCCCCTGGCATGGGGACCATAGGGACAGTAAGGACCTACAGAGGGAGGAGAGACCTGTCAGCACCCCAGGAAGCCCCCAGTGGGACTGTCCCCCCACGGCTGGGTCACTGGCTGCACCCCAAGGTGACCCCAGCCCCTGATGTCCCTGGAGAAGGGATGTCCTCTATGGTTGGTACTTGTATGTCGCTGGCTAGAGGCTGGCTCAGGCTGCAGGGTTTGGGCTCCCAGCACTTCCCACCACCCATGGCTGGCTCCAGCATCGCCTGGCTGAGGAAGAAGGGGTTTAGACAGGGCATCCTGCAGCCCTGCAGGAGATGTCCCTTGTCCCCTGATGACATGTAGGTCTTACAGGCTGTGCCTTGGCCATCATTGCAGGACACACACCACCACCCAAAATTTCTCCCGGTGTGTCACATCCCCAGCCCTGGCTCCTCTCCCAATGAGGTATCCTGCACCCAAAGGTGCACTGACAACGAGGACACCCCAGCCCTAGAGGGCCTGACCCTCAGGGGGACCTAGCTGGCCCCCAGGAGCAGGGTCTGGCTGAATCTGGGGACATCCCACCCAGCTCAGGCTTACCCTACACGAGCTTAGCTTTGTCCTCCAGCCACCAGGGATGGGTGACACCTGCCCTGCTAAGCCAAGGAGGCCCCCTGCCATCACTAGATGCTGCTCCAGGCATGAGAGCCCTGCAAGAACATGGCATGGGTGGTGACACATTCCCAGCGCTGCTATTGCTAGGTAGACAGTGGGGACACCCTGGAATGCTGCACATACCCTAGCATAGCTTGGAGATGCTCTGGGGTAAAACATGCCCCAGCATAGGATGGGGACATGCTGGGGCTTCAGATCCCTGTCCTAGAGCCACTACACCTCCCACCTCATGGTCGTCTCTCCCATGTCCCCCTGCCCAGACAGCTCTCACCTTGCAGGCAGCTCATCTCCCTCCTGTCTAGCTCCTCCTGCAACAGCTTCATTTCACACTCCCTGGGTGGGAAAAAGGAGAACTAGAGTCGCATGGCCTTGGTGGCTTCTGTGTAACCATCACGATGGCAGCCCACTCACCAGCCTCCCCTCGCCATCCTCTGGGCAGAAATAGAGCAAGGATCTAGGTTGAGGTGGCAAAAAGCTATCAAGATGTGTGCTGCCCACACCTCCTGCGGGCCAGCAGCCCACCCCTCTCCTCCTGAGAGCCAGCAGCCCAGCCTAGCCCACTCCACATGAAGACCAGCAGCCTTCCCCTCCTCTCTCTTCTCTCCTCCCATTCCCACCCATAACCTCCCCACCGCTCTCCTGTCCTGTCTCATCTCGTCTCGTCTCCTCTATTCTACACCCCTCTCTCCTCTCCTCTCCCGTCCCCTCTCGTCCTTCCTTCTACACCCCGCCCATCTCCTCCCCTCCCCTCCTCGATTCCCCCCTCCTCGGTTCCCCTCTGCCCCCCTCTTAATTCCTCCCCTCTTCTCCCCTCCTCGCCTCTCCCCGCCTCCCCTCCTCGGTTCCCCTCCCTTCCCCATGCATCCCCTCCCCTCCTCGGTTCCCCTCCCCTCTGCTTCCCTGCCTGCCTAGCCTCGCCTCTCCGCCTCTCCTCTCTCCTCCCTTCCACATGCATCCCCTCCCCTCTCAACCACTCCTTTCCCCTTGCCTCCTCTCCTCCTCCCTCCTCCTCCCTTCCCCGTACATCCCCTCCTCTCCCTTCCACACTCTTCCCCACCCCTTCTCTCCACCTTTTCTCTTCTCTCACTACTTTGCCTGGCCTCTCCTACTCTCGTCGCCTCCTCCTCGCCTCTCCCCTCTCCTTCTCTCTCCTCCCCCATACATCCCGTCCCCTCCCTTCCACACTCCTTTACCCTCCCCTCTGCTCCCCTTTTAATTCCTCTCCTCTGTTCCCCTCCCCTCCTCGACTCTCCTCTCTCCTCCCCTCCTCTCCCCGCCCATCTTCACACCTCACCTCCTCTCACCTCCTCTCTCTTCTCCTACTCTCTCCTCCTCCCTTCCCTTTACATCCCCTCCCCTCCCTTCCCCATACATTCCATCCCATCGGTCCCCCTCACCTCTCCTCTCCTCTCTTACTCTCTGCTCTCCTCCCTTCCCCATACATCCCCTCCCACGCACTCCTTTCCTCTCCCCTTCCCTCCTCTCCACTCCCTGCTCCTCCCTGCCCCTCTCCTCTTCTCCCCTCTCCCCTCCCTTCCCCATACATCCCCTCCCCTCCCTTCCCCACTCTTGCCCTCCCCACCCCTCCCCTTGCCTCCCTCTACCTCGCCTGGCCTCCTCTCCTCCCCTCTCCTCCTTTCCTCTCACCTCCCCTCTCTCCTCCCTTCCCCATACGTCCCCTCCCCTCCCCATACATCCCTTCCTTCCTCTCCCTCTCTACCCCTCTCCTCCCCTGCCCTCCTATCCATTCCCCACCCCTATCCTCTACTCTCCTTTCTTCTCCAGTTCCCCACCCCTCCCCTCTCCTGCCCTCACCACCCCTCCCCAACTCCCCTCCTCTGCTCTCCTTTCCTCCAGTCTCTCCCACACCCTTCCCCTCCACACTGCTTCCCTCCCCTTACTTAGGCTTCCCTGAAAGTTTTCATACTTTGCGTTAAGTTGGTTAGTAGGCTTAGGACATTTAAGTTACCTAGGATTATGGCCATTACAGTGTATGGTTTTAGCGTGGTTAGGGGGAGAAATTCAGATTCCTGAAACCCAGTGAAGGTGCTAGTTGAGGTAAGTTTAGGCCCTAAAACTCGTTGAAGGTTCTAATGGTGAAGACTTGATGTACTGAGGCCTGAGCAACAGGCCCTCAGCCAAAGTTGGCCTTTAGATGAACCTACCAACGGAATGTTATGAAGAGATACATATATATTTAGTATTCTATCATGAGTGAAAGAGGCATGATCCTTAGTGAACTATGTATGATCCTTAGCGAAAGATGAAGCTGAAGATAAACTGGAATCGTGAGTGAAGAGATAGCACATCCTTCCTTGCTTAGAGGCAGGTCACCAAGGCCATGAATCCAGCTGTTTGGCCTTGTTTGGAACCAGGTGGTCAAAATCCAGTAGATAAAGGAAACTCCCTCAGGTCCTCCCTGAGCCCTGGCCAGGCTTTGGTGGGATCTGAGGGGAGAGTGAAACCAGGTGTTTCCACATTTGCAATTAGGTGGGCTTTTTTATTCAATAGTACAAATGCTGGACACTCTTGCAGCGACTTTAGAGACCTTGCCTATGAGGGGACACCCTGTGTAGGACTCCCCCATTGCCAGGAGAGGCTGTCCACATCCTTGCTGCAAGAGGGGCTCCACAGCACCTGTGGACCTGGAGGACAGTAATGTATTAAGGCAATTGGTATATGTATCTTCCTTCATCGCTATAGCTAACCTGGAGTAGTAATGATTAGGTCCATTGCCTTGCTTATCTGTTCTATTTCTTGAATCAGGGTATTGTAGGCTCATCCTTTTTGTATGTGTGTATTGCCTTCTTTTCTGTATGAATGTGAAACCAACAGTAAATAAAGGTTATTTTCTCTATTGGTTTCTGTGTGCTCTGTGCCTGAAACTCATCACAGGCCCTAACTAAAGTAAGCGTAGGCCCTAAAACTCGACAAAGGTCTTAAATGAGGTAATTTTAGGCAATAAAACTTGGTGAAGGCCTGAAAGCTGGGCAAAGGTCCAAACTGGGGTAAATTTAAGCCCTAAATCTCTCTGAAGCCCCTAACTGAGATTAGTTAATCCCTAAAACCCAGCAATGGCTCTAAATAAGGTAAGTTTCTGGCCTAAAACTCAGCAAAGGACAGAAAACTTGGCAGAGGCTCCAACTGAGGTAAATTCAGTTCCTGAAACCCAGTGCAGGCCCTAACTGAAATAAGTTTAGGCTTAAAACATGGCAAAGGCCCTAACAGAGGTAAGTTGAAGTCCAGGAATCTGGCACAGGCCCTAACTAAGGTAAGTTTTTGTCCTGAACTCGGTGAAGGCCCTAAAACTTGATGAATATGCTAAGTGAGGTAAGCTTAGGCCGTAAAAGTTGGTGAAGGACTTAAATGAGGTAAGTTTAAGTCTTGAAACTTGGTGAAGGCCCTGACTGAGGAGAGTTGAAGTCCTATAAAGCCTCGCCACCCCTCCCCAACTCTTCTCTCCTGCCCTCCCGTCTCTTGCTCCCCCTTCCCCTCCACACTCTTCCCCTCCCATCCCCTTACTTAGACTTCTCCTAAAGTTAGGGTACTTGAGGTTACATCAGTTAGTATACTTAGGCTTAGGGCATTAAAGTTACTTAGTGTTAGGGCAGTTACAGTGTTTAGTATTATCATGATTAGGGGGAGTTAAGTTATAGGTAGGACTACAGCTAGGGTCAGAATTAGGCTTCCCCTAGAGTTAAACTGATTAAGGTTAGGTCAGGTAGTATACTTAGGTTTAGGGCATTAAAGATACTTAGGGTTAGGGCAGTTACAGTGTTTAGTATTAGGGTGGTTAGGGGGAGAAATTCAGATTCCTGAAACCTGGTGAAGGTGCTAGTTGAGGTAAGTTTAGGCCCTAAAACTCGTTGAAGGTTCTAATGGTGAAGACTTGATGTACTGAGGCCTGAGCAACAAGCCCTCAGCCAAAGTTGGCCTTTAGATGAACCTACCAACGGAATGTTATGAAGATATATATATATATATATATATATTTAGTATTCTATCATGAGTGAAAGAGGCGTGATCCTTAGTGAACTATGTATGATCCTTAGCGAAAGATGTAGCTGAAGATAAACTGGAATCATGAGTGAAGACATAGCACATCCTTCCTTGCTTAGAGGCAGGTCACCAAGGCCATGAATCCAGCTGTTTGGCCTTGTTTGGAACTGGGTGGTCAAAATCCAGCTTTGGTGGGATCTGTGGGGAGAGTGAAACCAGATGTTTCCACATTTGCAATGAGGTTTATTCAATAGCACAAATGCTGGACCCTCTTGCAGTGACTTTAGAGACTTCGCCTATGAGGGGACGCCCTGTGTAGGACTCCCCCATTGCCAGGAGAGGCTGTCCACATCCTTGCTGCAAGAGGGGCTCCCCAGCGCCTGTGGATCTGAAGGACGGCAACGTATTAAGGCAATTGGTATATGTATCTTCCTTCATCGCTATAGCTAACCTGGAGTAGTAATGATTAGGTCCATTGCCTTGCTTATCTGTTCTATTGCTTGAATCAGGGTTAGGGCAGTTACAGTGTTTATTATTAGGATGGTTGGAAGGAGAATGGCTAGGCTTAGGGCTAGAGCTCCAGCTAGGGGTAGGGTTAGGGTTAGGATTAGGCTTCTCCTAGAGTTTGGGTACTTAAGGTTAGGTTAGTTAGTGTACTTAGGGTAAGGGCAATTACATTACTAAGTATTAGGGTGTTTGGGGGGAGAAGTGTTATGGGTAGGGCTCCAGCTAGGGTTAGGGTTAGGCTTCCCTTAGAGTTAGGGTGATTAAGGTTAGGCTGGTTAGTATACTAGGGTAAGGGCATTAAAGATACTTATGTTTAGGACTGTTACAGTGTTTAGTATTAGGATGGTTAGGAAGAGTCAGGATAGGGGTAGGGCTAAGCTTAAGGCTTGGGCTCCAGCTTAAAGGTTAGGGTCTGGCTTCCCTTAGAGTTAGGCTACTTAGGGTTATGCCAGTTAGTATACTTAGGGTAAGGACATAAAGGTTACTCTAGGTTTAGGGCAGTGACATTGTTTTACGGTTAGGATGGTTGTGGTTGAGAAATGTTACGGCTAGGGCTCTGGCTAGGGTTAGGGTTAGGCTTCCCCTAAAATTAGGCTGATTAAAGTTAGATCTGTTAGTATACGTAGTGTAAGGGCATTAAAATTACTTAGGGTTAGGACAGCTACAGTGTTTAGTATTAGGATGGTTGGGGGAAAAAATGTTATGGGAAGGGCTCCAGCTAGGGTTAGGGTTAGGATTAGGGTTCCCCTAAAGTTGGGTTGATTAAGGTTAGGCTGGATAGTATACTTAGCATAAGGGATTGCAGTTACTTAAACTTAGGGCAGTTACACTGTTTAGTATTAGAATGGCTGGGGGAAGAAAATTTAGGGGTATGGCTAGGCTTAGGGCTAGGGCTCCAGCTAGGGTTAGGGTTAGGCTTCCCCTAGAGTTAGGCTGATTAAGGTTAGGCTGGTTAGTATACTAGGGTAAGGGCATTAAAGTTACTTAGGTTTAGGGCAGTTACAGTGCTTAGTATTAGAATGGTTAGGAAGAGTCAGGTTAGGGGAAGGGCTAGGCTTAAGGCTAGGGCTCCAGCTAGGGTTAGGGTTAGGATTAGGGTTAGGCTTCTCCAAAGTCAGGCTGCTTAAGGTTAGGACGGTTATTATACTTTAGGTCAGGGTGTTAATGTTACTTAAGGTAAGGGCAGTTTCAGTGTTTAGCATTAGGATGGTTATGGCAAGAATGGTTACAGGCAGGGCTCTGGCTAGGGTTAGGGTTAGGCTTCTCTAGATTTTGCTTGCTTAGGTTGGTTAATATACTTAGGGT
The DNA here is from genome assembly GCF_023634085.1 of Falco cherrug. Taxonomy (NCBI): domain Eukaryota; kingdom Metazoa; phylum Chordata; class Aves; order Falconiformes; family Falconidae; genus Falco; species Falco cherrug. The sequence continues at coordinate 15,161,239 of NC_073699.1, forward strand.
AAGAGCATTAAAGTTTCTTAGGCTTACGGTTTACTGAGAACTTAGGTTCTCAGTGTTTAGCATTAGGATTGTTGGTACGAGAAAGGTTATGCGTAGGGCTCTGGTTAGGGTTAGGCTTCCCCTAGAATTAGGTTGATTAACATTAGGTCAGTTAGTATACTTAAGGCAAGGGCATTAAAGTTACTTGTGGTTAGGGCAATTACAGTGTTCAGTATTAGGATGGTTGGGGGGAGAAATGTTATGGGTAGGGCTCTGTCTAGGGTTAGGCTTTCTCTAAAGTTAGGCTGATTAAGATTATGTCGGTTAGTAGACTTAGGTTAAGTGCATTAAAGTTACTTGGGGTTAGGTCAGTTACGGTGTTTAGTATTAGGAATGTTGGGGAAAGCAAGGTTAGGGGTAGGGCTAGGCTTACAGCTACGCCTCTGACTAGGTTTAGGGTTAGGGTTAGGCTTCCCCTACAGTGTACTTATGGTTAGGGTTTGTTTTCTCCATGTCTTGTCTTTCCTCCCCTCCCCTCCCCTCCCTTCCCCTCCCCTCCTCTTTTCCCCTACTCTCTTCTCTCGTCCCCTCCCCTCCCTTCTCTTCTCCTTTCCCCTTCTCTACCCTCTCCCCTCCCTTCCCCTCCCCTTCCCTCTATCTAGCCTTGTAAATTGAAAAACACTCAGGGTAAAGAAATAAGATTTTTCTTTTATCTCTTCTCATTACCCATAGAATTATCCTTTAGTAGTTTTATTAGATGCCACTTTTTTGGAAAAGGTTATACAGATAATTAAAGCAGGACGCTTCTCTGTGTTCCGCTCAGCAAAACTATCAAATAATCCTCATAGCACAAGAAAAATCTTGTAGCATAAGGCTGAAAGAGATGGTTGGGCTGATGACTGCCTCTTCTGTTAGTCATGCTTTCTTCCGCTTAGCATAGGAAGAGAGGAGGAAACCTCCCATTAATTCCTCTGCATCTCTCCTTCATTGGGACAAAGATCCTGCACACAGATGTGCACTGGGGTGTCTGCTCAGATCTCATGGTGCCTTGATAGAGAAGCACTGGCAGAATTTGGAGGCTACTTAGCAAAACTGTCTGTTTTAACACCTAAACATCATGTCTTTTCAGTTAAAAATATTTCAATATACTTATTTACATATTTTCATTACCTGTGTTGATATCAAAAAAATGCATTCTTTGATCCAGTGACTTTGCTGCTTTTTTGTTGGTTCTAGTTCTGATGAGCCTTTCTGATCTCCTCGACAAACATGCAGCTTTCTTGCATTTGTCAAAAGTGACACACTGTCTTTTGTAAAGCTGAGCTTGGAACTTTGACCCAAAGTAGTACTCAGTATAAAATTAAAAATACTATGAAGATATACAAAACATGTCAGAATTTGCAGAAATTTAAAACATCATTGAAAAATTGCATTTCCATTTTGCTGTTTTTCATGTAAACAGTTACAAATTACTTGAAAACAGGCTAGATTTTTTTCCATTTAATTGTTGAGCTTCTCTGTTAGAAAAGAATAGTAGCTTTAAATGCTGCAAGACAGAACATACATTTCAAATCTTTGATCATCATGTGATGTGGATAGGTTGCCTTAATGAGTTGTCTGTACACATTTCTAAGTGTGCTCTAAAAGAATATCCTTAATAACAATAGAATCTGGAAATTCTGTTATAACTGTGACCCTTCTTATACTTTCATTTATTTTTTTTTTTTAATATAGATGATGAGAATTCATATTGTCAAAACATAAGAACTAGCTGATAAAAGCAAATAAATTAATACAATTACATTTTCTCTCTAAATAAAAGTATTTCTACTTTCCAAAGATGAATCTGTCACATAGAAATTAATAGACAGTTAATGTGAAGGAACAGTCCTAAAAATTAACAGAAAGAAAAAAGAACAAAAACCCAATTACATTTAAAAAGCCCTGTCTTACATCAAAAGTCAACTGTTTGTAGTGTGATAGCAGCAGTCACCATGTTCTGATATAAAGGAAATTATAGATATAAACCCCTTAATTTTTAATGTTTGTAGGCCAAGGATTCTTTTGTACAAAACCTTAGAAGTTTTGTAATACTTTTCTATGTTTACACTGAGGTTTTTTATAACAATTAATTTTCAAGTACAAGAACTCTTCATTCTGGTTTAACTGGACTCAGTAACAACTCCCACACTGAAGTCAACAGGTTTATAAATAGGCAGCCAAAGTCATTCTGTTGTATTTGACACTGAAATTAAGTTTTTTCCATTTGTTTCCCTCTTGTTCAGGAGCAGACAAATTAAGAAATTAGAAGTGGATCCTAGTAAATATTCATTCCCTGATGTGACAAAAATAATTCAAGAAAAGGAATGAATTGGACAGGGACCCATTAGGCTATAACCAGAGAAAACTGCAGACAGTAAGAAGGGTTATGTTGATTTTGAAAATAATAAAGATGTTCCTCTTTTAATTTGAAACATTCTTAAATAGTCCTTCTATGTGTTGTGTATGCTTGAGCTATTTTCATGACCCTCTGTGAAAACTAAGTATAATATAGCTAAAGTTGGAAATATTATTACATTTCTTATCAATAACTTTGCTATGCCTGTGTTTTCTGCAGCACTCTGTTAGTATATTGCTATATAAATGCCTTTTTTTTTGAGATTGTTTACTTAGTGAATCTCTAACCAGAATGGGGGCCATATAAGTCAGACATTGTCATTTCTTCAAAGAATTTACTGTCTAGATTGAAAGATGACATAGTACTTTAGGAAAAGAGAGAAAGAAGGAAAAAGCACTTGTAACAAGGTTTATGACTTTTCTCACTAGACTGAAGATAGCAAAAATCTCTATGCATTCCTTCAGTGTTGTCTTTTTTCTTGAAGGACAACAGTAAAAGAAAATAATGTATTCTGAGACAGAGAGGCATTGCTGTCATCTACCATACCTAGTAAATTTTCCAGCACAATGCACAGCTCCTGCACCCTGGAGCTGGTATAACAATGCCACTCCTTGAAGAGTTTGGGAGAGAATAAGGCTGAATGCAGTATCTCAGATGTGACACCCCAGAGGAGCTGGGAGGAATGAGCCAGACCATTCTTATGCTTTTTCATGCAGCTGCTCTCACCTGTTCCACCTTTTTCAGGATTCCCTAAAAGTGCCAAGGCTAATTTTTACATGTTGGATGAAATAAGGTTGAGCAGCTATAATGGGATGAGCTGCTCCTTCCCTACCCTCCAGCTCTTTTTTAGTGACCAGAGACTCCATTATAATTTTTCCCCTCAGCTTCTGGATTGCTCCTTGGCTGAAGCATCAAAGAATAAATGGATACGGGATTGTTAGAAAATTATTGCAATTTGGCAAGACCAGATTTTTTTTTCCTCACTCTTTTCCCGAGAAAACAAGACTCTTGATTCTTAGCTCTGCTTCTGAATGCCATTTCTGTTATTTTCACCCTATTTGACGGAAGAGAAAGGTCAAAGAAATACTCAGCTCCTCTAAAGTTACTGAAAACCACCACTGAATAGTAAAAAGGGATTGTCTTAATGCAGATGCTGTTTGGAAAAGAGAACTCAGCCATTGCCTACTCTAGCAGTAGTTGCTCAGCTAATCAGCATGTTGGTAACAGAACTCTGTGCATGTCTGCATTCCCACCTACGTGGTAGTTAAAGAAAGTAGGAGTCATGATGGCCCTGGGAACTGGGGGGAAAAGCTGAGGAGAGTGTGGGAAGTATTTAGGAAATATGGTTAGACCCTGAGTTGCTATGGAAGCAAAAGGTGGATATTGAGAAGACAGTGAAATTTTGCAGAAGGAGAGCTGCAACAAATATTCTGGTTTGGTTAGCTGTTGAAATGAGGAATATGTAGGAAAGATATGACATGTGTCTTGGGGGTGTTGGCAGGCAGCTGGCTGAATATGAACGAGCATTGTGCCCAGGTAGCCAACAGCATCCTGGCTTGCATCAGAAATAGCGTGGCCAGCAAGACTAGGGAAGTGATCTCTCCCCTGTACTCAGCACTGGTGAGGCTGCACCTTGAATACCGTTTTCGGTTTTGGGCCCCTCACTTCAGGAGGGATGTAGAGATGCTGGAGCGTGTCCAGAGATGGGCAATGAAGCTGGTGAAGGGTCTGGAGCACAAGTCTGATGAGGAGCAGCTGAGGGAACTGGAGGTGTTTAGTCTGGAGGAAAGAGGTTCAGGGGAAGATCTTATTACTACCTGGAAGGAGACTGTAGCGAGGTGAGGGTCAGTCTCTTCTCCCAAGTAACCAGCGACAGGACAAGAGGAAATGGCCTCAAGTTGTGCCAGGGGAGGTTTAGATTGGATATTAGGGAAAAAAAAAATCACTGAAAGAATTGTCAGGCATTGGAACAGGCTGCTCAGGGAAGTGGTTGAGTCACCATCACTGGAGGTATTTAAAAGGCTTGTAGATGTGGCACTTAGCGACATGGTTTAGTGGTGGCCTTGGCAATGCTAGCTTAACAGAGGCAATCGATGATCTTAAAGGTCTAGTTCAACCTAACTGATTCTATGATTCTATGACATAAAAGCATAGGAAATCAACCTCATTTGCTCTGTTGTCTACAAAACAGTTGATGTAAGGATATGTATCTGCTTGAATGTCTCTTTTGGCCTTTTAGCTGGGCAGTTAACATTCGATTCTATAGCAAAAAAAAGGACATCTTTTGTTCTTTAAGGCCAATGTTATTTCAAAAAAGGAAGAGAAATTCCAAACAAAAAGCAAGTTGGGTGACCTACATTACCTTTTTAATGAATTTGAAACTGTTTCTCTGTAAAGGAAGACTTCATTTGGTCCTGCAGAAGTAAAATGTTTCAGGTTTAAACCAGCTTTTGATTCTAACCCAATGGAATAAAGCAAATTAATTCAACTCAGGAAGAATCAAGGAAAATTTTGTGGTTAGATCTGGCTTTCATCCTTAAGAGAGAAAATCAATAAGCTGCATTTATAACTGAACCACTAAAACTTTATTTAAAATGTGTTGTTTAAGTAGCGGTCTAGGTTCAGATGGTGCTCATAATATCCTTTAGCACATACTCAAGTTCATGATATATTCTTTGAAAATGTGGTATCCCTAATTGTGAAAAACATCATTGAAAAAAACTCAGCAGTTAGAAAGAAAACACTGGTATTGAATTCTGGGATTTTTTAGATGTTTTAAAGTGCTTTATGCTTCTGCACATATATGTTTAATGTAAGATAAAGATAAATAGTCTGTCTTAAAGTGCACTGAGGAGAAGCAGAATGTGTTTATCAACGTAGGCTGATGGGTTGAACTGATGCATTTTTTTGGGTTACAATTTGAAATTGCTATAGGATAAAAAAATGAAGTTTCATACTAATGCTGCATATACTGAGAGCTGAAAATAAAATTTATATATTGCAAAGGCATAAACCAAATTTTAATTTGGTCATCATCTGATCTATTGTAGCATCATCTTGGAATTTTCTTGTGCACTGACTTGATTTTTCCAATTCCAGAGTAAATTATTGCATGATATAAGCCTCCTAGCCCTGAAATCTGTTTAATCAGCTCTACTCTGGTAAACGGGGTATAAAAACATTGATGTCTTTTGCAATATACCCCTGTGCGCTATAAATGCCTACTCACACTGGCTAACTATGGAAAAGACAGTATTATGTTTTACCTCTTGATGTGGCTGAATAGTTATATGCCCATAAGGATGAGTATGGATCATTTTCTGGATTGCACATCAAAATGCCTAGTTTCGAGATTGTACAGAGTGTCCATGCCCAAGCGCTGGCAGTGGGGCTGGGGGGTGGCCTCTGTTGGGGGGGACCAGGGTTAGCACAGGTTTGGGCAAGGGCCAGAGGCGGCCCAGGCAGAGGAGGAGGCAGCCGAGGGGGGAGCAGCAGCAGAGGCAGCCCCAGGCCGCAGCAGGAGGAGGGCAGGAGGTGCCGCAGGCCCGGAGCAGGGCTCCCCTGCAGCCCTGGCGAGCCCCCGCCGGGGCAGAGCCCCAGCCTGCAGCCCAGGGAGGGCCTGGGGGTCCTAAAAGTTGATACTGTTTGATGGAACAGTGTAGTCCTAGTAGGAAAACAGGCAACAGGTAATGTAGTTTTTAGCAGTCAAATGGCCAATTTATATTTTGATTACTTTCCACCCTACTTCCACTTCCTGTGTATGAATTTTGCTGACCTTGGGATGTGTGCAGAGAAAAGGCCCCAAAACATTTTTGAAGATAAATATCAGTAGCTTTTGGCAGCAGATCCAAAAATTTGTTTCCTGTAGATTTATTGATTGCTGTGGAGATTTTCTGATGTTTCTAAGAGGTGAACACACTGAAGGCCTTCCTCTTCTTCTTCTTCTTCATTGCTTGTTTCTGAAAATCTTGTAGGGACAATACACCTTTCAGACACTCAACCAATTTGGATGAACCTGTCAAGAGTTTCAGAAGGTTGTGGAAAACAGGCATCCATACAGCCTGGTCATATAAGATTATTTCATTTTTTCATAAGTAGAGCGGTACAAAATGTGACCTTTGCTTTCAAACCAAAAGGTAATATGAATTAATCTTAGCACATTCCAACTCAATTCTCTTTTTCATCTGGTTTCCAGTGGGCAGATAACGCTCCGTTTTGGTGGCGGTGGGGGGAAAGAAAAGAGCTTTATTGAGCTACAGTTACATGTCATAGGAAAATTAATAGCAGGTACCAAAATATACTTGGAACTACTGAAGAAAGAGTTGTTTCACATGGTACCATGATCTTAGGATCCACTCTGAAAATGGAAAATATCCTGAGAATCAGCTTCAATAAAATTCTCAATGTGTGTATAGGCCATGGAGAAGCAGGGGTTGATCGCAGAGGAGCAAAGAGTACAAGTACCAGGTGATATGAATGGCCCACAAGAGCATAAACGCACATCACAAAGTATGAATTACTGATCACTAAGGTAATGTAACTGTGAGAAAAGAAGACGTAAGAAAGAGGACAAATAACATGCAACCAACATAGCCAAAATATCCCCTCTATAGTGAAAATGCAAGGAAGATAACAAAAGGAATGAAAGATAGTCACAGCCCCCACAAGAAAAAAGAGCAAAGGAGGAAGAACAGCACCAGCATTGTCTCCCCCAGTTAAGGACATGGCAGCTGATCAAAGCCGTTGTGCATCTCCATCAGGTTACTCCTACCTACAGCACAAAAGAAGTGCTGCTTTTTGATTTGCCACTTGCCTCATTCTGCCACTGCAGACTCAGCACTTGTAAGTACAACATTATCTCTTACTATGTAATTGGGTTAAGCAGATGAAAATTTCAAAGAACACACTATGTGTGTGTGTATGTGTATTGCAATATTTCACCTCTAATTAGATGACTGAATGAATTTAAGTAGTATGCAGTGGATGGATCTATTAATCATCCAGGAGATAGGAGATAGATGGGGTTAATGACAAATTCTAGCAGTATTGAGGGGAAAGAGGATGTACAATGGCTCAGAAAGACTCTTGGATTTGCCATAAAATCCTCCCCTTGCTCTAAGACTGGGGAACGGGGTGTAAGTTTTGGATTTGCACAGTCAGAACAAGAGAGTTTTGTTGTTGATGTACAAGACAGGAGGAGTTTGGTTCCTCACAGAGTTAAGTTGATTCACCTGGGTCAAAAAAACCCAAGAAGCAGAAAAGAATCTGTCACACTATTACAGTGTAAAACTGTACTGCAGTTAGAATTACAGTTGTATTACAGAACAACACATACTAAAATAGCAAAGCTTGAGTCAAAACTTCCTTTTGTCTTATAGTCTTAGCTCAGTGTGGATGCCTGAATATACCCAGTACAGGTAACAGTATTGGACATACAAAATGTACTTTCCCCCTGGATGCTTCACATGATAATTCCCATAAGGGGAAACTGATGAATAGCAAATGCATTTCTTACGGGTTAATGAATAATGGAAGAAAGCCGCATGGTAGCCTGAGTGTTAGTCTTTTTCTGAACAGTTGCTGAAGACCAGGTGTTAGCTGTCAAAATGAGACTGTTCGTAACTGTAACTTTACCCAGACAAAATCGCAGACTTACAGAATCACAGAACAGTTGAGGTTGGACGGCACATCTGGAGGTCATCTGGTCCAACCCCCTGCTCAGACAGGGCCATCTAAAGCCAGTTGCCCAGGACCACATCCAGATGGCTTTTGAGTATTCCCAGGGATCGGAGACTCCACAATCTCCCTGGGCAACCTGTGCCAGTGCTCAGCCAGCCTCACATTAAAAAAGTGTTTCCTGATGTTCAGAGGCAACCTCCTGTGTGTCAGTTTGTGCCCATTGCCTCTGGTCCTCTCACTGGGCACTACTGAAAGAGTCTGGCTCCCTGCAGCTGTGGAGCCTCCCTTCAGGTATTTATATGTATTGATAAGATCCCCTTGATCCTTCTCTTCTTTGGGTTGAATAGCCCCAGTGCTCTCAGCCTTTCCTCATAGGTGAGATGCTCCAGCCCCTTCATCACCTTCTTGGTCCTTTGATGGACTGCCTCCAGTATGTTCGTGTCTTTCTTGTATTGAGGAGCTCAGAAGTGGACACAATACTGAACTTTATGAAAATTTATGAAGTTTATATGAATTTATAAACTTAATGAATCATACTTTCAGAGCGTTTAGTGCTAAGGTTTTGACTTATCTGCCAGGCTGTTTCCTTTGGAATATACCGTTATCAGTGCCATCCTCTGCATGAGGGTGAAGTCTACAACACAACATGTAAAACACTGACAGAAATTACTGCGATGGCTAGGATCCCAGCTGGACTGCCATGAAGGCCACAGTCAGAAGTGAGCTTTAGAAGCACTTGTGGAGAAGAGGTGGCAATAGAGAGAAACAGCTGTGTAATAGGATTCAGAAGTATTTTCTGGCAGGGCTAATGCAGGTGTAAAACCTATGCACTGTGAGGGGCTTGTAAAAAAAAACCCCAGCTTTTCACACAAAGATGTAGTAATTGCTTTTGGGATTGAAAACTAATCATAGCAGCTGACATCCATTCATCAACCTAATTATATGTACCCCCTTTGTAGGGTGAAGAACTTTGTCATGAGCCTAACCAACAGTTGACTTGGACGGAGAAAGAACTTGTTTTCAACAGCATCTTGAGTTAGTAGGGTAAACAGAGGGGAAGGTCAGAATGCCAGATCTCTGGGCGCAAAAGACCAGGTAGATGGATAGTAAATGATTGGAGTGATGGCACTGCCCTTTCCCCTATCCGCCAGCAAATAAATCCTGTTATTCATTGTTTAATTGTAAACTATTTGAGAATAAATGTATTTCTCTGTTACAGAGTTATCTGTAGCATGTTGAGGCTTATTGTGCTCATTTACACCCCCTGAGCAGCACTGACTGTATACAACCGTTTCCTGCCACCTCTGATACACCCAGACAGAGCAAAAGTCCAATGAAGCCGAAAACTGGGAAAGCAATATATAAATCATTAAGGAAAAAAGATATGACATAATTTAGAAAACACAGCTTACTCTGAGAGCAACAGTTTATGTTTTGCATTTTAAAAAGCAGAAATGATCAAAGTAGGTTATTTGTAGCAGTAATGCTGCTGTTCGTTGCACAGTTGTGCACTGGAACTAATAACAAGCAGGATCCCTCTGAGCTAGGTTTTGTACAAATTGTTCCTACATCAAACCTGTCACAGTGAAAACATTATGAGAGCCACAAGTACATCAGGCCTCAAGACTGTTTACTTTATTGGTGAATTAGCTGAGCTGTTCTTAAAACTTCTTGAAGTTAGAAGGAGCAGGGAAGGATGGGAAAATATTAATTCAGCCCTTGGAGCTGTTATTTCTGTTCCTTGTTTCCTTTAACATAAAGTCAGTTAGACAGACTGGACATAGTCTCTTCTGCCTTACAAGCCCTTCCTGCAGGCAGCAACAATCACACCCTTCCACAGAGCAGAATGTCGAACAGAAAGCTTCCATGAGAGCCACATATTCATTTAAAGAAACTCTACCCCTACAGCTCCTCCCTAGAAAAGCCCTGACTTGATGGAAATTGGCCAGGGCTCGAGTCAAGAGTCCATTCATTTAAGGAAATGGTATAGTACAGGACCAGCCCTCAACTTTGAGCAGATGTCAGCATAATGGTTTGCCCTTGGATGAGTTTGCATCTGCACACAGTAACAATTTTCCCATAGAGGGCACTGTATGGAGGAATCTCAAACTAAGAGACTTTTCTTCTGTTTGACAACAGCTTTGTAGCGTGAAGCACAGGAAAATCATGATGACCAAGTCCACACTGGGAGCTGTACTGCTGTTACTGGAAATAAAATTTTCAGTGTAGTACAGCCTTAGTGTCTGGGGAAAAAAAGATCTCTGAATTTAGAGCATGTATCATATGAACAGTAGCACTTAAAAGCTCCATGGCTATAAACTATAAGCACCTTTCTCCTCAGAAACTTCACAGAAAATATGTGTATAGAAGAGGAGACTGATGAACATTTGGTTAGAAAGATGTGAGCTGTGGCTATGCTTTGACCCTTGATTTTGTGCTCTCATTGCTAACCATCTGCAAGTCTACCAGCAGCATAATTATGCCTGTTTTACAGTGTACATAAATTAGTGTTGGCTCCTCTGGTTTTGCAACCCGGCAGGCAGCCATCTGACTTTTTAATTAAGCATTTCACTGAGGTAGATTGATAATAAAGTTCCAATATGCTTCCATATTCAAATGAAAGTGCATCAGCAGTATAAAACTTTCAAAGGGAAAACATCTACAGAGATATATCAGTCACCTATGAAGTATAGCTGAACTGAAGCATGACATCAGCTATGAAAGAAATCCAAACTGTTTGATTTTACTGCACAGAACTCCAGTCTGCAGTGGAAATCCTCTAAGAAAATCAAGTAAATTTTTTTATTAATTTTATTTTTATTTCCATGAGCCTCAGACTTTGTAATGAACTTCTAAACATTTAAAGTTGCTGATATCCTGCATCATTTTCAGAACTTCGTCTGTGCTTATACTGAGCATCTAGTTACAGTTTCAGATATTTAAATGCTTAAAACAAGATCACCCTCCCTTATGTAGATACTGAAAGCTGTATTTATCTCACGAAAATTATTTGTCAATATTCTAAATAAAAATATGTCTGTTTAAATGTATGCTTACAGTTCAGCTCGATCTGGGAACCCATGCATGAAACTAAGTCACTGTCAAGCATTCTTAAAGCTTTTCCAAGTGTCTCCAGTACAGGCCTATAGTATTTTAGATCAATCAATCAAACTTCTTCAGTTTCCTTCCCACAAATCTTGAGATTCAGTCTGGACATCCTCAAAGTGGTAGTGAAGTAGTAGTGAAGAAGCTCAAAGGTTCCTGAGACATGTTAATGTGTCCCTTACAGGTGTGACTGCGTAGTCAGGTTACTTTGCGCTAACTGGTCTCGGGTGATTTCTGTGGGGCTGAAGGTAATTTCTCACCTTTATCAGCTGCGATGAGACACATAATTACATGTATCTGATCTGTAAAGCAAATTCTTCCTCTCTATCAGTGTTTGACAGTGGACACTTAACAACCTGGTTAATCAAAACCAGATTATACTGCTAGAATTAATGAGGCATTGAAAGGGTTTAATGACTAATGGAAGCTTTTTAAAGCCTGTTTCAAAGGGATTACTTAGTTTAATATTTGCTCGTAAGTAATAGATGTTTGGTGTGGAAGTCACAGTTATTCAGTCAAATGAATTTCCCTGGGTCAACTCAACCTGATACCTTGTAATTGAAAATCTATAGATCTAGTTCATGTTCTTTTGATAAAGAGAAAAACTCTTCTTTCCCATTGTATTAGTTCAGGATTCAGTGTAGAGGATTCAAGGACAGCTGGCAAAAATGACCATTTAAATCAGCTTGGGACTGAAGTAGAAGAGACTTTATTATTGAGAATAAGCTGGATATAATACCTGAATCACAAGATTAAAGCGAATTGCTACATGTAGTAAAAGGCAGAGAAGACTACCTTCTCTATGAAGAACTGGATTAGTTTCAGCACCTAGCTCTTGAGATATCAGACCTTAAATTTATCACTGGGCCCTTGAATCAAGAAAAAAAATAATCATACTTTCATCAGACAGACTGAGATTCCAGATTTCCCTCCTTGGCGGTGAAGACTTTGTGTGGTATTCTTTGATCTGGAGCTTTTCTCAGATTGGGAAAGAGGATACAAAATATTGTCCAAGGAATGAACACCTGTGCATGAACACAAGTATAAATATTCTCCCCACTACCTGTGCTGCAAAATGGTCTCACTGCTTGTGCACATGCTTGTGCATACTGGGGCATGACAATGGCTTTTTTCAGGTGGTTCTAGGAATCTATTGCTTGGCATTGCAAACAAGGGCACAGAAAACGGAGACAATCAGGAGACCCACTTCAAAAGTACCATCCAGTTCTGAACTAAACCAGACTCCCACCAGTTCATTTCCAGGCTACTCTTGCTTGTAAATGTGGTGCTGTTTTGCATCTTTCATGCTGATTTCAGGGTTCTTGTCTTATGATCATAGGAACTTGCCATTCGCTTTTGCCAACAGAATTTGAGTAAACAGCTTGATGTGCAAAGTAACTCTTAAATTCTGCATATAGAATGGTTTATTGTCAGGATCAGAGTCAGGATCAGGTAAAATGCTTTTGCAATAAGAAACCCCCAGCACTCAGTTCCACAGGTTCTTTGCTCCAGGACCCTATACATCATACCCTACAGTTTGCCAGAAAGGTCTGAGCTCTACTGTTTTATCTAGTCTCTACTAGCTTCCCACACATAGCTCAGCTTCACTAATACTGAAATCATTGGTGAACCAAGAGTCAAAAGTGGGAAAAACATATCCTTATCTTATAGGTGAGCACATGAAGAATCGTACATAAAGTGACATACCTCAGTTACTCGACCCAATAGTGACAGAGCTGAGTATATAATTCAGAAGTCCATCACTTGAGGACAGGAGGCATAGATACACTGATAAATTTCTTAACGCCATTGCCCACAACAGTAGGTGTAAGAAAGGCCAGATGAAGCCAAATCAGAAGCCCATTTATCTCAAGATGTCGCTCAACACCAGGCAGGACATTTCATAGGCCAGCAAAATGCAGGACATGGCAATGTACTCACCGCTCTGGAGGGCTGTGTGAGACTGCCCCTCATGCCTGCTAACCCTCTGGGGGAGGCAGGACTGTAGTTCTCCTGCACGCTCTAACCTAGCCCAGTCCCTTCCCCCTCATTCTGGGGGAAGCAAAATTCCATTTTTGCATACCTTGCTGGGAAGTATTGAACCTGTTCTGTATAGGAAATGTTGAAAACAGCAATCCTTCCCTGACACGATCTCAGACAGTCAGCAGCTGTAGGATATCCTGACCTAGGGGCTAACATGCAATTATCTTTGATGGAACAGTCCTCCATGAATCTGTGTTGTCATTATTTTACACTAACTATGCTTATAAGCCTCCGTTCTGTATCCTGTGGCTACAAGCTTCATGCTTTAATTATGCATCTTATGAATATTGGCCTTTGTTTATTGTAAGCCTATCAGCATTTCCTTGGGGATTCCTAATTCCTTTGATTCTCCCTGTTGTCTTCCTCAGAACATTTTTCCACTTCTATTACATCAACGAATGATCAGGACAACACGTAAGAAGTGTTTCCTCTGTGGTTTTACACAGCAGCATGTTATCTTTTGCTTTCCTATAATTTCTAGATGGTGTCTTTTGAATACTGTCAAGCACTGAGCCCACTTTTTTTATAAAACTGTCTACAGGGAGCTCAAATTTTATTTCCTGAATTTCAATAGCTAGACAAGAACTGCCACTATGTACTGACTGATCAAGCTGCTTTAGGTAGAGTTATTTATTACACACATTGAACTATTCTTTCATTCAATCACTCAGCCACTTGGGATTTTCAGAATTTTTTGTGCTTTTCTCAGACACTTTGAGATACGACTACTGCAAATAATTTTATCACCTCAAAATTTATTTTAGTGAACGCTATCATCTCATTATTCATCTCTTTTTCTGGACCATTGAAGAAGAAGTTGAGCAGCTCAACTTTGAGCACAGGTCTCTCTGGGGATCCACAGATAATCCTCCATTGTGAAAACCGACCATTTATTCCTACTCTATTTCCTGTCTTCAAGAAATTCTTAATCCTTGAGGTGACCTTCCTTCTTATGCTGTGACAGCTTAGTTCCTTTCCTAGTCTTTCAAACTTGTCAAAAGCTTTTTGAAAAACTGAGTACATTATATCAACTAGAACATCCTTTTCCACATGCTCACTAAAAATATTCCTATTTGGGTTGAAATATGGATAGTAAAACTTTCAACTGACTAGTGATTTCAGTTGCTTCCATTTTTGGTATCTAATCTGAGGTTGCCTTTAGAGGGCAGTGGTTTTTCACTTTTCCAATAAATACTGAGACCCTACCTTTAGTTATTCCCTTGGAAGAGTTTAAAATTGAACATACAGGACCACCAGTGCCTGCTTAAAAACTTGATATAGCTATGTGGAAATACACAAACAGAAAGCAGAACGCAGTGGCATTTCTGATTATGCTGGGACAGAAGCTGGTCTTACTAAAATGGTAAGGTATTTCAAAACCGCCTGTCTCCCCAAAAGCACAAAACAGACACTTCTTACTTCGCCTTCAGCTTTTGTCAAATTAGGTAAGTTAAAAGCACAGAAGTTTTTTCCGTGCAGGCAGATAGGATGAAAAAAGATGCTACCACTTGCTGAGAAACCAGAGGAGAGAGCTAGAGTCTTCCCTGCTTCTGGACTGGGGTTGAGGAGGAGGCAGAACATGCTGAGATGCCAAAGGCACCAAAGTGCAAAAACCCTTCCAGCCCTTTTGTCCATATCACTTCCTGACAGCAAATTGCTGGGACCTTTGCAGGCAGGTGGCAGGCACCTGGCATCTTCACTTCCACAGCAATCTGGCAGTATAATGTTTTTCAATAATGTAATTTTCATTTGAAAGGTCATGCCAGCAGAAAAGTTCTCCAACAGCTAGCAGTGCAGATTTTTACTTTTACTTTTAGAAACCCATTTCCAAATTCCTTTTAAATTTTTTTATAAAAGGTAATGAACTCTTATTCTACACTAGAACTGGAAAGAGGTGAATGTTCTCTTGTTCCCTTTTGTCTTTAAAGAACATATCATTTGCATGTCAATAGTCTTTAGTAGATCCACTTTGTACATCATTTGCATGCCTTTGACTGTATGACAATTAACAAATTAGTATCTGCATATGATGTATTTTTCTGGGAAATGGTAAGAGGTCAGTGAGAAGCTTTACCATATTCATCATCTTCATTGGCATTTCGGGAGAAGCAATTTCAGCGGCTCCACTAAATTTATTACTACACTCTGTCAAGGGATTCAGATCTTGACAGTTTACCCTTGGATGTTCTGATAGTAGAAATATGGTGGACCATAAAAAATGCAAGACTTTTAAAGACATTAGTCAAGAAACTCATTGTGAATTCCATTGTAAAGAATTTTGGAAGGAAGCATGACTCAGGAGTCTAAATATAGCCTTTCAAATGCCAGTAGCAAATACACCAGTGAACCTGAGAACATCAGTCAGGAGGAAGAGTTGTGGCCCGAATACAGGATTTGCACAGGTGCTAATTTTTCTTCCACCAAACCCTGCAGAGGGATTTTTAAAGGACCGAGGACATATGTTACCATTGTCCGGGTTGGACAACCCAGGCCTGTTAGCTGAAGCTGCAGAGCAACTTAAAATTGTCCTTGGAACAAGCAGTGGGAGAAGGAAAACAAGCTATGCACAAAGAAGAAGCCAGGTGCAGAGCAAGTCCTGGGAACCGTGAAATCAACACACTCTCATCAGCACACTCTGATAAGGCACCTGCAGCATGCTCACCGATCAGCGACACGGACCCCCACGTGGCCCAGAGACTTTTATCCAATCACCTGTGTGTAAAGTCGGGTGAGTGGTCGGTTTAAGTTATAAATATGACCTGTTTGTTTAATAAAGGGAGCACGGCGTGTAGCTATATTGGTGTGATTGTCGTGACTTGGCCGACTCTCCATGGGGGACCTTCTTTGTCTGGCGCCTGAACAGGGACCCATTTATTCACTTAAATGAGGTTCGCTTAAATGTGGTTTAGCTTAAATGCTGTTCGCTTAAACGCGGAAGTCTCCATGCATCGGACCCGAAGGGAAGTTGTCCGATTAGGGAGCTGGAGGTCGGAGGCGGGCGGAACCTGAAAGGTGAAAAGTGGAGTCCAGAGTTTGGTGTAGAGCTGCAGATCACACCCCTGCCGGAGGTAAGACCGTGATGAATAAAACGCAGCAGGGCTCTCCGTTAATTTCCTCTCTGAGAGAGGGGGGGGCACTAACGAAGACCGCGACGAGTGCAGAAGGGCTCGCCACTGATACCCTTTCTGTGAGAGGGGGGAGCTCTCAGGAAGACCACGATGGAATTAGACGCGGCAATTAAACTTTTAACTAGTATCCTCTTTAAGAGAGGGGAGAGCATTAAAAAGCAGAAGTGGAGGCTTTAGTTCGCTGGGCACAAAAAAAGGATAAGATTCCCGAGCCCGCATTACTGTTAGTATTACGGAATGGAGAGAAGTGGGAAATTGCCTCTGGGAAAACCCTTATGAATTTGGGTAGTTTTTATTGGTCTCTTCATTCATTCTGGCATTTCAAGACAAGAAATGCTGTGCAGTCAAGAATCCACCACACACAGATGTTGAGTCCTTGGAAACAAGGTCTAATACAGATTCTTGCAGCACCTATGCATATAAATCCACTGATGCGCCACTAACTGGTGATAAGGGTGTATGTGTCAAACCCCACCCAAGTGGGACAGAAAGAACACAACAGAGTCCAGTTGGAAGGGACCTACAACGATCATCTAGTCCAACTGTCTGATGACTTCAGGGCTGACCAAAAGATAAAGCATGTCGTTAAGAGCATTGTCTGAAAGCCTCATAAACACTGACAGCTTGGAACATTGACCACCTCTCTAGGAAGTGATGATGATCATATTGGTAAATAAATGTTTCCTAATGCCCAGTCTAAATCTCCCCTGGTGTGGTTTTAAACCATTCCCATGCATCTTATCGCTGGATCCCAAGGAGAAAAGATCAGGACCTCCCTTTCCACGACCCCTCCTCAGGAAACTGTAGAAAGCAGTGAGGTCACCCCTCAGCATCCTTTTCTCCAAACTAGACAAACCCAGATTCCTTAGCTGCTGCTCACAGGACATTCCTTCAGCCCTTTCACCAGCTCTGTTGCTGTTCTCTGGATGCAAAAGAAGAGGACCTTCATTTCCTTTCAAAGATTTGCTTAGAGTTTACTAGAGGACAGCAGCTTTACTCTGTGCCAGTTTAGAGAAAAGTTTAGAACTTTACTCTGTGCCAGTTTACAGTCCAGCTTCTGAAAGAGTATTCAGCCCTTCTGTGAGGTTGGTGGGGCCCTGCCTTCTTGGCTCATGTTTGCTATCATATCTCAAAACTTGCACAATCCAACACAGTCAATGCCATCTAGTGCCTGTCCCTCCTCCAGTGTTCACATGTAGTCCTTCTCATCCATGACCTGATGACAAATGCATTTTTCATTTTTCTCCACTATGCTTCAAACAAACAACACCCTAATGACCAGCACTGGTCTGTGTCAGTCCTATTGCCTCCGTCCTCACACTGCCCATCAAGTGATTAATTTAACCTTTAATATGGCCTAGGAAGGAGAGGACTGTTGACTTTTCTTTATCCTACAAGACACTCTCTTCTTCTCCTGCTTTATCTACCCAATCGGTAGTGCTGCTGGAAGCCCTGTTTGTGTCACCACCAGCCTGTAGGCATCCTTCAGGCCTGTGCAGGATGGTGCTGCTTGCAGAGCTCCAGGTGTTGCACAGGAAGGCACCCATGCTGCAGGATGGGGCTCAGCCCTCTGCCTTATTGCTGCTCCGGCCTGATTCCTGGTGTGGTTTTCAGATCCAGACAATGTGGCCTTGCTCAAAGTTTCATCCTCATTGCCTCTATTTCTTTTTTTTATCTTTTTTTCAGCTTGACATGTACCCTGCAGCTTCCAGAGATCACAGATACCTGCCTCTTTCCTGTCAGGGACTTGTATAATCCTCATGGGGTTGATGGAGTACCTGGTCATGGTCCTCACTCCCTCTCCTTCCTGTTTCAAAGTGGCAACGTGTGGGTTGTAAGGCAACAAAATTCCTGCCTCCAGCGGTGATACTAGAGGGCACGGCAGTACCCATGCTATGGCTGGCTGACAAATTCACGGTTTCCACTGGAAAGTTTTCCCAGTTTGCTTTTACATAAAATGTAGCTCCTGAAACTGAATTTGCAAAATTACTGAAAAGCAGAAGGGTTTGCATGGAATGAAAATTGTGTCAACAGTTTAACAGGCTGCTTCTGAAAACGTGGCTTTTCATTTATTTGCCCTCTACGTCCATGTGTCAGGTACAAACACAGCTCTCTTCTGATTATGAGCTTGCTCTGATTTTTCCTAGTTGTAGAATTTTATGTTTCTTTGGCAGAAAGACCTTTTTTATTAACTTGTTTTCTTTGGTATTTTTTGCTGTTTCTGGGATGAAGGTCATGCTCTCTACAGGTAGAGTCTGGGATCAAAACAAGGTGTTGTATGTTTGACAACAAATGTGTCAGTAGAGTGTCAAAGCACATAAAACTAATGGTCTGGGAAGTGCTGGCTCCTACCCTAGGGGCCATATAATCTAAAGACTTGGTTACTTGGGAGAAGTGACTGTATATAATCTGTGAACTGATGTCATCCTTGTTACTCCAAGCAAAATGTCATCTAGAAGCTGAATAAAGGTGATCTCTAAGACACATTGCTTGCTAGTAAGCATAGTTACTGAACTCACTGCACAAATTACTGGGAAGTAATTTTTTGCTATAGACAAGACAGCGAAAAAGAGATCTAAAAGATAAAATAGAATCAGAATGTCACTTTCTCAAGGGGGTCAGCATCAATCCCTACCCCACATCCAGCTGCAGAGCAAGTCATGGCTCTTTCAGAGAACAAACGAGTGTTGCTTATCTCACCTAAATTTAAGTGACGGGCTGGGGTCCCTTATAGTCAATAGGAAGGCACAGGAACTTACAGAAAGTTTCTCTGTGTGGTGAGTAGGCTTCTAACCTAGACACTTTGATGGGAATATATGCCTAACTTCTTATGCAGAAAAAACAAATCCACAAAATATTGTGTAATGGAATTTTTTTCTGATATCTTCACACCATCTTTCTTACCATATAAAGTTTGCTATGAAAATGTCTGGAGATCTCCATGCTGCACCCTGCAGCCAAAGATAAGACAATTTTGAAGGAAACAAATTTTCCAACATCTCATTACAACTGCAAAATGAACAGAAATGCATCAACTTTCTGCATCTCCTTCAGACATTTCCGTGTTTAGCAAGGTGAGTTCTAATGCAGAAAAATGCTGATTATTATTCTTCTTCCCCATCTATGATCTTATAACCTTGCACCAGGAGGAAAGATGAGCCAATACTGGAACGTGACCTAGAAAACATTTGCTTGTATTTATTGGTCCAGCAAAATAAAGTTTTGTAATCAATGCAATGGTGTTTCTCTACATCCAGCCATTTTTCCTCTATGTTTAAAACTACATTTCCAGGATAATCTTCACTATGAGAATAGTGAAATTTTGCTGTTTGTGACGTAGCCAAAAAGTTTAAGGTAGTGAAACATAAAAAGAAAGACCTCCATGCCTTGTTTGGTTCTGATACTACATTTTTGGGGAGATTGTGAGTTTGGAGAACAGACTGTAATTTGTTGGAAGGACTGGATTTGGTCATCGTTGGGGGAAAAAATGGCATCTTCTACAAGAGTTCAGAGAGTAAAATTAAGGGATAATGGAGGATCTTGCTAGAGATGACCCTGATATCCTGGAGGACAGCTGGAGCAATTGTAGGAAGCCCCCCTTCAGACACGCAGAGGATGAGGATGCACAGAAAGGTTGAAGGTAAGTAGGAGGAGGGGACTTGTGGAAAGTTGGGTGTGTTAGTGAATTCCAGCTGGCTTACGCTGGATTTCATAAGTAAGATACAGTTTTGATCAAACATTCATGGATTCTCATAAGCCTCTGACTGCAGTACCCATCATATCACACGCCAATGACAGCTAGCCTTCTGCTTTGGGGCTTGCATGAGTGTTCACACAGGAAAAGTGAAGAAAGTCTGCAGCAGCCCGGCCACTTGTTTGAGGACTTTTGGCTGGTGGTAAATGGAAGGAGTCTGACAACAGGTGCCTTATCCTGAGCTCTTCAGGCAGCAAGGATCAGCTGGCAAGTGACACCAGAAGGCTGAAGGCAAACAATCCACAGCCTGTGCTACTCAACCATTCTGAGCATCCTTTGCTCTTTGATAAGAAGGGAAGATTTGCACTTTTTGGTGAAATTAGCTTGTAGGAAACAAATCTTTGTTTGTTAAATGCATGACACATCAGTTGTTTGTACATGCATCTAATTAGCAGAGGATTTGAAGATGCCTCTGGGGGCAGCCAGAGGGTAGGGGAGGCATCACATTCTGCTTTCTTTGTCAAAGCCATGTCATTTATGTTAAACGCCTTATTAGCCAGAGTCTGACTTTCTGACATGCAAAAATACATCCCTTTGAAACTAAACTGTCCGGATTATGTAAGACCCAAGACACATTTCTTCCAGCCTTGGAATGGATTAGTCTCCGACTGAGTTACCAGCTCAGTGAACACTGACATATTTTTTGTTTGATAGCGCTGCATATTTAGCTGCTGAGCAAACTGAGATCACTTTTTTTTTTTCTTTTCCCCCTCTGGATGCATTGCCAAGGTGCAGCCAAGCAGCCCAGCATTTCAGTCAGGTATTTTATAGAAGAATATGAATATGTTATATTTTCCATGTATTCAGCTGAATTCAGCCTCCTTAGTTTAAAATCCTACGCAGTCTTTTAATCGGACATGTGCAAACACTCCATTTGAATTGAGGACTTGTATTTCTCAAGTGTCTTTTCCTACCTCAGCCAAATTTTACTTACATGAAAAGCACTCTCAATAATCAACTCTTTGCATAGCCTGCAGCACACGCTAAGAGCTCTCATGCAGAATTGCCATGCACAGTGCACTCATGCCATGCCTATGCATGACCTATGCAAGGTCCATCCAGTTTGTCCATCCTGTGTCCCCATGTCTCAGTATCTTCTAAAGATGGACTGTCTGATATGTGCATGAACATAACTGACAGTCTTCCAGAGTTGAAAGATTTTGCAACCTCTTTTCTGCTGGGAAACTGTAAAGGGGGTTCACTGCCATCGAGAGCAGCTATTGCAGGTCCCACTGATAGCTGCATTTGAACAGGAGCCAGGGGAGGAGTGTGCAGAGGAGCCAGAATAGGAGTGTGGAAAAGGGCACTTCGAAACACCAGTCACCTTTGAGAACACAGGCGCACAGAGATTAGGGTCATCCAGGAAACCAAGAGGTGAATATGTGCTGTGGAAAACTCATCAGAAAGACCTAGACAGGCTCGCAGAAGTTATTCATAGTGCTGCTGTAGTCAGAGAGGCTATCGCATATGAAGGACGAGCACTTTGCAAACAGGACATATGAGGAGATCCTCCAATCAACATATCACTGGTAACATACCTTCTAGCACCTTCCATCTGTGGATCTCTGGGTGCAGTCAGATAGCATTAATTTATCCTGAGACTCTCTAGAAGTAAGGCTGATTTACTTCACTCCTGTCCACGTGCTTGTTCTAGTGCAAAGTGGTGCAGAATATTACCATGACTGTGAGATTTTGCTTCCTTTGGATCAGGCTCAGAAGATGGTGGGAAATAAACGAATAAAAATCAGCAAGCATGAAGGAGCTCTGGAGCAGTGCAGTTATGGCTGAAACCACATAGAACAGACAGATTTTGGGTGATGTGAAAGGCAAAAGTGACATTTCACCAAGTGATATCGGCAAAAATTTTTGATTACTCCAATGATTCTCCAGCTCACTGCAAACAGTTGTGCTAGCTCCAGATGTCTGGTTCACACCAAATTACTGAGCAAATAACAAGTCACAAAATATAAAGAGAAATGAATGCAATATCAAACATCTCAGAGACAAAGAATGCCAAAAGACATGGTTGCCCTCAGAAAATCAGCTCTTCTCTAGTTTACCGACCTGGCAGTCTTTATTCAGTCTTTCTTGTCTTTGTATAGAAAGAAAGAGAGAATGAATATATGGATAATTAAAAGATAGGGCTGAATTTGCACTGAAATGAACCATCATAACTGTAGGAATTCCTGATTTTTTCAATGTGCCTAAAATACCTTCTTTGAATAATACTTGTGTTAATCTTATTTTTATTTTTAATGTATTTAATTCTGAAAAATTATTTAAACTCCAGAGATGCCTTGAAAGAAGTCACAGACAATTACATGTTCCTGCTTAATATTCAGAAGAAAGAGAAAAGAAGCTGTTAAAACTATCCCTGGTCTGTGCCAGAGCTCCAAATGTCTTCTCTGAGAGCTAATTGCATCTTGGCATATGGAGTCCTGGCAAGAGTGTTGCAATAAAAATAGAGGACAAGAAAAGAACTAATTCTCTCCATTTAAAAAATAATTCATAGAGCAAAACTACTTGGACTCCTGCTGCTTGCAAGCTGTTAATATAGAGCAGAGAGGAACGTTTCCTAATTTAGTATGGACTTTCTTCTAAGACATGCCAATTCTTCAGAGGCTGGGGGAGAGCTAGAGTAGCAGATATGTCCAGAATATCAGAATTATAATTGTTTTTGTCAGTCTCTGCTGCCTATCAGCAGAGACACTGGCAAGTAATTCAATTAAAACAAGCATCTCTTATTTGGAGACTTGAACCCTAACAAGAAAATTCGAGCTCCAATGAAGAAAATGGAAGTTTCACTGAAACCAGGATTAAAAGAATTGCCCTTGATTTCAGAAATCATTGATGGGCAAGAAGGAAATTTGAAGTATATGCTTAAAACTATAAAATATTAATTAAGTCCCACTGACTTCAATATGGGATATTATATTGGGAGCGTAACTGTCAGACACTTCAGGGAGATTCATCTCATCTACCTTTAGATTTCTACCATAGAGATGTCTGTGTCTCTCCTACTCAGTCTTCACAGTTTTATAGTCACAGAGAGAAGTAAGAAGCTTAAAGATGTGAGTAATCCACTTTTGGTGTTCATGACAAAGTGCCTGTTTCTCCAGATTAACTAGAAAAGGACTCCCAGGCAGGCTACAGCTGCGCTATTAAGTTAACGGTGTTTCTCCACACAGGTTGTGGAAATTTTTCCTGGTGCATTTTCTGTCTGGGACCTATGAACATGGTCCCAAGTTGTCCAGAGACACAGCTGAGAGGCTAACAGAAGCCAGGCTGGTTCCCCATGGATACTACGGATACAGCTACTGTATGTCAAAGGGGAGAGATTTTGTTCCTACAGAAGTGGGTGAGCTGTGCTTTTTGTCAGGTAGCAGGGATGCAGACATAGCCTAGGAGACTTGGTCCAGTTTACAGGTTTGTAGATGTCTGCTTTCAGCCATGTGAATGGCTTTTGTACATCTGAGCATAGCTGAAATTGTTTTTTTCTACCTTATACAAAAATTATTTTATGGCACAAAATTTCTGTGATGGCAGGGGCAAACATGGCCCATAGCACCATGTGTTGTTGAGTGAGATTAAGAAGTACGTACCAGCAGCAGCAGCAGAACTGAATTTCCTTGCAATTTTGATGCAATATGCATCCTCTCTGAGCCTGGCCTGGCAGGCATGAATCTAGAAAATCTAGAAAACAAGTTTAACGTATACTTGTAAACAAAGGTACTGTGCAACCCTTGGTCTGCATTGCTTAGAGCAAATGGGAACCCCATCGCGTGCTCAGTGCTTGGCTGCATGAGTATGTCCAATGTTTATCTTACTATGTCTGGCTTTTATACAATAGCAATGTAATTAGCATTTTGACATTCACGTAGAAGGAAGGAGAGTTACAGCTACATAGATACTATGTCACCTGAACATTTCTCAGATTTCTTACACTTTGTGCCTTTTTGTGCTCAAGTATTTTTCTTCTGAGATTTATTTAAAAGAAAGCTAATCTTGGAACACTTTGGGTATGTGTTTGTGAAATTCAGTTTGATGTAGAATAGAAATATATTAGTTTACCTAAGACCATGGAGAAAGTCAGCTTCAGTCATGCCAATCCCAGATCAGTTTAGAAAGAGCATGATTTTTCTAGAGTCTGAGTAGATAGGCTGCGTAAAGGATAAAGAGAACATTTTGATCATCCAAACAATTTTATAGGGGATGTTTTCAGAATCAGCCAAGAGATTGTAATCCTAGTGTCACTGAAATAAAAAATGACAGGACTTCAAATCACCAGGACTATTTAAGAATTCTAATTAGATTGCATGTTAATATTTTTTACTGATGTCTCTTTTCACCAGGAGTCAGTTGGGGAAAATACTCATGCAAATTTAAACTTTTTTCATGATATATAATGAAAATATATGATGCAAGTATGTTAATTTTCATTTTAAAGCAAAACAAAATTTACATTTCAGTAAACTATTATTGACTGTGCTCTTAGTGGCTAGACAAAGCCCTGTTAACAATTACTACCTTTGCTAGTTCAGGTTTTGATCTAGTTTTGATCTATTACACGGCATTTTTACATGAGATTCTAGATTCATTTAGACTAAAATGAAGAGGTAGAGTCATACCTGTTATGCTTGAAATTAAGGAGGTGTGTACTTTATTTAGTTTAACATCTTCTGCATTAATGAGGATGGCATGATATCTAAGAACACTGCCCTGGGGAAAACATCAAGAAACTAGTCCCTTGTATTGATTACACACACAAAAAAATATTCTAATTTACTACAATTGTATCAAGATCATGTTATCTCTACAGCTTCACCTTGTATTTCATTATCAAGGACAATTGTGGCAAACAATCAAAACATTCTCATTTATGCTAATGTTTTCTTTTTATTTTTTCATTTAGCAGACAGGGTTGTACTAATCTTCCTCAGCAACAGGAACACTTTGGTCTATTAATAGAACTAGATGTTCAATGTTCAGCTATCAGATGATGTTAAGCATATTTCTTATTCCAGAATTAAACAGTAATAAAAAGGAACAGAGGGTAAAACTTAATAATAAAAAAAAGAATTAGATTTGCACTAACACAATGACTGAAAATGATGAGCTTTGTGAACATTTCATAGATACTTAGTGGTTTCTCCCATCTTTGCAAAGCATAGGTAATAGGGCACCAGTCAAAGTCAGAGAATGAAATGCATGCACTCGATTCACAAATCAATGCATCGGGTTTTCATGAGAGCTGCATATGGTCATTCAGGAAAAAGAAGGGTGGCCAGCCATGCTTCTGAAAGAGTTAGCAGCACAGACTGAGCGTGGTTTGAGCTTGGAAAATCAGACACTGCAGTGAGAGCCCTAGACCCAGCCTCCACGTGGGAGCCCACAGGCATTGCTGAAACACTTGTTGGCAGTCTGTAAGCAGCTCCTTAAAGAGCTGACAGACAACCACAGGCCCTCTGATCCAGCAGGTAAAAGTGCATCCAGACCCAGTGACTATAAACGGAAACTGCACTGCCAGGAATGGAAAAATGAAGCTGATGTTTAACTAAGAGGGCAATTAACCATCACAACCTTATGATAAATCAGATAAAGTCTTCATCATTTCAGGTGTTTAAAACATAGCTGAAGGCCTTCCACTATGAAAATTATAGGTCTACTCTAAGTTAAGTTATGGCTCATGCTGTGGCTTGTGATATGATACTAACAGCAAAACAATTGACCCCTTCCCTATGCACACATTGAGGTACTTGCTTCATTTCTGAGATGATTTAAGGTCCCCTATAATCTGAATTTAATCCTTTGCCCTGCTATCCTACTTCCTACCAATGATTCCTCTTAAAAACCATCGTGATCTTAAACTCCCTGGTGGCACAGATGAACCCTACTGCTCTTCTGCAGTCTGTTGCAGACACCCATTCCATGGGCAGAGCAGGAGAGGAAATAAATTACATTTAAACAGGGGGAATTGGGTTTGTGGATAGAGGTCAGGTCAGTCAGGTTATGATTCTCGGAAAGCCATTGAGTCCTCCTACAGGAGTCGTCTTGGATTATTTAATCTAAAGACCAAGAGAGAGACTGGGTGTGAAAAAGGAACTGGGTCACTACTGATGGTGACAGGCCAGGGTTATGTGTCACTTGTGAGTTAGAAGCTAGACTGTCAGAAACTTAGGCTGTCAGTGAAGCTTGAAGACATCTCATCTTGTTGAGAGCAAAATTAGGGTTGTTGTGCATGGTGTTCGGAAATAGCACAGTATGTAAATGCAATTAAACCAGCATCACTGATGACTCTGAAAGACTATGCCAGCAGAATAAGCCTTGGCAAAGCTGTGGCTGGCTCTGAGCCTCCCCCTTCCACTTCCCCTGTGGAGCAGTTGCTCCCTAGCGAATGAGACAGTAAACACTGTCTTTTGCCTTTCTCATGTGGGTTTTTAGACTGCATCCCACTGTGGCCCCGCTGTGAAGACCTTCCTGTGCCCACCCACCCACCATTGGGTAAGTCTGGTGTCTGTTTCCAGCACCGCCACAGGATCCCCCAGAGCCACAGGACTTAGAGAAATGAGGGCACAGAGACCCATTTCAGTTCCTCAAGTTCAGAACAGCTATACCAAAGTTTTTTCTCAGCTGTTTGCCTAACATGCCTTTAAAAGCAGCATCTATTGCTCTTGTTGTTTCCTAGCTGTAGGCTAAGGCATCACCATTTTGCTGCCCTCAGTGAGCAGAAAATACTGCTTATCCCTTCCTCAGCAACCTCGCTCGTATGCCATGACTCCAAAAAGCCACACTTTCCCACTAGTTGCAGTTGATTGTTTCTCTGAAACACTTCCCTCCTTTAGACATCTTGATCTAGCTACTCTTTCTCTTTCCAAAAGCTTGTGTTAAAACTAAACCTGAATTGAATTTGAATTTGAGATATTATTCGTCCTAAGAGCTGTGCAAGTGTTCCTGGAAGGTAATCCCACCTCAGCAACTACATTCAGCAGTGTGCACCCCCGCTGTGATTTTCTTCTGCCTGGCACTAAGCCTTCTTTTGAACTGGTACGAGGAAGATGAGTAAAGAGTTTGTCATGTTAAAGAGGATGAAACCAAGGAGTAGGATAGCTTATTGTCATTGCTAGTATTCAATCACTGTGTGGGAAACAGATTTCCTAACCCGCCAGATTAAGGAGGATTCTATAGACATCCCAACTACTTGACAGCCAGTACAGAGAGAAGGGCAGCGTATGAAGGCAGCGATATTTTAATAGTCAATCTTGCCAAAGATAAAGATCCAGACTGAAAAGAACTGTCCTACTTTGGAAATATCTTTTTAGTACACAGAAAGAATGGAAGAAAAAGTTTCAGTTATCATGCTCTACTTTTGTTGCACTCAGTTTGGGAAGTGCACAGACAGCAATTGCAAGTACTGATAAGATTACAGAGAAAACGGGAGAACTGGGAGTCATTTAAGGCCTTGTTGTTCCCAGTAATGACAGCTGACGGGCATACAATAGGCACAAAGGACAGACCCTTTACTGGTTAAAGCCTTCTTAAAAGGTAACAGTAAGAGCAGGAAATAACAAAATAGGATTTGGTGATAAAGCAAGTGCGTATGTGTAGGGCGAAGGAAATCAGGTGAAACACTGAAAAGGAGAAAGACACTGAGAAAGCAGTAATGATGAAGGAGGCATAAGGGAACCATAAGCAGTGAATTTGATATGAGCTTGTGAAGCAGGAGGGAAACTAAAAAGCCAGTATAATTTTGGACTGGACACTCAGGTTTCTCCCACTCCAGGTTGCATAGGAAGTAGTTGCAAAACAGCAGCTCCAGACTTCAAATATTTGCAAACTTTGCTCTCTGTAATGCGCTCTTACTTCCATTTACCCATTTCTGGGCTCATGAGCCTATTTGCGTTATCAAATACAAGTTTGCATCCCCCTGTTCAAAGATAATGATACTGATTCCACTTTAGTTTCAGGATTCTTTAGGCATTTTTATTCTAACCTGTTCAAGCACAAGGACAAAGGGCCTTTTTGGATGTTCTGCTAGCATGCAAGCCAAATTCTTATGAAGCCTATATAAGTCATGTTTAGAAACTTTAGTTGAAGTTTGAAGGACTTTGATGTTCACAAACCATTTTCAAAACACTCTCAGAAAGTTCCTCGTCTTTCTTGCCGGACAATGGAATTCTTGTGGGTGTACCGACAGGAATATGTGTGTTTGTGGACTGAGCTTTATCTAGTTTGACTTCAGCAGCGTGAAACATACTGAGGTTGGATAACATTATCTTCTTTTGCTCATTCGTTATGCCCTTGCATTGCTTTAATTCTCAAACTAAACTGCATCCAGTTAAACTTCAGAAATTTTAGAGAGTTGGAAACAAGTAATAACATAACGCTAGAAAGATTTTGGCAGAGAGAAGTGAGTTTTGGGGGAGAGAGCAATCACAGTGGGAAGAAATTGAAGTTGGTGACTTAAAGGCAAAAGATGTGAAATAATAAGGCAAACTGTAAATCAGTCTAGTTGCTCCCCACCCCTACTGAAAAACCTCTGGTGATCTTGCAGGCAGCTGTTTTAACAATGGGCACTGAGAAGCATTTGGAAAATTAGTTTACTTGGATTTCAGTAGTGTCAGACACCTAAACTGCTGTTAGGAAGCTGGGATTAAGAAAACATGTCAGTATTTGGTTCCACGTTAATTTATGTGAGAGCTGATTCTCTGCAAAAAGCCTTTAGCTTAAGGAGTGCTATCCCAGATGGATGTAAAGGGATATAGCCCAGAAGCATCACCTCATCGCAGTCTGTTTTGAAGGAATGAGAAGAATGTCTCATATCTATTTTGATCCAAGGTTGAGTGGTAAAAAGAAATAATAAAACCTAGTGATATGACAAATCAAAACCTAAGCCTGGCAACAGGATTTGTTCAGACTGAGCTGTTTACCTGTATGTTTGACAGTTATTATGCGTAGTCTGAATAAAGTATAGATAAGCTTATAAACATATATAAATATATAAATGCATACATATATATATGTTCTAAATCACTAACATGTCTGCCAACAAAACTTACCAAATACAAAACAAATAAATAAATAAAAAATATTGCAGCATTATCTGTTTCTTTCACAGGCAGCCCAGAACACCTCCTCTGAATGAACTCTGTACTTGCCACTCATTATTATCCTTGTTGATAGTAGCTGCACTGTTTTTCTCCATTAGGGTAGTTACAGTATGACTTGGCATCATTCACTGTGCCTTGCAGACACAGGGCAAAACTGGGGTCCCTGTGCTAAAGAACATTGAAGGAGTATAAGTCTAGTCACAGACATGTGTTTCCTATTTGAGCCTGGAGCTGACTAAAAACTGTGAAGCCTAAAGCCAAAGCTAGAAGATGATTTTAATAAAAACACTGCTACTGACTGCATTGCCAGGTGGGACAGCCTGGGAGACTCTGCAAAGTGGGGCAAAAAAAGAAAGAGGTAGTCAGACTGCAAAGCTGAAAAAAGTAGAATGATATACTGCAAGGGATATTCTCCATTGCAGCAAGTGGAGTATGTTAGGAATCACAAAGGTGTTTTCAGAGATGCTTTATTCTCTCCTTGATCTCTGTGCAAATTTCTGCTTGACGTCAGTGGGAGATCCCCTTGCTGTCTTTGTCAGCCTGAGGACTAGCGCTAGAAAGGATTTTGCCAATCACTTCCCAGTGTTAGTCACTATCCAAATGAGCAGTACTCCGTTTAGAAATTGTACTCTTTCTGTCCATCCACCTTCCCTCCCTTATTTATACATCAGCTTAATGACAGCAAATGTTGCCAGACCAGCCTTAAAGGCTCCAGCTCTTCTTTCTTAACCCAGAAAGACTGTAGGCGGCACTGGTGCAGCTTGTCTCTGCTCTTCTGCTACTGTACCTCATTTCTCAATGCTAGGGACCTGCAGGGAGCAGAAGAAATTGAATTTCTGCCTTCTCTGTATTTATGCTGTTAATGAAAGAGGCTCATGGTCGCATTCATTCTGGGACGCAGACACCTATTTTTTGCTAAATGGGACTGAAAGCACAGCTCATTTTTTCTGGATAACTCATCAGTGAAGAAAATCACACTTGTAATTGAAACTCCAGGCTTCTTGCAGCCTTCCTCTGGGGTTTTCACTGGAAGGGAGGGGAAGCTGTGTGAAAACATCAGTTAATGCAAGAGCCTGTGCATACCTCCCTGTTTGCAAAGGGAACCAGTTGTAACCAGAAGGCGCTGCGACAGACAAGCACGCCCTGCAAAGTCAACCAGCATATATACACTGTATGTAGTACATACCATACAGCTGGTGTTCTTTTGTTGAGGTCTCTTGGTCACAAAGTGGCCAAGTTAGATGGTTTCTATTCCCACACCAGTGGGCTGCATCAGCCATGCTGCTGGGAGGGCATGGTGGAGAAAAGGCTAAACCCCCTGCAACCCAGTTCTCCCCCGTAGTAGTTAAATGCTTGCTTAGATCCTTCTTTTGGACCATGAATATTACCTTTGCCTTGCTTCATCACTGTGATCCTGATGTAAGTCTCCATCTCAGCTGCGTATCGGGTAAGCCGGTGTCTACAGTGCTTGCAAAGGACTTTGGGTTTATGCAGTGGAGGCTCTTCCAAACAGCATACAGAAAGCAGGTAACTCTATTTTCTACAAAGAATATAAAGAAGAAAAACTCTGTGGAGACATTCTGCAAATCTTTTTCCTTTCATCTCCTAAAACCCATAAGAAATTCTGCTAAGAAATGCATTTGTCAAAAATGTAAATGAAAAATAAATCACTGCTTAGTATGCATGTAACAAGTGGAGGAGTACTGTGGTTCACTGGAAATCTGAAGATGATATTGTACCCAACATGGCACTGCAGGCTTCTGTGAATAGCCTCTGCCAATAGCATCTAAGAGTAGATGGAAAAAAACTGCTGGAAACACGTACCTGTGATAACCTAAGCAGCCACTGAGTGTCACCTTTGCTCCACAAAGCCTTCTGAGAGAGTAGTTGTATTCCATGGCAGAAGGATGCTGGAGCGTTGAGGAGAGGTCACACGTAACTGTTAGGTGCTAGACACAATCCCCGTTGTAAACTGGCGAGCTTTAATTAGCTTACCTGCTTTACAAACACAGCTCTCCGCCTCTGTGATCTGCAGTTTCTCTGATGTAAAGTAGGTATTTGAACTTAAAGATCACAGCTTGCTTCTGGAGAAGGAAAAGACTGAATTTCCTTCTGCTGTTGACTCCACTGACAACAGCCGTGTTAAATCAGGGGTGGGTTTGACCCAGTGACTCATATGGCTGAGCTAGTGGGCACCAAAGCAATGCTTTTATATCTCCCTCTTCATACTTAGTGGCTGGGTCTCACTTTGCAGCAATTGCTCTTTCCTTCCTCATTAATTAATTGGAGTACATAGTTCTGATTTGTCCTGTGTCTCTTTCTTACTGCAACAGATAGCCTGACTCTCCTGTTTTCCACTGAACATGGGCCAAGATTTTCTGTCCAGGGATCAAATCTTGCATCATTTGAACTAAAACTCTCTACTCAATGACCATAACTCTTATAACGGACTCAGCCTCCTTCTCAGCTCTTGCTGGACAGGCTTTTGCGGGGCTTCAGGTCTATTCCCTGCCAGATCAGAGAATGCTGCCAAGACCTCAGGGACCTGCAACACATGTCATGGCTTGCCAGGAGACTAACCGTGGTTCAGCTCAGGGCAGCCTCCAGCATGTCTCTCCCAAACTCTCTAGTTAGGTTTCTACGTGGGTGAGGCCAAGCACAAAGCCATTTCCAGCTGCTCTGAGATATTCAAAGTAATTTTCGCCTACCATCAGTCTGCTGACCGCAAACACCTTTGCCTTTGCTTAGCCACAGGACATTCATCACTTTGGTTCTAACTTCCCAATCCCTCTCCTTTACCGTCTCAAGATGATCCTTTTTGTTGATGTGTCAAACGGTACAGCTGAGCACCACTGCAGTAATCAAAATGTAATTATTGGTTTCTTGCTACTATATATATGTTGTTAGGAAGTCTGATTCCCTGCTGGGGCTGATCAGGAAATCATTAGACTCAAGTAGAAGAAAATTAAATTCTGGAGGATACTGTTCTTCCTATACTGTACCATAAGGATGCAGAGAAATATGGAGATTCATGCAAGAGGAGAGCCCCGGATGCCAGAGGAAATTCTCCCCCAAGAACTTCTGATGGAAACAGAAGTATGGCAGTGACTGTGGGTATATTTGTCGTTTCAATTTGATCAGTGTATCTTCTGTGCTGACTTTTTATAAAGAGTTACTGTGTTGAGAGTGCAAATGAACAGTATCTGGTTTCCCCCAGCAATTTATCCTTGGATAATTAAAAGTGTAAACTCAGAACATCCTCTTGCTGTTCTGCAAGGGGACAAATCTTGCTCAAATCTGAACAATGGCACCTGAAGATACCTAAATTACAGAGCTTTAATTTCAGCCAACTGGCAACAAGCTAATCACAGAACATATCCCAGTGTCAGATATATTGCTCCAATCTCATAAATGGAGCCCTGACCTTAAGCCTGAAGGCTGGCTTTAATTTCTAGGTCAGCTATTGTCCCATTGGCTCTCTTGTCTTGCCCTCCACCCCAGTAAAACTGATGAAAAGTCATATGTTTAAGAGTTAAGTAACACTAGAATGTGTGCTAAAGATTTGAGCATGTCAGATCTGTAGCACAAGTCCTCAGGTCTTAGCTGGGATGGAGGCAGTGACTTTGAAGTGTGACTTAAGAGATTTTTTTTTTATTGAAACACCAAGCAAAACTCTCCTGTCATCCCTTCTTTTATATATCTCCAGAATGTAAGTTATACAGTGACTGACTTTCAGCTAAAGAGTATGTGAATGCCTTTTTGCATCCAGTCACCGGGCAGGATGGGCTGTCTGTATTTCACAAAACCACACAGTAGTTGAGGTTGGAAGGCACATCTGGAGTTCATCTAGTCCAATTCCCTGCTCAAAACAGGGTCATCTGCAGTGGGTTGCCCAGGACAGTGTCCTATCTGGTTTCTAATATCTCCAAGGATGGAGAGTACACAGCCTGTCTGAGAAGCACATTCCATGTTCATCCACTCTCATAGTACAAAGTTTTTTTTTTTTCTGAGTGGAAATTCCTGTATTTCAGTTTGCGCCTATTGCCTCTTTTACTGTCACTGAACACCACTGAGAAGAACCTTTACTCCCCTGAACAGGTATTTATAGGCATGGATAAGGTCCCCCTGATCCTTTTCTGCTTCTGGCTGAATAGTCTGAGCTATCCCAGCCTCTCTTCGTATGACAGATGCTCCAACCCCTCATAATTTTCACAGCCCTTCAATGGACTTGCTCCAGTATGTCCATATCGCTCTTGTCCATCATATGTCCAGCACTGGACACAGCACTCAGATGTGTCTCACCAGTACTAAGCAGAGAGGAAGGGTCAATCTGCTGACAATACTTTATCGAATGCAGTCCAGGAAGCTGTTGGTTTTCTTTGCTGAAAGGAGAAATTTCCACGTAATGGTCAACTTCGAATCCACCAGAACCTCCAGGCCCTGTTCTGCAAAGCTGCCCTTGAGCTGGTTGGCACCTAGCGTATTCTGGTGCGTGGGGTTGTTCCTTGCCAGATGCAGGAATTTGCGTTTCCATGTACTGAAAAGTACATACTGAAATGAGGTTCCTATCAGCCCATTTATCCAGCCTCTTGGGGTCCCTCTGAATGGTAGCATGACCCTCTGGTGTATCAATCATTCCTTCCGATTTTGTATCACTTGAAAACCTTCTGAGGCTACACGGTCAAATCACCTAGGTCAATAACATAAATGTTAAACAATATTTGCCTCAGGACCAAGCCCAGGTTACACCACTAGTGTCTGACCCCTGGCCAGACTGCTGCTGCTAACAACACTTCAAGCATGGCAGTGCATCGTTTGTGACCTGCTGTGTTGCCCCTCCAGAAGGTACCAGAGTTATCCAAGTCCCCCATGTGGACCAGAGTCTGTGAGCATGAGGCTTCTTCCAGTTGTCTGAAAAAGGCATCGTAGCAGACTTCTGTCATCATATCACCTGTGTTTACCTGACCACCACTCCTGACCCGTAAGCTCTCAGCTGGCTGATCATCCATGCCTAGGCAGAGCCCCATGCCTTCCTGTTGCTCTCACATGCAGGGCAAATTGCTTGCCTTTCCAGCCTGTCCTTCCTGAGGAGCTTTTTCCACCTACTGTAGCACTCCAGTCATCTCAGCTACCCCACCACAGCTCCGTGATCCCAAGGAGACTGCGTTTGAAACATTTCTACTAAAAATAGAGTATTTTTACCGCAGTAAAGAAAAATGGTCAGGGTTTGCAGCCTTCAAATGTGTCCCTGTTCATATCAAAGCTAAATGAACAACCCTAACAAAAAAATCACCTTAAAAGATGAGCTATATTGATGAAGTAGAGCAACATGGCAAAGATGAAGAGATAACAGCTCAGAAAACTAATACTCTTCAATAGAACATCAATAGTGTGGGAAAGATTGTGGTTTAGTGAGATTTAGACATCATTAAAGCCAGTGGGATCTAAATTGCCCTTTCAGGGCAGAATAAAGAGCGTAGTAAGAAACAGAGGTAAAGGAAGGTTGTTGGCACCTGAGGAGAGACAGTCCTTACCTTAGGGCTTGGGAAACAAAAGTGTTTGTCTGCTGTGGTGTTCACCAGCAGATGTATGGGTTTTGTCTTGCTATGACACCTACTTCTGCATCAGGGACTGGCTTGTAAAACCTATATCAAATGGAGCTATGTGGCTATTAGTATTATTTCATGTTCTTGTCAGTGTAGCCAACTGATGAAACTTCTGCCTAGATGAAGTTGTTTTCTTGGTATGGTGCTCACCTGCAGGCCTTGCTGCAATGATTTCTTTTGCTGATACAGAGGCACTAGAAAGCAGCTCACATGCCATGATATTTTGCAGTTGTCTCATGTTGTTTCTCTTTCTGCTTTATAGCCATGCATCTGTTCTTGTACAAGTTGTAATGCATCTCCTTCTCCTTTCTCCTTCCCTCCTTATCTTCACATGTTCCCTACGCAGCTTGGTGAACTTCTTTCTTAAACAGTGGTAATTGTTGGAGGTTTGTATTAATCATGTTTGTGTCAGTTTTTACTCAGGAATCCAAGAAGAATGAGTCCTTTCTGTATGCAAGCAAAGCAGTTCCTTTGCTAAAAATCTTCAATAGAAGAGATTGCCCAGGTAGAGTATATGACATATAAGGCAATGGTCTGGCCACATATGCTACGCTAACCTTCCCTCTGCTTTCCATTTCTCCGCAAAAAAACATGTCCCAAGACCAGGCCAGCAGTTCAGAGAAGATCAGCTAATAAGAGAAGGTGAGACCTTGAAGAAAAGGAGTGAAGGATACGCAGACAGTGATAAAAATGTAAGACCAGCAAGTAAAGAGTGAAGCTGCGGTGAAGGGAAGGAGAAGGTTGAAGTGAGTTCTAGTGAGAAGAAAGCAATGTCAGACCAGTGCTTTCAAAGGAGCCAGACATCTCCACTTTGGATGTTCTGGGAAGTGCTCCTATCAAGTGGGCCTCCCCAGACCTTCATGGCAAGGATTTAAGATGTAGGTATTATCTTACTGGGGATGAGGAAGCATGTGATAGTCCCCTGAGTTGGAGCTGAAGAAATATACTGTAAATAAACCTCGACTTTTCTGCCTAAATACGAGAATCCAGTGTGCTGCCATGTCCTCTGTTTTTATTCAATGTCTCTGAATAATTGTGACTTCTGATTTTTGTGTTCCTCCTAAACCTGGACACAACACTCGGTGCTGCAGGAGGACAGAGAGCCAACATAGTGTAACGTGCAGGCTTGCTTCCACTTTGTAGATACAGTTTCCTCTCACACCAAGCAATTCTTGTAAGTATTCATTGTCTTTAGGAATCCTTCTTTCATAAAGGTTTGGGAGCTGATGAAGTATAATCAGGTCATTTTTAAAAGCAAGACCTAGAGTTATAGCACTGGTCCAATGGCTACAAACAAGACAGAACAATCCAGTGTGGAGTTTAAGCACCACCTGCCTTTACACTCAAGCTGTTTCCCCTGGAGCATTTTTTCCTTTTCTCTGACTACTTAGTTATAGATTTAAGGAATGAGGACAAAAATCCTGTCTTCTTGGTAAGCCTTAAATTTGGTACAGAGCTTGCAATGCTGATATTAATAAAGGGTTGCAACAGTTCAGCTATTAATACATTTTCTCTGGCAGAGCTTAGCAGAATATGATGAATTCTGGGTACAGTATGTTATGCTAATTAGCATAAATATAGGAAAGACCTTTTCCCTTCTGAATATAAGAATACTCAAAATGTATTCTGTAGCTAACATATGCACACAGGAACATAAGATTATGTGTATCACTGGCAACATCATCTTATTAGCTACAAACATATGCTTTGTACAAGGAGAAGGTCTGATTGTTAAAGGAAGGGCAGAATACTGGTGGATGAGGTGAGGAGGAGGAGAAGAAAGTGATGGAGATCTCTGGATGCAGTTCATAGAAACCACCTTGGAGAAGGTTTTTTTTTGGGGGAAAACCAATGACCGAACACCCTTCTCCCCATTACATTTACATCCGTTAATTTATGTGGACTGCTTCCACCCCAATAAGAGCTATTCTGCAAAGTAAAGGAGGAAAAAAACAACCCGCCAAAAATTTTCTTTCCCCTCAATATTCCATGTATTCAGATCTATTGAATTAAACTGCCTTGTGTGAAATGCTTCCCTATATCATTCCCAAGAATATAACAACTCCATAGGAATAAATGGATGTGGTTGTTTTTTTATTTTTAATGTTTTTTTTCTTTTCCTTTAAATACTCTCTCAAAATGAGAAATGGAGGAACTTCCAAACCTTTTGTAATCAATTGACAGAATTGGATACTGTGTATGAAATACTTCTTTTAGAAAGATGATGGGGACTGTGTCACAGTGGGAGCTAGTCAGATAATGAAGCACAATCCTTCTAATTACAAGACCAAAACAAAACAAAATGCTAATGCTTGTCAAATCACACATAGTGCACAGTCAGAGTAGATGTTGTTAAAGTGGAAGTCTTTATATCTTTCCTCTTTCTTAAAGTGTCCCTTTAAGCCAACAAGAATTTCTCTGCTGTTGTGGTTGTTCACGTAAAGCAGAGTTTGGCTTGTGTTTATTGATGGTGCTGATACAGTGTTTTAGCCACCTGAAAAAAAAGTAAGGATTTGATGAGCAGTAGGAGTTTTGGATTTGAAGGTATGCAGGGTGTAAGGTTGGGGTAAAGGTATCTTACAAAAGTCCAAGGGTCTTTGCCACGCACTGCTGAAATTTGCTCTTGTTGATAATGCGCCGAGTTTACTGTAGGTTTCAGTGAAACTTGTCAAGTATCTGACGGAAAAGTCCATTAGGAATGGTGGAATTATTAGGTGGCCTTTTGGTCAGTCCTAATGAAGAGATCTTTCTAGTTACTTACGGTTGAATTGCAATTTCTCTGTGAATGCTTATGAGTAATTTTATATGTGCGAGTAACAAAAGGAAGTAGAGACAAATGGACAGCAGAAGTTCCTTTCATTTTTCATTCAGAAACTGCAAGAAAAGTCTGCTTTCTTCATCTCAGGATTAGAAAATGGCATCAGATGCCGTATCTGAAGGATTCTAGGCAAATAAGGGTATGAGCAGCCTGATCTAGCAAAGTTCACAGAAGTCAAAGTTCCTGACTGAGTTCCTGGAGTTTTACTTTTTTTTTTAAAGAGTGAATGTTCCTATTTGACCTGTATTTTGGTGCTGCATGATAAAAAATTAAGATGATACACAATATCTTCTATTATTCAGTATTACTTTGGAGACACATCAAATGGAGTATGTTTTCCAAACACAGGATGGTCTGTTGTTACTTATGTTGCAGGAAATTCTCTGAGGGATACGTTGTATGACCCAGAATTGGTTTGAAATAACACAGCCCGACTTGATTCCTGGTAATCACATTGGAGATGCACTTTGCACCATGCTATACTCAGAATGTCTTGTCTGATTCACATCCATCTTTTTAGTCTCTGTTTTCTCTCAAGTACACAAAACACAGGGGTAGGTCAACAAAAGTTCAGGTTTTGATGAGACAGCATTTGTGATGATGTTTCTAGCCTGTGTGTTTGTTTATAGTAAAAGGAATATATGAATATGTAGCTATACTATGAATCTGACTGCTCCAGATTTATCCTTTCTATTCCAGGTTCAAGGAAGAAGGAAAGGAAAGTCAGAACTGAACCCATCCATTCAGATGTGAAATGCTAGAACTTTCTTTTTTTTTAATTAAATGTTAGATACCTTTATTTACAAAATGCCTCTACCACCTGTTCTTGATCCTATCAGTACAGACTTTTACATTTGATACCATGTAAGTGCGATAAAGGCAAAAATAATGTCTAGATTGTTGTGGATTAAATATCTGCTTGTTAACAGAATAGTCATACCAATAGTTTGCAGAGGGCTTTGGCTGTTGAGATGGATACCTCAGAGACCAAGTATTTTTCTCGTCCCAGCAACAATTTGTTGAAGGTGTCAATTTAGAAACAGAATCATAGAATCATTTAGGTTGGGAAAGACCTTTGAGATCAAGTCCAACCATTAACCCAGGACTGCCCAGTCCACCACTAAACCATGTCCCTAAGCACTGCATTTACATGTTTTTCAAACACTTCCAGGGATGGTGATTCCATCGCATCCCCAGACAGCCTGTTCTAATGCTTGACCACCCTTTCAGTAAAGAAATTTTTCCTAAAATCTAATCTAAACCTCTCCTGGTGCAACTTGGGGCCATTTAGAAACATATGAAGTGTATGTCCTCAAGATGGGCCACAGAAGTACAGCTGTACCAATCGTATTCTGTATAATTTTGAATATCGGGATCCAAGCATAAGACCTGCAGTGCATGGATGCAGTTCTTTGAGCTTCAGGGTGGACTCCTGCAGTCCTAAAATCAAGTGATCTAAGCTGCCTAACAGTTCTTTGAATTTAATGGCTCAGAAGCATACGAGGGGTTTTGTGCATGTTATAGAGATGTTCTGAATATTGTACTTATTTCTCTTTTACGTGTGTTCTCTGTCAACCACATAAAGTTAAGATTTCCTCTGTCTCACTGGTGCACTGTAAACACTGGTTAAGTGAAGAGCTGGAAGTATTTAATTATTGTGATAATATGAAGCCATTATATCCCATTGATTGTAGGTAGCTGGCTCTAGGGAATGCACCGTACAAGCATCTGAAGTGCTTTCCAGACACTAATTATTGCCACATCATTCCCATTTGAAGGTACAGAAATTAAGGCATAGAACAGTAAGCACTGGGGCTTTCAAGCACAACAAATCCCAGTCTAGACTCTGAAATACATATTGAAAATTTCCAACTCATTGCAGTGGTTTGCTCTTTCTAAGCTTGCTGGAAATCTGTTGGGGAAAGACAGAGGTATTCAAACCATCTGAATGAGGCCTTTTGGTTTGGCTAAGCCACCCTTGCCCTTAGCTTTAGATCAGTTCTGCTAGTGCAGAACTTCTGGTGGTTGACACAGCTTGCGCCTAGGTGATTTAAGGGCAACTGTTGGCACCTGCAGGCCAAGCAACATGTCCCCTGCTGTGGGCTGCTGGAGTGAGACCTGGGAATTCCAGATTCAGCCTCCCAGCTCTCCTTCCCTTCCATCTTTCAGTCTCCAGTAGCTGCAAGTCACGCTTCTGGTCCAGGACAGCTCTGCTGCAGATGGAAATGCCAGAGGGCAGCTGAGGTGGTGAGGGGGAGCACAGGCTTCTCTCCAGCACGCACAGATATATAACGTCTCACTAATGCATTTAAATTAATGTTCTCGCAGCTTCCTGGTGAGAACAAAAATATCTTGTGGTGCAGGCACTTTCCCTTTCAGGGAACAGTGATGCCTCCAAAGACTGAGGTCTTGACAGTCTGAAAGAATTAGTCTCTTTTCAAGCAGAAAGGTCAGCTACAGGTGAAGGAGCTGCACTGAGAATACCTTTAAACTGCTCTGTCACCTCCTTGATGAATTGCTGGGAGCTCTTTCTCCAAGGCTGGGTATATTTAGATGCTCTTTGATAGATTATTCTTTTAAGGGCAGATTGATTTGGCCAAGGTATCAGCAGATCAGCTGTAATTTGGCCTGAAAGTAGATAGTGATCTGGCAAAATGGATCCCTGTTTGCAGCTCTAACTTTTTCCTGTAGTAAATCTGCTTTTGTTCACTAACTGGCCTCTGCGCTGAACTGCTACATTCACAAGTGCCACCAGGACTCAAAGGAAGAAGAAAATGCCCGGGAAGATATTTTAACACATTTACATCTCTTAAGTTTGTGGGATTCAAACATAGGCTGCAAGTCTGCCAAAATGGGGGCTGCAGCATGCTCCTCTGCAAGCCATAGCAAAGTCTTGGGATGAGCTCTGGTCCTTGCACTGTCCAAAGCCTCTGCCCTGCAAGGGACTGTAACTCCCAAGACCTCGCCTTGTGGCATTAAGAGAAAGTGGTCTTTTCCAAAGCAGCCTGAAAGCATATTCCCCCAAATGGACGAAACCTGTTTTTTAGCCCTTTCCTCTCTGCTATTAAATTGGAAAAGTGGGTTTGCAGTGCTCTTCTGAAACTACAGAAAAGTGCCTGACCCCTGCTCCAGGGAAATCTCTTCACTGGGATCACACATCTGGAATGGTAAATCCCCATGGCAGAAAAGAGAGACCATTGGATCCCCCAGGCTCTTAACTTGTCTTGCATGTTTTGCAACCAAAAAAGGATGCATTTTTGCCTTAATAGGGCAATGACCATCTTAGATAGCCAAAAGCTATGGCTACAGCAGAGACAAAAGTAATTTTTCTGTAGGCAGGATTTTTCTGTAGGCAGCTTGCTTGGGCACCAGAGAGGAAACCATGGCACCCTGAACTCCAGCTGCTCAAGCAATGCTCCTCAGTCATCATCAGGCCTTGGTGGGTGGGATTATGAGTATCTGAGACTGTTAAAATGGTAAAACTGCACTGATGAATTACATTACAAACATAGGGAGAAAAAGATGCCTCACTGGAAAGGAACAAAATCTGAGTTCTGGCTGCTGCCATGTTGCTGAATGCAGAGAAATACTATTTAAAAAATCACGCAAATTCAACTCCATTAAAGAACTCATGCAACTTCAACAGTACTGCAAGCAATCTCAAGGCTTGGAAAGCACAGAGGGAGGAATCTGGTTTTATTAGTTCAAAATGCCCCATTTTGGCTTTGGCTAAATTTTCAATTTTGTTACTACTGGTTTGATTCTCTAGAATAGAACTTTGAGATGTTAAAACACACACTACAAACAAATCTTAACATGAAGATTTTTTTTTACTCTATCTAAGCTTATGCAAAATAGGTAAAAACCCCTCCACTCAATTTCATCCTTATCATCGTTTTCCTGTTTACATTTACAGTTATGACCCCCCCAAAAGTTTCTCCTCAGCTCAGCTCGAAGCCCCATCATGAACTCAAGAGGCTGAATCCATTCACCTCACAATGTTTTTGTTCTTACACCTTGCTAGAATATCTACCAAAAACTTCAGCATCAGAGTTTGTAATGAATCTGGGTATCACAAATTATCTTCTGCCTAATGCAGAGGATCAAGCTGGAATTAAGTTCAAGTGCTCTTCAGTTTGGCTTCAGCATCCTACAAAACAATCTCCAGCCACAGTCAAAGCCCAAGGATCTGCTGCTATGAAAATGAGATGGGACAGCCAGATGAACAGACAAGCATGCAAGGAAGAAAGATTTCATTTTTCATCAGAATGCCAGAGAATAAAACTGATGTTCAGCTTGGAAGCCCAGAAGGTTATGACATTCTCTTTAAAAGGTGAAACTCTGCAACACTGAGTGCAATTTTGGGCTGTCTGAAGATTCAGACAGACACAGAGTTATGCGGCCTTGCTTACTGAACTTCACTTAAACATTCATCAAATCTTCCCAGTTTACAGGGTCCACAGATCAGCAGACATTTGACTGACTGGGAACAACCTGTTCAGTGCCTGCCACTCAGTGATGCTGCCCTGGCCAGCCATGCATGTCCTCCATGTCCACCCCAAGGAGAAAGAAGTGCCCTGGTTTAAATCTCCCTGAAGCTCTGAGCGTGAGGAGCTGCTCAGACATCGAAACTTTGAATTATTGTTTCCTCAGCCTTTTAACGACTTCTCACCAAATTTCCATTTTGTTGGTTTTGTTTTGTTAAACCAAAAAAGAATCAGGTTTCAAATTGGTTTTAGTGAAAAAAAATGATCTGCCTTCTCTCCCAAAACTTGTTTCCAAGAAAGAATAGTAACAAGAAAGAGCTTATCACATATTGATAAAAAATTAGGTTTCCCTTTTTAAATCACTTCCTACCATTCATACTCTGAGAGAGTCTTTAACTTATTGCTAAAGAATTTCCACGGGTGTATTTTCCTAGCAAAGATTTCAGGTGTCAGACCACTGTTCTCTTATCTGGGATGTGTCCACTCCTCAGCAAGCCCTGAACTAAATTACCGATGAAATAAATGACAATAACTTCAGGCGCTGAAAGGAACCATCTGGTGGAGATGAGACTAACAGATGTGCTTTCACTGTTTATACCTCAATCCACATACTTAAGAACTGCACTGCTATATACCTCCTTGTTCCCCTGCTTATTAATAATGTAGCACTTCTGTTCTTGCAGCGCTGAGGGATCCCATCCACCATGCCAGGCCCTGCATAGCGCCAGGCATTGTAGGCTCAAAACACTAAAGCCCAAATGCTCCAGTGAACTCTGGGCCCTGGCCTTGGAAGAAAAAGAAGCACAGGACCAAGTCCCAGGGAACCGAGAGAAACAACTGCTCCCTGAATGGGACACAGGGTAATATTGATCACAGTTGCACAAGGAATAAGTAATAGTAGGAAGAGAAGGCAAGATCCTTAAAGTGCTACACCTATGTATTAGTTGCCAAATCAACTCTCGTGAACAGAGAAAATTTTATTCCTTCCTGCTGTGTCTTCTAGACACACTGCCTCTGATCACAGTTTCTTCAGTTCCTCCATCACGAAATCAGGCCAAGCAATAATATGATTTAAGGACCACATCCATATTGTCACTGGACAGGTATTTTGGACTCACCCAGACCCACATTTTCAATGTTCTAGCAAGTGCGACTTGATGGGTAGGCAGAGGGTTGCTCCAAAGCAGAGCCTTGTGACCTTGTTCTCTTGGCTACTTCCTAACCAGCCCTTTTTAAGAATAGCAAAGACAACAATGTTAAAGTAGCAACAAGATGTTCTGACAGCGCATGGTCCCACATCATTCAAGGTAGGAGGTGTGGACATTTGCTGTCTGGGCAAGTGGAATAAATATTCAATTTGGCAGATTCCCAGTGCATCCCTCGCTCGCTAAGCTATAAGAATTATGCTATACCTGGGAGATGCCACAAGGGTATAGTGACACCATGGTTTCTTGCCTGCCTGAAGCTGACTTTGGTTCTCTGAAGGTTGATCAACATTTATCTTTGTGCAATAAAGCACAGTTTTCTAAAATCAAAGCTAATAATTTTCTTCTACTGAAAACTAGCACACAGAAGACGCAAATTATGAAACAGAAAGGCAATATTTGAGAACAGAGCCATAGATTTAGGA
Organism: Falco cherrug; assembly: GCF_023634085.1. Lineage (NCBI taxonomy): Eukaryota > Metazoa > Chordata > Aves > Falconiformes > Falconidae > Falco > Falco cherrug. The sequence continues at coordinate 15,204,973 of NC_073699.1, forward strand.
GCATCATTCAAAGGGAACGTATGTATTAAGCCGAGTCTGTTCAGCTACAAACCAAGTAGAAAAAGATTTGTGAGCTCCTGGCACCGTGCAGCTCATGGTTGTTTTCAGTATGAAGAGACTGCATGGGCTCAAGAGCTGTGTCTGCCTGTGCAGAAAAATGTCTGCCTTCAGAGGAGCCATTTAAAAACTGGGATATGTGTTTGGTGTGAACTTGAAGGCTTTTCCTGGTCCTTCAGATGCACAGTGTTCAGAAAGAGACTGCTTCTGATGAGAGAGGGAAGCTGGCAATGGGTTTTGTGTCATCTTAGAGACAACTGGGCAAGGAAAGGGAGGCTGGAAATAGATTTTCATGTTTATATTTGCGAAGACAGAAGCTGTCCTAACACACAGCAATTTCTTCCGGTGCTTGGGGAAGGTGATAAGTAGCATCCTTGGATGGATGAAGTGAAATCTTGCTGCTACCAAAGGCAGTGGACAGAAACTCTGCCCATAGGATCATTGCCAGGCCACAGGCTCTTTCAAAGGATGTTCTCCTCTCAAGGGCTGAGTGTGAAATAGATGGGGTGGCTTCGCAAATCAGAGTTGGGTGCCACATGAAGGACTGATAGCTGTGAATCATATTGCAGGTCTGGGTTAAATTCCTTGATTACAGATCAAATAAAATCAAGTGATTCTGTGAATATCTGAAGACTACTTCCTATCTTTCAGAGCTCCAACTGAAGTTACCAGGACTCTACTGGAACAGGACTACCAAGTGTTGTAAAGCAGACTGTCCCATGATGGATTAACAGCCAACATCACTATTTCAGTTTGTGTGATGCTTTGTACAACCAGTTATGGTTCTACCCAGCACCAGTGGTGAAGTCGTACCAGTATTCAACCATTCTCATATTTTACCAACAGTGATGGAGCCCATGTCATGGAGAAACACAACTCTGGCACCCAAGACACTCAAAGCAAAGGCCTCTTGTCTTGCTCCACTAGATGGGACTTGACTGAGGAATTTGCTATGGATCAGTTTATGGCAGTTATAAATTAATATTCAAAGCTTTCTCTCATTTTTAGCCATCCCCCCTCTTTTCTACTTCGAATCGTGCCATGAGGTTATTCCTATTCTGCATAAAATTAGAAGCATTGGATAAATATTTCCAGAAAGTACTAAAACAGATACTGGTTTGCTAAGCTAGGCTGCTTCCTTGTTTAAAAGCAGACAGCATAAGAGAAACCAGTGGGTAATCTCCCTGCGAAATACAATCATTGCAAATGCAACTTCTTCAGCTGTGGGCGCACAGAGGCAATTTGGTGGGAGCCCTTTGTAAAAGCACTCACTGGCTGCACCTACTAGTAACTCTACAGTGCCCTCATTTGTTGTGGAATCCATAGCGCAATCAGATTTCTTCTTCAGACATTTCAATTTATTGTTCTGATGTTAAGGAAAAATATCCAGTTGATAGACTCACTTGAACAGGGAGACGCTATATTGTGTTAGGCACAGCTTGGAAGCTTAAAAATAACCTGAAAAGAAATGGAAAAATCACTTCAGTCAGTAATGGTTCCACTCTGTATTCCTCAGAGCTGCCAGCTGTAGTGACAAGAGTTCAAATGTCAGGATTTGGGGTTGATCCGGTGATGTCCCAACACCTGGAAGTGAGACTCTTGCCTCACTTTCCTTCACTTGCAGTCAGGAGGGGAAGTGAGAAATTCCAAGTGGCTCAGAAGTAAAACTGGCTGAGAGAAAGCTAAAGACCCATGAAGACCCATCTTTACTTGCTTGCTTTCCTTACCTGTTATTTTTTCAGCCAGCCCTTTGACTTTTAACATTACAGTGCTGCCCTGCCTTGTGTGTTAAAGGGGCACACCTGAAAAGGAATCGTGGTAAGGCAGATCCAACAACCCGAAAAGGTTAACCATGCTCTGCTTAGCCGGTTGAGGAATAAAAAAAGCTTAGGATGAGTATTTTTTCAAGAAAGTCAAGGACTAGCATGGTCACTGCTCGGCAGATCTACAAGTCCAAGCTTTGGAGCTGCTGATACAATGCATGAACCTTGTTGGCTGAAATCCTTCCTCCTGTCTCAAAGACAAGGACTGTGCAAAATGATGAGGCTAGATTATGGATGCGCACGTGCTTTTTGCACTCTGCCATGGATTCCGTAAGGTGAGCGTGAGTGAATTATGGACGGTCTTTTGATGGGTTTGCAACAATCTTTTAATGGCACTGAGACGGTGTGAAGTTGCAGTGCATTGATTTTCTTTTGTCCATACAGTAATTTGTAGTGGTGGAGATTTATTTTCCTCTTTATGTTTTCCATGAAGCTAGTAGGCAGCGAGGCCAACGGCAGCTGGCCGTTGGTCTCCCATTTCTAGGGATGCCACAGACAGCCACCTTTGTGCTCAGAGGATCACTGAGGGGGACCTGATGCTTAGGGAGAGCAGAGGTGGTGTGGGTAATTTCTGTGGACCGATTTCCACCTCTGGCAGGCAGTGATGTTGTCTGCTGGGTCAAAACTGCTGCAGTGGCAAGCCAGAGAACATTTGACCTGCCAGCCCTCAGACCAGGGGACCCATCCTGGTAAGTCTTTCCCACAAGCGAGTGCTGTTTCTATGAAGGCATTTTACAGATGGTGTTTTATATTGGGGTTTTTAAAATGAATTTTGCCCATTTTGGGACCAGCAGTGCCAGACCCACAGTTATTCTGACCCTGAACAGGAGCTAATATAGGTTCTGGTTTCCAACTGCACCTTGTCACTGCAGAGAAAAGGAAAACAGCTTGAGGCAGCAGCTACTTTTCATCAGGCTCATCTGCAGTCTAGGGAAGGCAGACCTGGCTGTCTTTTATTTTTCTATCTTTTATTTTTCTGCACAGCTTTGAGACTTTGTGGGAATCTCCCCTCTTCCATTAGCAGATTTAAGGAGCAGACACTGCTTTCAGTCTCGCCAGCAAGACTCTTGTGTGCCCTTCTGCCTGGCCTGCTTTCCTGCAGTTCATTCAAAGATCTGGAAGCCAGAAGGTGACAATCTGATCACTTTGACCATCTGCAGATCACAGACCGTAACTTCAAGTTAAATTAGGCCACAGCTTTTAAAAATAAAGATCAAACCTGCAACTCTGACTTAAGACTAAATCTGAGTGTTTCATGTTTGACTAGGTTGTTGTACTGATTGACTTTTAGGCTTCATTTTGTGTTTGTTTAGCAGGCAGGAGCAGCAGCTGCCGCTTAGATCCCCTCAATACTAAGCCCTAAGAAACAAGCCCTAAAAAACAAAAAAAAAAAAAAAAAAAAAGGAAGAGCTTGACATGTAACTATAAGGAAGAAGGGGGACATGGATGTTCAAAGAGGAGAGAGGAAATGTTTGAGCATCTCTCTGCTGCTGAACACTGAAGTCACGGTACACAAGGTAGGTTGGGTGTTTGAACAACATAGCTGTGGCAGCGTAGTGCTGTGTCTGGGATAGCAATTCCCTAAATCAGCCTCCGCGGGGCTTCAGTTCTTTTTTATGGCTACGCTGCTCCTACTGCCTGGATTAGCTGGGATATCAGTGCTGCACTCTGTACTTGCACTGTCTTATTTGACATTCATCAGTAGGTGCTTCCAGACTGTGCACAGGCACACTGGTAGATTTTGTGGGCATCCCAGCAGTGAGTTTAAACAAAATGATTGAAAGGGATCATGAGATAGGTTTGTGTGTGGATGGAGTCCTCCTCAATGCCTTTGGAGCTCTGGAGGAGAGAGCATGAGGGTGCTTGATGGAGCTTCTACTGAAGGTTGCGTGGAGGTTGGTGTTAGAGACCAGCTAAAAATGGGATTACATCTTGTCACCCTAAATGAGAAACGAGAAGCTCTGAAGCACTGCGAAAATTTTGCTTGGTAAGACAGAGGAGACAGTGGAAGATTAGAAAGAGAACAATCAAATTCAACACCGCTTGTGTGCTTACAGTGAAACTGATATCCCACTTATTTCTATGGTTATATGGCTTCACTCTCCATGCACTGGGTCTTCTTATATTTAAGACTCCTAGGTCAAGAGGTCCTCAAGGTTCAAATCTTTCATGCCAGGAAATTATCCCTATGGATCTGCTTTTCAGCACCTTTCTCAAAGCATGTCCCACCAAAGCGGGACTTGACATTTTAAGGACAGTTTCACTCATGCTATAGACATTGTTGCCTTCTGTTCCTGTTTCTTAGATAGTCCTTGACCACTTTTTCAAGGACCAAATCTCTATTCTTCTGTCACTGAAGCTCAGGAGCAGCTCTTTGTCCGTTTTGCTCCTGAAAACTCTTTTGCAGAGTTTTTCCATTTGCAGTTTTCCTTCTTGTAAACATGATCCAGATGTTCCAGCTGAATGTTCATGTGGCTCTGCTACAGCACACTCTGTGTGTTTGTGTGTGGTTTACCAACCACTCCTGTGCTTTGTCATTCATGAGAATCCAGCTGGTCTATAAATAAGCCAAGCTAAAGCCATATTACCTTGACCAACAGATGTAATCCCTTCCTGGTTTCCTCTGATTTTAGACTATAACCTCTCCAACTGAACCACTTCTCTGTTTGAGAAGGGCCAGCACAACCTGCTGGGAGATGCTTGTCACCAGTCCCTCTGCATGCTTCCAAGAGAGCCTGTTGCAGCCTCCTGGCTGCAAACTCCAGCTCAGCAGAAGCACTTGTGTTTGATTACTGAGATCTCTGGTGTCAGCCAAGGAGGTGGATATCAAACCTGTGCACATTGGGTGCTGCCAGCAACACATCATAAATAATAGTAATGGGGCGTAATTGCTCATCAAGCCAAATCATAGCCTGGAGTGCTCCATCTGGCCAAACTCCTCTTGATGTGAGTGGGAGCTCTGCCAGCGGGTGTGCAACAGGACTGGGGTCCCAAGCAGCGGTGAGTCTGATTCAGGTCCCCTTGAAACTATTGGGTGTCTTTGCACTAATTTAGAAGATTTTAGCTAACGTCTCTTGCATTACATTGCTTCCCAGCCAGTACGGCTACATCTGTGCAATTGTTACCCCAGATGGAACATGGAGGAGGAGAATTCCTGACACTGAGCAATGAGATTTTAGATTTAGAGAGGAGATGGAAACTCTTTCCTGTTGAGTCTTTAAAGCTGGTTTATGAGGGGGTGATTTGAGACTTGAAAATGGCCCGAACGCCTGCCTTTTGGAGGGTACAACTGAAAAAACCCAACATGCAATTGATATCGGAAAGGATTGTGTCCCTGGTGTAAGGGCTATAAAAGCCAAGACAGCTGGTGTGCCTGCCTATTAATCACCTATTGCTATTCGACATTGGTATGGCCCTTTGCAAGTGAAAATAATTTACTGCCCCCCCCACCCCTTCCCCAAGTATTTACCATCCCCATTTTGGTTTGAACATTTACAGCTGTGGTTCAAACTGTGATGAATTGGTTAGCTATAAATTTTCTTTCCTTTCCCCTTCTCCTTCCACCTCTTCCTATGTAAAGCTGGGATGGAGGTTAAGGCATAGGGTGTTATCTGAAGTAAGTGCTCTATTCTCAATGCCCCATACATCCTTGCTAATGTCTATAGCTCCCCTGTGGTATTGGGAAGTATCATTGCTATTGTAGTGTGGTAGAACAGGAGCTGGAGAGAGATAAATGGCCTAGTTATCAAAACTTCCTAGCCTCCCACAGCCCTCCTTGGGAATACAGCTATAAATGACATTCAAATGATGCTGATAGATGTTAGCTGAGCAGGGAGCAGAACGCGTGCGTTCCTGGTGCTGCACTCGGGCCAGCCACTTGCTGATAATGTCGTGGAGATCTCAGCTAACCTGACACTGGCTGCTGACGCTATAGCTGTGTGGGTGAGATACAACACTGCCTGCTCACATCTGCTTGTGGACAAATCTTTCGGGGTTGCAAAGGTTCAAAACCACATGGTGACTGAGACATATTAATGCTGGAGCTTGCAGAGCTAAAAGCAGAGGTGTTTTGGTTTTTTTTTTTCCTTTAGCATAGGATCTGCTCAGTTTGGACCCTCAGAGGGTCAAATATCAGAGGGGAAACAGCCCCTTTTCCACCCAGCAATGCAATGACAAAAGTGTTATTTTTGAGTGACCTGGGACATCTGCAATAGTGCCCTGTAGTCTGGTCTAAGCAGTACAGCCTCTGCAGCCCTGTGGTGGGTCCAAAAATCGCCTCCAGGAGCTCCCTTTCCATCGGTGTTTTTCCTGGTGTGTGAAAGAGGAGAAGGACTGCTCAGATCATAAATCCCTTGGGGAACGGAGCTGGAGCAGCTAGAGTAGGTGGCCAATCTGCTTCTCTTATGAGTCTGGAAGGGCTCTTGGGTGTCTTGGCATCTCAATCAGGAGACACCACGGAAACTCGGCCATTTGGAGGAGGATGACCTCTCATGAAAACAAGCAGCAATCTGAAAGGCTTGGTCTTTTTTTTTTTTTTTAATTTTATTTTATTATTAGTGTCTGGCAAGAAAGAAAGGCTTGATTAGACCCTTTGTACCTATCCACGACCACCCCCCCCCACCCCCTCCCCCCAAGGTGTAGCTACATGAATGCCCAGCCCTGCAGGCAGTTTTTTACTCAAGAGCAGCTCTTAGAGAGAGGGAATGTTTCTATTGTGTGGTGGCAGAAATCCCAGGACACCAAAGGTGCAGGCCACACAAAAGCTGTCTCTTCCCTGCAACCAAGAAATGGAAAGGAAAAGGGTACAGGGCTGTCAATCCCATCCCTTCGGGATTTAGGTGCGGGGCTGCACCGGGGTGCATGGACACACGCTAAAGCGGAGACATAGGTGTGTGTGTGGGTGGTGTCTTAGGTCCAGCGGGTCAGGGCAGACCCCCTCGGGGCTGCAGCTGGGCTTGGGCTCCGGCGCTGCTCCCTCGGGGAGCCACCGGAGGGGGGCGGGTCTGGGGGGGACCGGCCGCGCGGGCTGGGGCAGAAGCAGCATCTCCCGCAAGGGACCCGTGCAAAAAGCTGCTCCCCGGCGGGGCTGGGGACTGCCCGGGCGTGCTACCCCCCAACTCCCCCTCCGCGGGCAGAGGCTGCCGGTTCAGCTCGGCTCGGCTCGGCTGAAAGCGAACCACATCGGCAGGCAGCGCCTCCAGCCGCCCACCCGCCGCCTCTCCCGGCATCCTTCATCCCCATCCTCCCCTCCTTCCTGCTCCGGCGGTGAAAGCAACCCCCCGCCGGGGGCCGGGGATGCCCTCCCCCTCCTCTCCCTCCCCTCCAGCCGCAGCGGGGGAGGGGGGCTGTGATGCTGCAGGGGGATCCCCGGGTGTCGAGCGGGGTCTCCCCTTCCGTCGGCTGCCGGGATCTCCCCGCTCGGCGCCGGCGGCCCCAGCGGCGGCTGCTGGGGGCTGGCCACCGGGGACGCGGGCGGGGGGCAGCCCCGTGGCGGAGGGCCGGCGCCGGTGCCCCACGCAGCGTGGATGACTAGACACCCGGGGCTGGGGGAGCGGGGGGCGGGCACCCGGCTATTTGCTGGCTGCATACAATGGGCCACTCCCTAACGTGAGGGCTTGGGGGGAGGCAGGAGCTGGGAGGAGGAGGAAGAGGAGGCGGGGGGGGGGGAGGGGGGGGGGAGGAAGGGGCTCGGGCATCGGGCTGGTAAATAAACTCCGCGATGATTTCCCTCCGTTGCGGCGGCCCAGGTGCCCGCCGGCGAGGATGACCTGACGGGGATGTGACTGCCTCCCCCCATCCCACCTTTTTTTTTCACCCCCCTCCCTCCCTCCATATATATATATATATACACACACACATAGATACATGTGTATATATATATAAACATATAAAGAAACCATCCAGGGGGGGAGGGGCGGGGAGCGCGGATCATGGCCTTGGGGCTCCCGGGGCTGCCGCCGCCGATCCGCAGCTCGCCTCCGGGGCCCGCCGGCGACCATGGGGCTGAAGGCGCGGCGCGGTGCGGCGGGCGGTAGCGCGGCCGGCGGGGCAGCGGCGGCGGCGGGGCGGCGAGCGGCAGCCGGCGGCGTTGGCGACCCCGAGCAGGGCTCGCTGGCCCTGGGCACCGGCGCCGACCGCGACGGGACGCTGCTGCTGGAGGGCGGCGGGAAGGAGGAGGGAGGCAAGCGGAGCCCGCCGGGGCTGGGGCTGCTGGCGAAGACCCCCCTGAGCCGCCCGGTGAAGCGGAACCACGCCAAGTACCGCCGCATCCAAACTTTGATCTACGACGCCCTGGAACGACCCCGCGGCTGGGCGCTGCTCTATCACGCCTTCGTGTGAGTACGCGGGCGCGCAGCCCCCGCGCAGCGCGGAGCGGGGCTCCCCCGGGGGCGCGTCCCGGGGCGGCGGGGGGCTGCCCCCCCGGGGTGCCCCCCCGAGGCCACCGTTTTGCTTTATCATTCTGGGCGTAAGGCGCTGCGGGGGGCTCGCTCCAGCAGCGGGGGTGGGGGGGCACGGGTCGCATTCCGGGCTGTGCTGCTGAGCGGTTTTACTTTTTTTTTTTTTTTTTTTTTTTTTTCCCCCTGTCGTCGGGTTCTCCGAGCTGAGCAGCTGCTGTTGGGGCCGGGGCTCTCTCCTGGGCGTACCCCCGCGTTGCCTGGGGGCGGCATGCCCCAGCCTGTGTGCCTTAGACCCTGGGAAAGGGATGCCAGAAAGACCAAGCTCTGGGCAATTTTAGGGCTCCGAGTGCTTCAGGGGAACACCGCTGGCTTCAGCTCAACCTCCCGCGTTGCGTTGGGTTGAACCAGCTGTTACAAACCCCGAGCGAACGGGAGCTTTCAGTAGTTGAAAGCGTCAAATGAAAACCATCGGGTTTGGGGTCCATAAGCGTCACCCCGCAGCACGTGGAACCCAGGCACCGCAGCACTTGTCAGCCAGAAAGTTAAACTGACCACCAGGGAACTGAGATGAAATAAACTCCTTTTGTGGCCCAAAGGTGACAAGTCAAGTTAATCCCCACTGTTTTGCGTGCCTGAAAATTCTGGTCCTTTCAGTTTTCACAAGAAAGATAGAAAAATTAGATCTGTTTGCTGCATAGAACGGGATTGGCTGAGTCCTATTCAAATAACTGTGGTTTTCGGTGTTGTGAATGTGTTTGAAAACTGACGGGATTATCAGTGATCACGGTGTTACTGTTTTTCTTTAATGCTGTAATGTGTGCCGAGCCCTGTGTGGTAGAGGATTTAAGCAGTAATTTCTGAAATTGGTTTATTTGCCAAAGACAAATGAAGTGCTCCAGGCTTCACGGGCTGTGAGCCTGGAGCTGGGTCTTGGGAAGTCTTGATCTTTGGTGAGGTCTTTACAAATAAACAACTTGAGTGTAGGGCTGCGATTTTACCTCCAGGCAAATTTCTTGCTGGTGTTTGCAGGGCTTTAGCCCTGGGCGAGGAGTAAGAGGCAGCGTTCACTACTGATGTGCTGCTGTGTACCCCTCACTCGTTGCTGCTCCCCTCTTTTGTTTTCGTAAAGTGGGACTTAGGTTCCTGCTTTACAGCTTAATTTCTGTGGAAAATGTGGACACTGGATGCTGTGACACTTTTTCAGTTCTTGCGCCCCTTTTTGCTACAGGAAAACTGTTAGCGGGCAGGGAGTGTCAGCATTTGGGGTGTATTATGTTGGGAAGGCTTTTTGGTCTGGAGCTTGCTGTTCGATCGTGCTCAGTATTGCATAAAGCTGCTTCTTGTTGGGGAGAGCTGTGTCTGGATGGAGGGGCACCCCATTCATCCTGCCGTGGTCAGCCCCCCCACACTGCATAAGTGAGGCTTTAGCACATGCCAGAGTGTTATGAGCAGTTGGCATCTCTCTGTGGGCAGCTGTGGCAGCTGGGTCAAACCCATGCCCAGGCTCATGTCTGGATATAAGCAATAGGACAGTGGATGAGTCTAGAAAGGCTCAGGCGAGCTGAGAGATTCGTGATCATTTGCAATGGTATAAGAATTTCCGGTTGCAACATTTGTTTTAGATAGCTCTCTAGACGTGTGATTAACCTGAGGATCCTCATGCAATATGGATCATAAAATGAGAAAAAAAATTGAATATGTTTGTAAGGTTTGATGCTTCTTAGGAGTGGACCTGACATTCTGTGTGGCCAACTTCTCTTTGGGGACTACACAGTTCTGCAAAACTGAGATGTGAGTCTGATCTGCTCGCATGGAAGTCAAGAAGTCTTGTTACTCAATATTAACTCAACATTAATGAGAAAAACACTTTTAGGACTTCCTTATCCTTCAAGGAAGTAAAATACACAAGTCCTGGTCTGTCAGCCCACCACAGACATCCCACCCCTTCCCAGGACACCCAGGGGGCTCAGCAGTCCAAGGCTGCCACACTGTGTTTCTGTTCAGTCTTGGCTCCTTCTGAACTCAGGAGAAGTTGTGGGTTCTTACCTCGCTGTAGGATCAAATCCTACAAAAAGGAATCTGCCATAAGTGATGGAAGACCATGCTGAGATTTTCCTGACAGAGCTGGTTCCTGTGACTGGAGAACGATGGCCTGCTCGAGAGCAGGAGCAGTGCAGTGGGAAAGCAGCACCTAAATTGATATCCACAGTCTGTTCTTTCTTTCAGATTAACTGTCTTTTAACCTTTTTCCTTCTGAAAAGGACAGTCTCTCATGCTGGAGGTGCTGCTATGACACTGTGTAGTGCCATTCCAGCAGCCCCTCATGCTTCTTTTCACACTGGAACAGTTTATGCTTTTCCTTGGGTAGGTGACAGATTGCCAGCCCTTCCATAAAATCTACAAATTTAATGCTGTTTTAATTTTTGAGAAAAGTCCCATTTATCTTAATGACATGCTACACTTTGTCTCAATATTCTGAGTAACTTTTCAATAAACACTATGCAACCAAAATTCAGAGTAAGAAGGTTCCTCTCATATTAAAACAAAACCAAAACAAACCACACCAGAGGATAAACAACTGAGGGCCAAAAGGGATTGCAGCATGGGTGGATGTGATGGGCTCCTTATAGATCCAAACATTCGGGGGTGTTTAATGAAAAGATGATGCAAAGGGCTCCAGTGCTGTGTATATCCCAGGATTTAAGAGGTGGGAAGCTGCTGATGGAAGAGGGTTGCAACTTTCAGGACACGCCGAGGGTGTTGTGTGGGGGCAGGAAGGGGCTTTGCAAGGCTCTTTGCAAAAGCTTTGGATGCCAGAACTTTTAAAAGGGTGGTACAGATGGGATCTCATTAAATCGTACAGTGATGCCCATATGGCTGCAAAGGGGTCATGATCCTTTGTGTATCTCACTGTTATAATGTGCACACAAATAAGGTTTGATGCGGTGCCTGCTGTAGACGCTCCCTTTACTTTAGGTGGGGTTAGAGCTACTGAAATGCGTCAGTCTATTGAAATAATTCAATGAGAAAGCATAAATGTGGTCAGGCCCTACCATGCCCTAGGGACAAAGATGCAGGGGAGAAAGGGAGAAATTCCTGGTGGCAATTTTAGTGTTCAGCTTTCACTGGCGGTGATTTACGGAAAGTGACATGAGATAATTTCTTTGTGATTCTTCCTCCTTCCTCGCTGGGCACAAGTGAGTTTGTCCAAGCCTATCCTTATAGCAAAGAGAAAGGTGATTTGGTACTAAAGAAGCTGATTTTGTTTCCTTCACCACTTGAAAACATTTATTCTCTGGCAGCTCTGCTAGACAGGGGATTTACTAAACATCCAGGAGGTTCCCATCTTTCAGGACACCAGAGTTCACAGACTTCTTGGCAATATGGCAGTATCTAATGGCATAGATGGTAAAAGAAAATTGATTTTCCCCTGAAAATTTTCACCTTTGTAAAGCTAAACTCCTGTTGAACATTTTCATTAAAAAAAAAACCAATCTTGTTTAAGCTTTGTGGTTTTTAATTTGGAAACGTCTCTTGGGGGTTGCAGGTCATGCTACAATCTATCCCTGCTCCTTTCTGAACTAGTCTCCCTGTAGGTATGACTGCTGTTCCTGTGATGTACTGTATTTTCCTTTGTGTTGAGCAACGCAATATATTGTATGAAGCCCCTGTGATTGTTCCTGGTGGGATGTGTACTTTGGCCAGGGATACCGACTTGAGACCTGTTCACCTCCAGAAGCCATCCAAATGCTTTGTTTATGCACAGAACCATAAATGAAGCAAATGAACCGGATCATTTTTAATTGTAAGCATTTTTTTTTTTTTTTGGTAGATAATGAGCAGAGTCCAGAAAGATTACAAAATAAAGATCCAGACTGCACTTGCAATCTGTGGAAAATTTTCAACCTGACTTAAAGAAAAAAGAGGCTAAAGGAGAGGTAGCTAGGAGATACTCTTATTTTCATACCATTCTCTGAGACAGCTGTAACCTTTAGTTTCATGGAAAAAGAAGACCAGGAAAAGGCTTGGGAGTAGGTTTTCTTTTGTGGGACAGTGTGTAATATTGACTGCACTCTGCTGGTGTAGATCACCACGGCATGCTTGCTGATGAGAGAGGGAACCGTGGAGAACAATTGAAAACCATTCCCTATTTGCCATGCAATCTTCTTTCAATACCACTTAATACCTGGAATAAGAAGAGGAGGCAGAGTCATGCGATTCAACAAATCATCAATATTTCTGGGAAGCACCAGCAAGCACCTCTTGCATGACTGATTGTAGGTGGGTGGTTTGCAGAAAAGAGTGTTGCAGAACTTGGGGAATAGGTTGGAGGTCTTGGAACTTTCCGTTATTTTCCTCTTAACCCTTAAGGAGATACTACGTAAGATGTGCTGATCCACCAGCCTGTGTCAGCCATCTGTGGTGATATGGGAATAGGTTCGGGGTAAAAAGAAGGACAATTATGAATCCTTCCTTGGCCTGTTTGGCATGGACTTGTCTCTAAGTGAGTCCCCAGAGCAGCAGAGCAAGCCTGGTCCATTAGCAAGTGCCCTTTGCTTATGTGTTCGCCAATACGAAGTCTGTTTTAATTATTTATGCTAATTCAGCGTAATGCATGGATAAATATTCTGCAGTATACTTTGTAAAAAATAATGAAGTCTTAGTCATTGGAGACCTCACCGCACACCTCTGCTATTCCATCTCCGCTGAGGCTTGTGGAGTCCATCCTGGGTTTGCGTGTGGTTTAGCGAGATGTGATGGTATCTCAGCCACTGGGAGCAGCCAACATCACAGGCTGTAGTCACTGGCTGCTGAAAGCTGGGGTTTGCTGGTAGGAATGAGAAGGGGCAGCAGAGCCTGGGGGAGCCACAGCCTGTATAATGTGGGTGGCTTAAGATCCCCAACTATAGCTTTGGAGTCACTTCAGCAGCTCGTATGTGCCCAGTGCTTCTTTAAGCACGCAAACTACCTCTGAAATTACAGGCCTTTTGGTGGGAATAGGTGGGTTTTCACTACAGCCTCAGATCTCCTTGCAAGGGCCTTGGTGCCCATAGCAAGACGCACTCCCGGAGTGGGTACCCACAGGTTGGGTGGGTCAGCCTGTGCACTTGGCACTGCCATGGCTACACTGCTAACTCGCTGAGCTGTGGAGCTGCTCATGCCTGCTTGATTGATGTGTTTGTGGGAGCTGCAGGTGCACAGCTGCCTGTAGCACAGGCGTACACCTCAGTGTCCCCCAAAACCCCTTGGGATGCAGGTCCCTGAGCAGCCTCTGCAAGTGCAATCTGCCACTCGCACCAGGTGATGCAGCCTTATAGGGGTGGGCGTCAAGATCCATGAGGGATAGTGCAATGTACGGGTGAGCATTGGAGCCACCAGCAACAGCAAATAGCAGCTGGTCTTTCAATGCTGTCAGCTCAGCCCAGGAATAAGCCCCTCAGAAAGAACTCATAGCGCCTGGTGTAATTTCTATAAAACAAAACAGTCCCAAATTTCATCATTTTGATGAGCGGAGGTACAGCAAAGCCCCTCTGTCAGCCAGCAGATTTTTTTCTTCTCTTTTGAGAAAGCTGGTAGTGAAAAGCAGCACCATCTCAGTGGTACCCTGGCAGTCCTGGAGGCACTGTCTGTGGTAAAGCCCAGGACTAGACTTGTCACAGTATCTCCAGCCCAGCATCTGGGAGTCTGGTTGGAGGTACCACTTGGTTCATAAAAGCCGTCTCAGTTTCTTCTTGTGTCTCTCTTTTTCTCCTCACAGCAAACATCAGATCGTCACAGGGCACAGCAGGGTCTGGGCACTTCTGGGTTGGCTGCCAGGCAGCAAGGCCACGTGGGTTTTACTTCTTTTTTTTGGACCTGAGTTTTAATGGAGATTAGGGAAACATTTTCAAAACGAGCAGTGAGAGACTTTCCACACCTGTTTTGCTCATTTTAGTGCAGAATGTAGGAACATTCAAAACAAACTTAATGGAAAAAATAGTAACTAAAGACTATGCATATTAACAGTGGGATTAAAAAAATCTTTGCATACATATTACGCCAGTAATTTACCAAGTACTGTGTGCCTGAGTGTGTTCAAGTGAACATGAAGGTGCCCCAGCAGTTTCTACTTCTCCCAAACATCACGCCAAAGGCTACTCACCCAGCATCTTTCTGTTCTTTCTTTGGGGCTCCCTGTATCACTTGATTAAATCCTTTTTATTTATAGCTTAGCCAACAAAAAAACCTGCACGTGTATGTAAAGCACAATTCTGTGCCTCTTGGTCTGTAAAAATCCTTTCCAGCAGTGAGATGTATGTGCAAGGTCAGGTGATGTTATGCATATTCAAGGACAAGGTCTGAACCTGAGTAATTTCTGTCTAATTTAACAGCTGTAAGAAACTTTCCCAACAAAATCAGTCAAGGGAGTGTTAAGTTCATTTATATCTTGTTTAAAAACATAATAGATTGGTGACCTTAGACACAGCCAGGCAGCTGGGTGTTTGGGCCCTGCATGGTATAAATAAATGATAATGTTTATTCTTGTATTTAATAATGGTATATTCCTTTCTTGTATTTAATAATGCTATATTCCCTTCTTGTGCGTGGAACTTTACAGAAGGAATGGAGCCACAGAGACATTGCATCTGCTATTGCTTCTGGCAGATACTGTATTAAATGGGCTAACTTAAATATTAATAGCTTTACAAGGAATATGGTCCACAAAAGCTGTTAAGTATATGCTGCCTTCTGTCTTAGGATGATAGCTGGGAAACAGCATTTTCTGTGGAAATAGGGACATGCCCAGGGATATTTAGGTTCATGGTAACCTACTTTGGAAAAAAGCACTCTGGGAGAACTTTCAGGCTGGAAATCTGTAAATTGCATTCCTCAGCCTTAAGTGAGCAAACTGATTAAGAGCATGTTTAACTTGGAGCAAGTGAAAGGTCCCACTGATGTCAGGAGGAACCTATCCAAGGTGACACTGAGGTCATCCCAAGCAGAAGAGTGTGACAGATTTGGTGGAAAGCATCACTAGGTATCATCACCTTCCTCTGCACAACAGCTTGCTGCTCTGCTTGGGCCTGGTGAGGTGAGATCCTCCTAAGCTATAGATCAAGGCCTGTGGTGGATCTTGTGGAGGATCCTCCACAGGCCTTCATCCCCTCCATACCTTAACAGCCACCTCTGGTTACAGTCACCAGGATAACAACTTGCCCTCCTTAGAGGCACTGCCT
Organism: Falco cherrug; assembly: GCF_023634085.1. Classification (NCBI taxonomy): domain Eukaryota; kingdom Metazoa; phylum Chordata; class Aves; order Falconiformes; family Falconidae; genus Falco; species Falco cherrug. Next base: position 15,220,468 of record NC_073699.1, read on the forward strand.
TTTGCTCATTTGTGTGGGTTTTGAAAACCAGGCTGGAGTTATGTATCTCCAACACTGCTAAATCTCAGTGTGGAGAGGTGCTGAGACCCTGGCATGATAAGCATCCGGTGCCTCTTGAGGTGGCATGTGCTCTCACTCCCTTCTCCTACATGCATTTATCTTGCCAAAGTCTTTTCTACTTCACTTTTTTTAGGTTGCTGGTAGATGGTAGTGGAGCATTACGAGTTCATTGTATGGCAGTGGCAGTGGAGCAATCCTAATCCTCTCTGGGTTGGCTCTTGTCTTTTGCTTCCTTAGACTTTACAGACTTTATTTCATTTTATGGGTACTGGCATCTCGCTTGTCCTCCCTGTTGTCAGAGTTGCATGGATGTGTTTTGCATTCCATTGCCAACCTGTATTAGTCTGTGATTGTCATGTTGACTCTCCAGTGGTGTTTTTTAAACTCAGATGCTTTTAATTTTTACTTTCTTCTGTCCTTGCTGGTGTTTTGATCACCTTCCAGATTAGTACCTCGGAATTCTGTTAATATTCAATTTAATTCTTTTTATAGATCATTAAGGAAGCACTTAGTAAGACCAGAACTAAGAAAATCCATTCAGCATTTCACTAAATAGCAACTTCCCCCCTTCCTGGTTAATACAATATCATTTTTTATGGCTTTATTTATAGCTCTGAAGCTGGTTTTTAATTTTATGTAGTTTCTCCCAGTCACCTGAATTAATACTAGAACTAGACAGTGCACCTATGTCACAACAGCAAATATTTCCTCATTTCTTTTTTATTCAGACCTGATTGTTGGGCTATGTTTATCTGTTTAGTTCAGTAATCTGCCTTTAATTGTTATCTTCCCATCTCAGATTTTTCATGCTTTTGACATGGCAAGTGTGTATCTCGTATAACAAAATGATTCAATGTTCCTAGTGCCATCCACCACTAGAGTAGAGCTAAAGCAATGCTGAAAGCTTTACCCCGATCCATTCAAGTCCTAGTTCTTATATATTTTATAGGAGCCATTAGATCTGGCTAACACCTGACTTTGGGTGAACGACAGAGATGTTAATCCTAAACCAGAAGACTCTTTACAGGGCATTCCACACTGACTGTAAATATAGAGAGTCTAAAATTTTCTGTTTCCAGTGGGGATGTTGTAGAAGCAAGTACAGCTGTTGAGGGTCTGATAGCGAAATCCCCCAAGCGCACGGTGGGGAGCTGCCCACCAGGCTCTCAGCAGTGCAGCATCAGCTCTGCTTATCTTTGTTCCCTTCATGCCGCTCCATGCACCACTCAGAGTGTTTATGAGGAGGGATTACACCCTGAGGAGGGAATGTCAAGAGCAGCTGATTGAAATTGCAGGGGAATTAATTTAGGAAGGTAATTACACAAACTGGAATTTGCTTTTCTACCTTTGCTAACACTGCTGCTCTTGTGAGACATGCTGGAAGAATTTCAATGCACACAACTGGCTGGGGCTCTCTGATCAGACCTCAGACACTGCACGGTGGCATCAGATGCACAGGGCCGTGGCTCAGGACCAGCCTTGCACTGCAGCTATGGCAGCAGCTTTTTTCATGCCTAGAGAAGTCATTAACCATGTCTAGACCGATTGGCAAAACCGTGTCAGGGATGTTCCCAAGCAGTGATACACACTGGCCGGCAATACGACATTGCCGGATGACCCGTGCCATGGTTTTAGTCTGAGACAACTAAGTGGCTGGGGGTACAGCAAGTGTGGTGACAGACCTGGGACCGCTCCCAGTGGGCATCTGTGTGTGGCTCCCTGCTTTAGAGGCAAGTGAGGTCGGTGATATGGACACTGGTCATGCCAGCTGGCCTCATGGAAAGAGAGCAGGACAGAGTATCTTTGAGTTACTAGAACAGAGATAATTGTTACATGTGAGATCTTGAAACTTTGAGGATATCCTCCTGAGTCTATTTAAAAAGCCACTTTGCTTTGGGATAAGACCCTTCACTTAGATAAAGACCCAAGAAATCCTACCCCACTGAAATAGTATAGGTTTCACCCTATGTGTGTGTCCAATAACACGTTTTGTTTTCTATACCCTTTCCTCTTCCTGTTCATGGGACTCTGCCAAGGCTTTTGCCTTTTCTGTTTCAACATTCCTTGTGCTGATCAAACTCCCATGGAAGTTTAAATACTTCACCCTCACATCTAGGCATATTAGCAAAAGAATATTTTTTTGTGGTACTAATCCAGGAAGAAGAGTCCAATGATCTTTCATTACCAAACTTCTTATATCTTGTGTAAAACACAGAAGAAGATATTGCTAGTTGCCTTGTTGCTGATATTTGGACATTTCTCCTGATTTTGTCTCATTCATTATTGTAGGTGTTGCTCCATTACCTCATCAGGTCCTGGGTGCAATGACACTGTGCAGAGGTGGGATCTGGCAGATCATGTTCATGGCAGTTTCTGCTCTCTGAATATGGCATTATCACATGGTGCATTCTCAAATACATTAATCTCTCCAGTGCTAAATTACTTAGAACAACTGTATTTCCCCTTTTCTTCAGGGCTTGAGAGGCAATCTCTCAACATTCACAATGGGATCCATCCATCTAACACTTTATCTGAGGTAGCTGTCTGGACTCCTTTTATAGCTGCTGAAGAAAAACAGGAAATAGAACTTTCTGGAGCACAATTAATCTCATCCTAAAGATGATTCTAAAATAGGTGAAATTAATTACCTCTCGAGTGCCTGAAATTTTCCACCGACTACAAAGGAGACCTCAGGTGACTAACTTGAATTTAGGTATTTACAGTGGAAACACCTGGCAGATAGGAACCTTTTTGCCTGACCTGAAAGGCAGGACTCAAAGCCACGTTAAGATAACTAGATTTAGATAAGTTCGTGTACAGTTCTGTGTGCGCAATAGGTATTGAAGTTCTCTTTGTAGTCAGCGGAGATCGAGTCAATACAGTCAATAGATTTTATGGTGCAATTCATCCAACCAGATGTAGGGGACTGCTTTACATGGAGATAAATCACAGCTTCAGCTCCATTGAGCAATTCTCCACTGTCTATAGCAGGAGCTGAGGTGATGATCTCTGGTAAATGTCTGCAGTAAAAGCTACTTTCTGACAGATGAGTCCTACCTCTAAAGGCACGAGGAATATGACTTTTACTATTATATTGGCTTTTACTAATATTAGGCTCAACATAAAATTCTAATTCCCTTCCCTCAATAGCTGTGCGTATGTGGCTACTTATTATTCCAGGTCACACAGGTCTGTAGTCATCCCTGACATTATGCCAGAGAAAAATCTGATGATGTAGTTGATGTCCTCAGTTTCATCATCCTACTTAACGCTGCCGATTTCAGTAGCTTTAAGATATTTCTCTAGTTGGGAGTCTTGAGTTTATCTTTCCACTTTCCCTTTGTTCTCTTCCACTTTCTGTTTGTTCTCTGGTTTGCTATGGGGTCTATCTCCCTGAGCCCTCCCATGAATTTGCCCTTGATTTATAATCATAGTTGCAGTTGATCTTGAGGTCATGCTCAAACCCAGACTTTACCTCTTGTACCAAGCTTCAAATCCAAGGGCTGCGATTGTCTCTGTTTTCCCTCCATCATCTTCTGGCCATTCGGGATTTACCTGGGCACAGGAATTACCGTGGTGGGAGTTTGCCTGCAGCAGTCCCGCTTCTTCCTATTCCTGAAATTCTGTCCATTTGCATTGCTCCTCTTATCTCCATCACTCAAAATTAGCTCCCCAAATCAATGAACAGACAACACTGTGTTCTAGAAGGTGTCTTTTAGGGACCAGAAGACACTTTCTGGGTGGCTTGGACATTGTCCTTTTGAAGCCTGTAACAAATGTAGAAGGTCAGTTTGAACAGCCTGGAATGAATGAGGCTGATTGTGAGGGTTGTTCGTAGGCTTACACTCTTTTTTATGTGCTATAGTTTTCCCTGTAAAGCTGGAGACTTCATAGATATCTATGGTAGGAACCATTCAGTATTTTAGAGGGCATACTCACTTTCATTCACGAGCTGAATCAGTAAACTAGCGTAATTGAACCTAATACTGAAATCATCAGAGAACTGGACAAAATCTGAATGCATGAAAATGCCCTGACACAGGGAAGTATTTTTGGGTGGTGGTGTATTCCTTTAACAGCTGCTAGTTTGTGTTTTGCTTGTTTTTGCAGAAATCCTGAGCCAGCAACCTCTTTTAGTCATGTCAGTGCAAATGTAGAGTAAATCTATTAAACTCAGAACAATTAGATTTGGCTGCTGCACCACAAGCTTGTTCTGGACCCACTACAAAATCTTTTCATTTTATGCTGATATTCTGCTAGCACCAGAGGCCAAGGTCAAGGTTCTCACCACTGGTGAGGTAATTCCCTGCAACAGCAAACTTGCCCTCCTAGTAAGGTAAGACACTTGAGGAATGGGGTAAATAGGAGAGATGGAGATCCCCTGGCAAGATAGCAAGTGAGCACCAACCTGTCCCAGAGCTGCCAGTACTCACACCATGGTGTTCGCAGCTTGTTTCCTTCACATTAGGAGCTGGCTTATTAAGCGTGGAGTCTTTCCTTCCCTCTCTGCTCCCCAGAGTGGAGAGAGGATTTTTCCTCCCTCATCAGCACAGTTATTTATTTAACAAATACAGTGCAGATAAGCTGGGGAAGTTAAGCAAGCAAAGCACCATCTTTCTGCCCATTTCTTGGTGTAGGTCGTGTCTGATGTTGGAGCTGTAGGAACGAGTTGACAACTACAACCATAAAGCGGTTTAGTTTGGAAGGTTTTAGAGGTCTCCAGTCCAATCTGCAGAGCAGGGCTGACTTAAAAGTCAAATCAGGTTGCTCAGGACTGTACCCAGTTAAGTTTCATGCATCTCCAAGATCTGAAATACTTTATATTATGAGGAGTGATAAATTTGGTCGCACCTCTGCACCTCCCAGAATATGTTGTTTTATGCATTTCTCATAATGAGCACACTTCTAGGCCCAGAGTCATGGAAAGTCTTCCCTCTCCTTTTCATTCAATCCTGAATATGCATGGACAGAAGTGAGACGTAACATCTGGACAGGGATGCTGGCAGGTCAGCCCACTCTGGAGGAAACAAGGCTTGTATTAACCACAAAGTTGCTTGCCGCTGGGCTAACTAGCACCGATGTTGTTTAGGTTTGGTGTACTGACACTGGGAAATACTAGAGGTAATCTTTAGTGTAATGAGTAGAGTTCACTGAAAATAGGAAACCTTTCCCAAAGGCTTCTCTTTTCTTTTTTTACTGATGTTGTAATTTGACGTTTCCACCAAGTTTTCATTGTTCAGAAGAGTCATTCAGTCTCCAGGAATTTATCCCTACTCTACACCTCCTTCTGACTTTCCCATCTCTTTCTCCGTGTCCCTTCCTCACACAATCCCATCTTCTTTGGTGGCATTCATCACCTCACTACGGAGGTACAGCACCAATCACTGGATCATCGAGCTGTGCTCTGTGTGTGACCCCTCAGCCTTTCATACTTTACATAACTACAGCAGTAGAATTCAGTCTAACTTACTCAGTTGGCCTAAGTGCTGATAGCAGTTTGATGGAGCTGACATAACAATTTGTCTCTTACCCAGACATAGCTGTATTTACTTTTTGGTCTTTTTTATACCTTTTTTTTAACTGACCGGACTTTGACATTGACTTCACCTATGTCAGGACTAAAATTGTGCCTCTAATTCCCTCAGAGTAGGGACTCAATAGGAATTACATTGTCTGTAATGTGCGAGGTAGTTTTGATGCAGGAATTGTCTCTGAATCACCTTGTGTTTCACCATCATTAGTATCTTTTTTAGGTTGCACAGCTCCCTGATATTGAACCCGGCATCTGGTGGTAAGGTAATCCTGCTGGACTTTGAGCACAGCCCGAAGTTAAGAGTCCTTATGCAAACAGCATCACTGTAGGAGAAGCTCTTAGAGTTGTGATTCAGACCTTCTGAGTCTTCTCAGACTCTGAGATTCAGATACTTCTGAGTCACTGCTCCTGATCACTCTTTGCTCCAGGGGTGATGGTGGTGTTAGAGAGTTATTTATTGATGACCTGTGTAGGTAACCGCTTTCTTGCAGTGACTCAGCTGTTCTCTCCAGAAAGAGGGAATATGAAGTGAAGGTGTACACCCATCTCTCTCTTCCCAGAAAGGGTACAATCTGAGCTAATACCTGTCCCTTGAGTTTATCCACTTTCCTGGTTATCCACTTTCCTGGTCTCAGTGGAAGGAGGAAGAGGTTTAGGAGCACCACATACAAGTTAACCCCTGATCTGCATGCCACTTTGTACACAGCCTGAATCACACTTGCAACTGTTGCTCCCAGAGTCAAGAAGACAATAAGAGGTCCTGGTTTGCAGCTCGGTTTTCTGCCAGTGTTGATAAGCAAGAAAAATAAAGGATGGGAGCTCGTGGTCAGAAGATTTTCTCTAGTGAGTGAGCATATAGGCAGGACTGAACGCTGTGTCTTGCTGCCTGAATCACTGCATTCCCCAGCAAATGGGATGAGAGGACAGCGTTGCTCCCAAAGACCAAAGCAGGACATAATCACCTCCAAAGCAACACTTTGCTGGAGATCATAGGAAAGCTTTTGTATTATAGAGTAGTATCTCATAGTTTTCTGGAAACAGTAACTCTAAAGAAAAGATTATTAGGATGAGTGAAGAAAAGAGATTTTGGGCAGATGGAAATGTGTCAGTGCTCATCTTCAGTGGCGGTGTTTGTTTTCACTTATTCTACCTTGACATAATTTCCAAGCAACTTGAAGCAGATGATGTATTTATAAGCACTAATCTGAGTGCTCCATCAATGCTTGTTCCAGGCTATGAAGATGGGGAGTTTGTGTTATAGCAGAGGGCTTTTTAATTGCAAAGATAATGATATAGCAACAGTTGGAAGATGATGCAAGATAAATTCAGGCTATAGATAAGGTCTAACGGGGAAGCAGATATTAGCTTGAAGAATTTGCACAAGAAATTATCAATTTTCCACTTGTTATTTTTAAACCTGACTTGGAGAATTTTCCGAAAGACAGCTGTAGGCTGTAGCTTAGCTGCAAAATATGGGCTTAAATCAATAATTCTGCATATTGTTGGCTGGTGATTAAGCAGGACTTCAAGTTCTAACCAGAAATATGGTGGAGGTTTGGTTTTTGGGGGTTTGTTTGTTTGTTGGATTGTTTTTTTATTAAATTCAGCAACAGATAAGCAGACAAGCAATGAAGTAACTCAGGAAAAAGAGATTCCTCTGTTTCATAACGGGATTGTTGACATCATAATGTAAAGTAGCATAAGTAGTAGCTGTAATAGTAATTGAACTGGGATTCTTAGGGCTAAATGTAGATGTCTTCCCTGTTAATGTCTAAACATGGCCAAGTCATTTCAATCTCCTCAGTTGCCAGTAGGAGTATTGGTGATTGTTCAACCCATCCTGAAGTAAATGAGGACACTGATAAACCACATCCTGATTACCAGAGATGATACCAAATAAATAGATAACCCTTGACTATAACAGGAGCTTCAATACATAGCTTAGGTGCAGACAGCTACATTACAAACACTAACTTTAAGTGAGATGAATCTCATCCTAATCACATTGTGGAAGGCCTTGCAGGGATAATAACTTTACACAATACTCTGGACAAGAGGTTAAAATAGAGCCAGCTTCTTTGACCTTAAGATGACTGCCCCAAATATTCAAGTCTTATACAGTCTTAAGCCTGGAACACCTTTCTCAGAGCAGGTAAATACATGAGCCAAGATCATCAAATTTCTGCAACATCGGATTCTGATTCATCTTGTACCTAAATCTTGTTGTGGTGCCTCTTAAGTTCCCATTGTGTTTCTGCAGGACTCTGGTGATGTCCCCCAAGCTCCAAGTATGTGCAGAAATGAAAGGTCGTCTAGCATAGCTTTGCTGGACTGGGCTCAAAAATCATTGCTGGTTCCATTGGGCAATGTAGTCCTTAAATTGATAACCAAATAATAATTGTCAGGATGTGGGTTTTTTTTGTTTTTTTTTTTTTTTTTTTTTGTCTGGAAAGGGCCTCAAGTTAATGTTATCTCATCCAGGGCACAAATATCTAGATGTATCTCTGAGTTATTTTAAAAAAGTAATTGCAATATGGTCATTCCTTCACAGCTGTCAGCTCTGTTGAAGAGTGGGATGTAATTTTTAGGTGTCCATGCAGTCTCTTTGCCACTGATCCTGCAAGGGGAACAGATGGACCTGTCTGGTTTCTGCCTTGTCCAGAGGGGGGAAAAAAAATAAAATTCAGCCCACTCGATTGAAAAAAAAGGTGATGGCAATGGAGTAAGCAATAAAGCCTATGTTTTTTTTAGAGTGAGGTAAGAGTAGCAATGGTGCATGGGAGAAGCTGGCAGCTGTGAACACAGTTCCAATGATGATGACAAAACAGCAGGTGAGCTGGAGAAGGAGGCGAGGAAGATGCTAGAAATAAAGCTGCAAAAGGGAGAAGAAGTGTAACTGTGGGAGGTAAAACAGAAGAAAGAGGGAATTAAGGCTACTCTTGTAGGTGAACGTGTCAGGCATTACTTAATGAAGGTGCTGCTTGTATAGAGAAAATAACTTAATTGCCCTCCTGGTGCTTTGGTGCCTGCTGTGGGCAAGTTGCCTCTTTTCCTCTAATTGCAAAGTGTCTTCTGTGTAAAACCTGTCATTGCTGTTGGCCTACATGGGAGACCCTGTGTGCTCCGGGTGGACCGAGGACAAGCCCAAGACCTGGTTCAACAGTAAGGTGTCTTGGCCAGGTAGTGGTGGAAAATAGCTGTTTGTTGCTTAAGGTATTCCGGCTCTGTGGGCAGCCAGGGGACCGTGATTTCTGATGTGTATCCATCTTCTTTGTAGATGTCACGGCTGTCATCTTCACTTGGCAGTACAGAGCTATGAGTTACACGCTGGCACCCAAACAGCAGGAGAGTTAAACTTCATTTGTTATTTCAGTGCAGAGCACAGCCCTCAGAGCTGAGATCCAAGGACAATGTGTGTTGTGGCCGTTTGGGGCTGATCCTGGGACGGTGAACCTCCCTCTGTCCCCTACATGCTCATGGTTTAGCTGAAAACCTGAAGAAGATCTGAAGAATGAAGAGACTTAAAGGAGCAGTATTCAAGGCACGTTAAATGTAACTTCAGTGGTGGTGGTGGTGGCGAAAAAGAATAGTTTCTATTCTTGAGCTATAAAAAGTGATGCCAGTGAGACACAAGGCAGGTTACACTTCTGCTTAAACAGTTTTAGGGGCAGTATCCCTGTTACCTCCAATAACAGCCACGCAGGAGCATCTGTAAAGAAAAGGCAAGTTTAGCGCTTAAACGCCCTGACCCAGAAGTAAGCCAATGCTGGCATCGCAGTCAGCCGTCACTGTGCAGCAGGGCAGTGGTTTAGAAAAGGTTAACGAGCAACTGCCGGTTCATCTCCTTCCTCCCTGATGCTCAAGCCCTAGGCTTTAGTGGGGTAGCCCTGGAGAGACAGTGGCTGCCACTGTTCCTGCATCGGAAAGCAGCCTCATGCCAAACCAGGCCTGAAAACGTGTTTCCTTTAGATGTTGCTGGATGAAATGACTACCTCTGAGGGGGGGTTCTTTACCAGTTGGATTGGGGTTCTTTAGGGTGGTACCACTTGGTCAGGTTTTCCAGTTTTTCTTTGAAACAATGAATCCTTTTTTTCTTGTATTTTTGTGGGGGTTTTTTTGTTTTTTTGTTTGTTTTTTTTTTTTTTTTTTAAATGGGCACTGTGTCTGCCATGACATATCCTGGCTCCACAAACTGGGGAATAAGAGAAACAACAATAAACCTAGAAGTCTGCAACACTGTGAAAGGCACATAAGTGGGATGATGATTTTACTGGTTGTCTCTGTTCTCATGGCCTGACAGCGCATCTCTTCAATAAGTTTCTTTACTTTTGTGATTCACGTAATGCCTTACCCTGCAACATGGTATCAAGGTGCAAGGCCTTTTGTAATTCTCTGCTTATAGTTTTATGTCATCTGCAGGTTGGTAGGGTTTTTTGTGTTTATTTTTTTAAGATTAGGCAGAGGAAAGTCTCTGGTCTCATTCTGAGTCAGCAAATCTAACATAAAATCAGGCTGTTAGAGATTAATCTTCATGTCATGGCACCCTTTTTAAGCCCCCAAATAATTTTAAGTGCAGATAAGGAAATTATAAGCAGTTTGCAGTCATGTGATAAGCTGAAATGAATGGGAGGCAAATGTGATGGCAAAGGTGATGTCCGACATACCTATGAATGTGTGTTTGAAATAGCACAGTACCCCACAGTCACTGCAGCTCATATTCCTATTTGAATGCAGTAAGTGCCATTTTACTAACCTAGAAAATATTTATAATGTATTTATACACGCTATAGAAGTACCTTCAGGGACAAGCAGAGATGAAAGACCTCCCAGAGTACCCAGACTCCTTCCAGCACTTTTAGGTCATATCACATTGCTCTCCATCCTTTTCCTAAGAAGCTGGTGAGACGCACCACCCCCCCCCCACCCCGACTTCCTCATCGAGATGCAGTCCACCCTGCCCAGCTGTGTCTCTTGTGCTGTGCACTGCCCATACACAGCATAGAGGATCCTTGCCCCAGGGTGTGTCCACGTTTGTACACAAGACATGGAAAATGACTACCATTACCAGCTGGGGCAGGTATAATTGAACAAAACCCCAGTTATGATTACTGCAATAATCAGTAGTCTCGGTGCTGTGGTATTATCTGTGTTTTGCATGTGTGGCACAGAAACAAACCTCTTGCAAGGGAAGACTGGAAGGAGTGTAGCACTGGGTTTGCTGATTCTCACAGACTGCTCCTTCCTTGCTCAAGGGACAATGAAAAGGAGGGTGTGAAAAAAGTGGACGAGTAAGTAGGGGAAGTTGGTATCACTGGTGGAAAAGCAAGTGATGTCAGTCCAGGGGGGTAGCAATGGTTCATTATTATTAAACATTCTCCAAGAACTGGGGTTTCAGCCCTTCATGGTGTGTGCTGGGAAGACATTGGGTATTAAAGGTCAGGGACCACTTGGAATGACCGTTCTCTCTAGCCTTGAAACAATATGCAAAAGCCATTCCCAAAGCTGACATCCTCACTGGCAGTGTCTTCAGTTATGCCACAGATTAAATTACTTCCTTAGGGTACCTCTGCCTTGTCACTACTCCTGAGAGGGTGAACTGTGAGCTCTGGTGGGGCTCATTGGTAATGAAAGGTGTGGACACAGCAACATGTTGATCATGCTATTTTCACTTCCAGGGAGAGAAGACAAACCAACTAAAGGCTGTCATGTTTCAGGGCTGTTAATTCAGCTTCTTCTATAGCAATTCAGCTCACCAGGGATGAAGGAGCTTCTGACTTTGGGACGTGGGGACTATTCTGCTCATAGTGCTGGAAAGAGTGCAGTAAAAAAAGTGGTGGCATTTATTGAAGAACATATATTGTTTTATGGCTGGTGTCTCACACATGTTCCTGCCACTGCCTGTACTCCCATGCAGCTGGCTGCTCATACACAGTGTGTGATGGGGTGGTTATTTGCATCTAATACAACTGTTTGGCAGGACCAGTTCTGTTTGTGTTTCTGACTGATCTGGAGATCATAGATTTATAGAATCAGAGAATCATTTAGGTTGGAAAAGACCTTTGAGATCACGAAGTCCAACTGTTAACCCAGGACTGCCAAGTCCACCACTAAACCATGTCCCTAAGCACCACATCTACGTGTTTTTTAAACACTTCCCAGGGACGGTGCTTCCATCACATCCCTGGGCAGCCTGTTCCAATGCTTGACCACCCTTTCAGTGAAGAATTTTTTCCTAATATCCAGACTAAACCTCACCTGGCACAACTTGAGGCCGTTTCCTCCTGTCTTGTTGCTTGTTATCCCCAGATAACAATGATATCCCCAGAAGAGACCGACCCTCACTTGCCTGCAGCCTCCTTTCAGGTAGTTGTAGAGAGTGATAAGAGTCCCATCCATCTTCACTCTCAAACCATGCTTTTCAGCCACATCTCTCTCAGATTCATATAGAAGCTCCAGGTAATTATGCAGATTTGTTTAATTCACTTAACCTGAACTCTGCTGTTCCCTCATGTTTCCCTGAGCCTACTCACACTGAGGGACTGGACAATTTAAGAAATGCATCCTCTGTGCATCCGCTACCCTTACCTGTAGTCTGTCTAATCTCTACCCTTCTTAGATTGGAGTGGCCCATCTTTGCTGGAAATACAGAAGATTTAGGGAGGTGACTGAGAATAGACAACTGTGTAACACAGGTTTTCTTCCTCTTCTGTGCTACTGTAAGCTGGTAAGCAATAGCATTTCATGGCAACTGCTGCTGCATTTTGGGTGATGTATGGGCTAAATCCTATGCACAAATCTCAAGGTGTGTTGTGATCCTTCTGATGGCAAGTGCTCAGCTCATATATGTTGTTTAGATTGTTAATTTATGCAGATAGGCTGTGGTTGGCTTTGTTTCTGGCAACTCTGGAAAGCAAAGCCTGTTTTCATATGCCAGGATCTCATACGGGGTGCTGCTGTATGCAGGTGATGTGGGCAGTTTTTACACAGGTGCTGGATTTCACTTGCCTGTCTAGCTCTCGCAGGCAGTAATCTGCGTCTTCTCAACAAGCGGGTCATGTTGCAAGGTGTCTGTTTTAACTGGGGAGGAAAGCTGCAGCGAGGAGAGATGGGCCAGAAGGGCTGGAACGGGAAAGAAGATTTTGTAATTTCAATGGCCAAAAATGTGGTGACACTGCTAACTGGGATATAGAAGGTTAATGGCTGAACTTTGCTAATTTTTCAGTAATTAGGGGAGGGGGAGCAAACAAGGAAAAGGGAAGGGCAGTTCATCTGAAGGAGGACATTAAAATGTTTGTGTTGCAGCAACATCAAGAACCTAGTTATGGTCTGTGGTCTCACTAGGCTACAAGCTGTTCAAATTCAAGATAACAAACTGGTCTCTGTCCCAAAGACCTTACAATTTCAGTGTAGTAGAGCAATTAACAGGTGGATCCAGAGGAAGAGGGATGAAACAAGAGCCATTGGCAGTACTCCCGATTTGCCCTCAAAAAACTGTTTATAATGTTGTATATACCACAAGAACGGATAATTTGAGGAAAGGGTAATAGAAAAGTCAGTGAGGTAGCTTCAGGCATCTTTGCATCTTCCAGGCAGCGCAACTAATCCATTTGGGGCGTGTGCAACAAAGATCTGGCATATGATTGCTAAGGGCTGGCACAGCTCTGGGAGAAACTGCTATTCCCAGCAAGGGGCGAGAGAAAGCCCAGGAGGAGTCATGACTCAGAGGGACATTTCTCAGTCAAGTTGGTCTCCTAGCTTTGGGCTGTGCTCCGGCAGCGGCACTGAAGCCCAGCCCTTAACGGTAAAGCTTTCTTAAGAACAGCGTGCTGTGCTTTGCAAAACATAGTGGAGGGCTCCTTGTGGGACACCTCTACTCGGTGTCTGCTCCTCAGTCTTAGCTGTGAAATACGGGGAGATCCTGGATGAACCGTGCAGGGCTCGAAAGATCTCGTTTCAGTAGCATATGAATTAGCACTTTCTGCTGTGAGATGTTTGTTGTGTCTCAGGAAAAAAACCAACGATGAGCCCCAGTACCTCTCTCGATTCAGCTGCAGATGGTTTTTCCAGAAGGATCCTTGTCTAGTCTGTTAACGCATTGGAGGTTATCACTGACAACATGAATGGAAAGACAAATGAGTTAGCAGCTCTGAATAGCACGCCGAAGGGCTCTCCGATGAAACAGTTGCATTTCCATATATCATAAGCTGAGCTGGAAGCTGGCTGGATCTTCTGGTGAAGATGAAGTGAACTAAGAAATAAACTTGCTACAGAGAGGCCTGTAGTGCATAAATGCCAAAAACATGTTTCTGGCAAAACTGTAAGACACTTTGCCTCTCACCATCTTTCAGTGTTGTGTCCTTTGGCTTTGTCGTCTGACTGCCACAGGGAGGAGCAGAGGTTGGAAATCAGAATTATAAGTGTGCAACTACTTTTAGAAATGCTGATGTGGTGGCATACCACTGCTCACTGATTTATTTAAATCTCTGGCTAGAAAATTGCTGGTTGTGGAGGAATGAATAAGGAGAGCTTATTCTGGAGACAACAATTGAAAAACATTAAAAGTGAACTGGATGAAATGTCTGTTGGATTTCCATCATTTCTTGTAGTAGTCAGCTATTAAAAAAAATAAACTCCCTTCAAAAAACCAAAAGGCTTCCAAGGTACAGAAAGCTTTTATGCCACACTTTTGACCTGGCAAACTGAAAATGTACCGGGAGAAGCTGCTTAGTGTATGTACATACGGCTTTAAGTTGGAAAAGTAACCATTTTAAATGTCACTATTGATTTCACAAATGACTCTATTGGTGTTGAACAAAGAGGCTGGATAAAGACGCATATTATAAACAAGAAAAATCTGATCTTTTTTTTTTCTCCAATTTGGTGTGTTAAGTCAATGTCATTAAGGCAGCCACTATCCTCCAGTTCTAAACATGATTAGGTAAAAGTTTCCAGGACCATAGTACAATGCTAATATCTCACCACGGACAGTAACTATCCAACTTATTTCCTGGTGTGTAATGTGCTTGCACAGGGACTGTCACTGACAGAAAGAGGGACGCTCCGGTAAACTTGCAGACCTGCAAGTCACAGACTCAGCCCTTTGCATCTCAGAAGCGAGAAGTGTTTCCAGGTTGTTGTCTCCCTTTACACACTTCTTTTAATTGCCTCTAGCTGTCCATACAACTACATTACGGTCACCTCTCAGGCTTCTTTCTGGCTGTGGCAAATGCAGGAGATGTGATTGCTGAGCCAAAGCAGGGGCATGATCCCTCTGAGCAGCGCCGCGTCCATCGAGCGTCTCGCCGTGGCTCCTGTGCCTGCAACCCCACCTGCCTGCCCGCCATGGGGCTCCTGTGCATCCCAGGGTCATGCTTCTTGATAAGCGTCTTCTGTTTGACAGGATGGCTAAATAAATGACATTGTTGCCGTGGTGTGAAGAGCTGAATGGGCGGTTATGTGAACGGTGAGGATTTGCTAGCTGTTTCCACTGTAGGTGATGTAAGCTTCCAATGCAAAGGATATTTCACCCAGAATTTGTATTTTCTACTGAAAGTTGTCAGTGCTTTTTCAAACATTATGTTTTCTATAAATTGATTTTTTCTGGATACAGTGTTTTCCTGGGCATGAGGTGTTTTGTTTAGCGGGGGGAGCGGGGGGGGGGGGGGGTGGGGGATGTTTCCTTTGATAAATCCTTTGATATATGAGCACCTAAATTCAGTGTAAGGTAGAATATTGCTAGCAAAAGAAGTTGATAATCCAAATTTTCTGGATTACCTGGGGAACAGTAGTGAGTAAAAAATTTGGTTACCAGAGAGTGGGAGAGGAGAGCATGTAATGGAGCACATGTCTTTCACTGTTGTGAACAGAGTGATTACCAGTCAGGTAGAGGCTGGAAACAATTAACTTTAATTGGTCTATTGGGATTTTAATAAAACCTTGAAAGCAATTAAAAGGCTTTTATTGAAAACAGATTTGGGTATCTTTTCTAAGGACATCTTAACTGGAACTGTTATTTTAAATGTTAATTATGGTTTTGGGAAACGTCTCCTTGCAGCAAGTGATACCGGTGTGGTGTGCTCTGCAGTCAGGACTTGATCCCATGGCAAACAGTAGATCTGGTGTAGTCTCATCCATGTGCCTGTGAAATCACTGCCCTGTGGAGCACATAGTTCCTCTGTGGTTTCTTCTTGTCCATGTCCATGTCCATGCCTATATTCTTCTTGAAATTTGGGCAGCTCAGGAATGATTTGTGCACCCCTCCTGCAGATTCCTTGGGGTATCTACAGTGTGCAGAGATGCAGGGGACCTGTGGGTATGCTGTGTCATGTGCGGGAGGACTATTTATAGCCCGGGAAGATGAAAAGGTGGGTATTGAAAGTAAGAAGATTATATAAAGATCAGTCAAATATTCCAGTTTTCCTCTCAGTTATAAAACAGCCTTTGTTAAAATAGAAAAGCACAATCTTTAACATATACTTTGCTGGTATTGTCTGGATCTTAGTGTTTGGAGAAAGCACAGCGATCCTTCTACAAAAATCAGTTTCATAGCTGTTGTTGCTAGCAGCTGATTAGGAGTTAAAAGTTGCAAAGCCATTTCCAAACAAATCTTTCTTTTGTGTGTGCTCCGAATTAGGGGAGGTGGGGAAAGATATATCCCTTTAGACCTATAGTGTCTCTATTTTACCATGATTAGGAAAACACACTTTAAAAAAATGTCAAGACATTTGTTTATTGAATTTTGAATTACAGATTACCTGGCTATCTTTTCAAATATGTCTCTTCATGGTGCTGACTCCCAGATTCAGTGCAGATCCCAAGATACTTTCCGTGTTTCTTGCAGTCTCAATCACAAGAGCCCTTTTGTGATAATTATAGCAGCTTTTTACATATATGTTAATCTTCTTTATTTATTCTTTTGCCTTTGGAAGGTTTACGTTACCAAGCAGTCACAGAGACGTATGTGTATGTATAAGCTTTCCAAGATACAAACTGAGAAATGAATACTTCCAGCTTTCTCAAATATGCTTTTTTTTAAAAAAAACTTTGGTAGAAAAGAAATCTTCTCATTTCTCCTGGGGACTCAGTTCTGATTTTGCCTGTGAAGGGCTGTTGCTATTGTATCTTTCCAGAAGAGCAAAAATGCAGACATTTTTTGAAACATAACAGGTTCATAGTCTAAAAAAAAAACGGTGTGGGTGACATTATGAGGGCAGAAGGAGAAACAGCTGATGCAGTTAAGTGGAAAAAGTGACAAGCCTGTTCGGTAGATATTGTGTGAGACAATATCCCATTTACTTGTGTGATATTACAGGAACACCTGGCAAGTGTCCTGGTGAATAAGGACTGCACTGGGCTGTGCGTTGACATCCGTGGGGTAAAATTGGATGTTTCCTTCGTGTTCAGAAAGCTCTGCCTTCGTCTGGACATCAGGAGAGACTTTATACCTCTCAGACTCCCCTGGCAAGCTAATGAGAAAAAAATTGGGAAGAAGGAGATTTTAATCTGTTTCTCTGAAAAGAAGCAGCCAGCAATGTAAGAATCCAGGACGGGAAGGAAATCTTTGCAGGGACTGAGTTCTGTCTGAGGCAGGAACATAATGTGATCTTTTCCTTAAATGAATGAAGTCTTTCTGATAGCTAATTAGAGGCTGTCCACCCCGGACTCAGAACAGATCTGCAGTGCAGTACTGGACTGGCACTAGTTTTGAATTATGAACTCAGGTGTCAGTAGCAGCTGAGACTGGAGCTCTACAGGGGCTGGGAAGGAAGCTGGGAAGGAAGCAAAAAGGCTGAAATACTCAGCAAATGAACCTGAACTGAGGTCCATGCTGCTGCAGTTAGGCAGTTCCCAAGAGCGAGCAGTGCACGGAGAGCCTGGGCACATCTGCACGTCACTGCCGGGTACATGGATCCTGCTGGTTTGCTCCCACGGCTGCTATTTGAAGGCTGTTCAAGGCTTTTGCTATTTTAGTGGCTCAAACCCTTTCAATTCCATATCTATATTTGTGCACAGCCTGTGTATATTCATTTTCGTCTTTTGCCAATGCTGGTTTTCAGTTCAAACAGCTCTTCTGCTTCCCCCATTCCTCACTTTCCCAGCATAATTAAAGGGAGCAGTCATCTTCTATCTTAACAGCCTACTGAAAAGATAACGTTTGTGGATCTAGGAGGAAAAGACCCAAAAAACAACCTTGTGACTTTTTTTGGACCTCTTCACAATTTTTGCCACCTTGATCTAACATATATTAACCAAAAGTTAACTCAGACAGACTCTTACTGTCTTGTGATTTATTGACATCAGTGTTTTTAAGTCCGCAATCAAGACCAGGCTTCTGATTTTCCTAGGCACTGCATAAGCACACAGCATGACTCTCCACCTGCCCAGTTTATAACAAATAAGAGAGACAACAGGAATATGGGGCATGAGAGACCTTGTTAATGGAGGTACTTGCTCCTCTCCAAGGTTTCCTGGAAATAGTTAAATTAAAACTTGGGTTCTTTTTGTTCCCTTATGATTTATTATAGGAAATGTAATACAGGCAGGAAGTGTGCCTAAAAATATACAGACTGCTTTTTTTCTTACTTTATACCTCAGAATATTGGAAATGTCAAAGCCAGTTCTTGCTCCTCTGGAGGAGGCTCTGGCATGTGTTGGAGCCTAGCTGCTGGAAACTCCTGAGATCCCCATCCAGATCTGTTATGTGACTGCTGGGAAGCAAAGCCAGTGGCCCTGGTGAGTCTCTCAGTGGCAGGTGTCTCACTGACACCTCACCTGCATCTCCAGTAATGCCTGCAGGGCTCGGTTCACCTGCTTTACAAAAGCAGGCTACAACGTTCATTACTTACCAGTTCTTTCAGGTGGTGTCAGTGAGTTTGCTTCTCTGAGTAGCAGTTCCCTATGAACTCCTTACGAATGCCCGTAATTCCCCTCATGAACACCTCCAAATTGTTTGAAGATGCTCCAGGTATTATTCTGGAGCTTTTTGCTCCATTCATTTCTTTTAAAATCTCCTCTTTAGACACTTCTACCCTTGATTTCCACATTTCCATATTACTTAGAAGAGATTAGTATTTCCTCTAAGCGATAGCCTTAATGGGAAAAATTCACTTTATAAAAAAAAAAATAAAATTATTTAAGTTCACATCTGAAGGATTCTGTGCATGGGGTTGTTCAGTGAAGCTAAGCCTCAGCTTTAGGAAGGGAACAGTCAAACAGATTATCTTTTCACAGATGTCAGATTTATAGTCTTCCTTTACTGTAAACTGCAGAATTAACCCCAGACATGGGTTAAGGTGTGACTGGGATTCACTGATGATTCATGGTCAGAGCAACCCATGTTTGTAACTGTGCTGCTTTGCCAGTGGAGACAAAATTGCTGTATGTTTGTGACAAGGCTGGGCACTGATTTTACAGCATTAATTTCAGATGGTGGAAATGCATTAATTACAGCCTCCTCCTTGATTTCTTCTTCTTGTCACAAGGTAGTTGCAGAGGTGGGGAAAATGCATAAATTATTTTGCAGGAGTGCTGAAGATTCCCATCAAAGATTTAACAAGAGAAGTTCGACAGGTGATGAGAGCAATGCACAAAGGGGAAGCATCTGACGCTGCCACGTATAGCTTTTGTTTTTAAAGCTGTGCAGATAAATGATGACAAAGAGATCAGATAAAAATGACTGTGATTGACTAGCCCCTTTGTGTTAAGTTTGGGGCCAATGATTTGATGGAGAAAGAGGAGGAAGAAACCCCAAGTAACTAATAGGCATCTAGGATATTTTAATCTTTTTTTTGTTTGTTTTCAGTATTAGAACCCAGTGGATGATCATCCTGTGTTGTTAACAAGCTTCACTACATACCACGTGGAGTTCAGGAACATTAAAAAGCCACTGTAGTGATGCAGGGCTGAGAGAAAAGTATGAAAAGTAACCTTTTCTCTCCTCTGGAGTCCAGTTTTATTAAACCAGCTTGGAGGGTAATTTTTCCACTTTGTAAGGAAATGGACTTTGGGAGGAAGACTTTGTGAAACCCCTGAGTGTTAAACCTTTTTATAGCACTTCCTTCAACTCCTCCCATTCTTTTTATGTTCTTCTGAACACCAGTATTAGGTGTATCCTAGAGAATACAGTCTCCCCTATACCCAGTATAACCTCAAAATGTAAGATAGCTTAGCT
Source organism: Falco cherrug (assembly GCF_023634085.1). Lineage (NCBI taxonomy): Eukaryota > Metazoa > Chordata > Aves > Falconiformes > Falconidae > Falco > Falco cherrug. Next base: position 15,240,231 of record NC_073699.1, read on the forward strand.
AATGACCTTAGCGGGTCATCTAGTCCACGCCTAAACCAGAAACCAAGGCACATGAACAAGTCGGTGTCATTTGTGAAGGGTATTGTCCAACCTCTTCTTAAAAATCTGAAATCATGTGAAGTGAATGATGCCTTAGACCATCTACCTCCATTTCATTATCTTTTCTGTCAGAGAGTTTTCCTCCATGTTTATTTGAAACCCATTTCTTCATACCCTTGTCTCTATGTATGCCCACTTTTGTTTGATATCCCTCTTATAAATCACACGTCCCCTGCTCCTTTTCATTACTGCAGCAAGAGTTCATGTTGTGACCATAATCCATGAAGAATTTCCATCTGAATCACCTTATTTGGGTTCATGGTTGGTTTTGTAGCTGTGGCAGTTGATGTACTTTGGAGTAGTGACTCGTTCTCATTACTTTCTACCTACTGATCTGTGTATCACTGCAGACTTTACTGGTAAAAGCAATCCATCAGTGACCACAGTGATAGAAATAAAAACAGTGCTAGATCAAGGACTCGTTCTTGGGAACTTCTAAAAAATTTCTCCTATAAACATCGATCTTTTGAGATCTGTCAGTAAGCCATTTGTAACCCATTTGTTGTATGCTACTGCAAGTTTTTAAAGTCAAAACGCTGTGTGGTACGAAGCCACATGCTTTTAAATACAAGCACTGTAATTGATCAGTTGTTCTTTAGTCCAAAAAAGGGATAGTTTGAAAAACCCACTTGCCATGAGATCATGCTGAAGGGTTTAATTACATTTTTGCTTCATTTTTTTTTTGTTGATATAGTCTAGAAGTCATCATTATATTATTTACCCAGGATCAGTATCAGCTTGGTTGGTTTTTAATTCCCTAGTTCACCCCTTTTATACTTTTCAATATTCAAATTATGCTGGTAGTCCTGCAGTCATTTGAAATTTTCTTTATTTCCCAAGATTTACTGAGAGTTCCTCATCCCTTAAAGGCTCTTGGTGCAAGATATGTGTCTGTTGTTTTAAAAAAAATGTTTAATTTTAGCAAATGCTACCTCACATCCCCTTTTCATCACAGATGGCAATCTTTCTGTTCCACCCTCAGTATAAAATTCCTGCTCAGTTTGGTGTACAGACAAAAATATCTATCCTTTGAAAATTTCTACTTTTTCTACTTCCCTAAGAACAGTTTTGCTGAATGCCTTTAGCAATAACTTACATTGAAAAATATGCTATAATTATTTCTAGCTGTATTGGTCATTTCATTGTTCCCTTCATTTCCCCATTACCAGTCATGTGTTTTGTAAATTATATTAATTACCATTTCTTTTCCATTTTCTGCCTGACTCTACAAATATATAAAAATTAAGGCCTTACTGCCACTTCCATATCCCCTTTCAATATTTAAGAAGATTATTTTTTTTCCCATCAGAGCACTGCCATGACTGGGGGCTTCTGGCTTTTGGAGCCTCCAGTAGGAACCTTGAGAACAAATCCCACTACAGTATTCTATTGGGATGTCTTGCTTTAAATTTGTGTCCCTGCCAGTGATGCTGACAATCTCACTAGGTTGGCAAAAAGTAGGCCTTTCAAAAATTCTTATACTACTGGTCACTGGTGTCCTCTGTTTGCAAACAATACATGTAAACAGATCATCATCATAAACAGTATCTAAGAAACCACTGATTTTTAGGTCATCGATTGATTTTTCTTTGTCCATCAAAATAAGGTCTAGTCTTAAGTTATGCTATACTAGGTGCAAGATTTCCTTTTTCAAGACATTACCTATTATTTTTAGAATATCTGGGGAAGTTTTGTTATTGATTGCACTCGTCCAAAAAAGGGATCTCAAGTGAGGTCACCTATAATGAATATGATGCCTATGGATCAGGTCACTTAATTCTCCAGTAAGATTTCAAAACTGATGATGAGTAGTAGTATCTGGTTCTCCTTCTTCGTGTGGAAGTATGATCCAAAGGGGCTTCTTTGTTGTCACTCAGTAAGTTGATGGCAGATTTAGAAGAGTTTGTTCCTACCCTATTACCATGCTGCAGCTGGGAAGTATCAGACCACTGAAGTCAGAGGTTGTGGGTTGCTGGCTTCAGTGGGGTAACCTTTACCCATGTCCCCGAGTGGGGGTCAGCAGGCTGAAAGGCATCACCTCAGGTTTTAAAAGATTTTATGTGCCCATTTCTCATTGCAGCGTGTAGCTTTTTAGCTCTTTCTTGGAGCCTGGAAGGCGCAGGACATTCTGAGCAGGTGAACCCCATAAGCTTCCAATCTGAAAATCTTCTTTTCAGCCTCCTGAACATCAAATACCTCTTTCAGGCAGCACGGAAGCATTGTGGTGGTGCTTGTTTTCTTTGCAGAGTGCTCCGCAGCAGCAAATTAGAGCTACTGCAGGGTCTTGAGGGCCTGCTGAGCTATTTCATTCTCAGTAGCCTAGGTGGCTCTTCACATCTCATCACGTGCATGAGATGCTAGGCTGGATTATGCTGTCAGGCATCAGCCTCTCTGTTGAAAACCAAGGCACCCTAGCTGGTTTACTCTTGCAGACCCTCTGCTTTTGGGGGCTGCAGCTTAGTGAGTTGGCTGCTGCATCCCAACCTTCAGTGGGACATGTCCAAGGTCACACAGAAATTCATACACTCAGAGAATCATTTAGGTTGGAAAAGACCTCTAAGATCATCAAGTCCAATCATTAACCCAGGACTTCCAAGCCCACCCTAAACCATGCCTCTAAGCACCACATCTACACATTTTTTGAACTGCAGAGCTCCTAGTTAAGCCTGGGTCTCTTGGTCCAGATTAACACAATATAAGCCTGGAGTCTTTCTTCTCTAGTACACCTTTTTCTTTGACCTGTCTGTAGTACCTGGCTCATGCGACTGTATTTGTAGCTGTACTTGACTATGCTACTCCATCTTACCCTTGGCACACTGGGGATGGAAAAACAGTTCTGCTCCTGAAACTCCAAATGAATATTGAAACACACATATTTTTTTATTTGACGCTAATGAATATTATGGAGAAAGGATTCTAGGGGATTTTGGGAGGGGAATGATTTTAAATAGGCAAATTATTTCATTTAGAAGTACATTTACTATACATAATAATGGATAGCTTTCTTATGGTGCTTTGCAACTTCAAAGTGCTTTGCAACTATTAATTAATTAACATGCATGCTCTTTTGGAGGTAGGAAACTAATTATTAACAGCCCTGCCTTGCATACAGGGAACTGAATGATAAACATTCATGTTATTTAAACAATTTAGCCATTGTATTGCATGCTTAATTTGTCTCTGTGAGTACCACTTCTTCATACATAATGTGGATTAATGCATATGCAAATGAATAAGTTAAATAGCTGCATTCATACAATGCATGGTGATCAGCACGCATAATTATGTGCCCAGTGCCTCGTATCTTAGGACTCCCTTAAAATGACAATCAGTCATTCTTCCTTGTGTTCCCTGAAAGTCATTGGAGATTGATATTTGTCCCCAAATGGGGGATGAAAGATGACACGAGCCAAGAGTTGTCCAGGGAGATGGTCCCTGATGTAGTAAGTTTTGGAGCAAATCCCATAACACAGAGGGGAAACAAGCTTCAGACTAGCGTTGCGCATGGTTATATACACACTTGTGCCAAAAATAACTTCACACAGTCCCAACTAAGACAAAGGGAGAGAGTTCAGTAAAAAAATCTAACCTTGGTTTATTGGTGGCAGACCGCAGACACAGTGGCTCAGTCAGCATGCTGTACCTGAGCTCCTGTCACTTGCACCTTGTGCTTCCATTTCTATAGGCAGCCTAAGCTAACCCTTATGTTGGCCTGTGTCCAAGTCCTAGCAACCCTGACACATCTCAGGGTAATTTTCAGGATCCCTCGTCTCTGCCACACATTAGGCAGAGGGTGATGCTATAAAGATGGATGGGACAGGTGATTCTGTTGGAACAGGAGCTGTGCACCAGGCTTGTGCCTCAGCTGGGAAACTGTCCTCCTGTGGATCGTGTGAGGAGGGTGCACCTATATTTAATCTTCCAGGAATACCAGGTGATCACTCAGGAGCATGCACAAAGTGTGGACAGGCAACAAAGAGATTCACGTTGCCCCTCCAGAGCAGCGCTGGCAAAGCTGGAGAAATGAAGTGAGCTGCTCAGGGTCCAGCACTTACACACTTTCACATGTTTAAGGCAGGTTCCTAGTTTTCCCTCCAAACTGTTGTCCATTTGGGGTTTGAGATGCTGGTGATGGGAGGCAACTTGCATCACAGACACGAGCAGATACACAGCTTATCCCATAGTTCAAGCACCCTCTCGCTGCCCTGAGCAGAAGGCAATGGGTGTAACTTGTGATGAGCTTCCCACCTTTCCATGATGAGAAGCTGCACTGTGAGATTTAGGAGTCGCTGCACAGAACAGAAAGGGCATAAGGAAAGCTGAGGAAAGCATCCTTGGGAGGGCACAAAAGAAGTGTGACAGCTGAGGGAGGAAAAGCAACTGCTAAGTAAGCAGAAATGTTACCAGGCTCAGAAACTTGGAGAGCTTAAAAAAGGCAATGGGAGCGAAGCACCTGGGAGTGTGTGAGTGTGAGAAGCAAATCTGTGCAGACCCTCCCCAGGCTCCCAGGACATTCAGTCTGTGGGCTGGTGAGAAACTGCCAACATGATCTTCTGATCTCTGCATGGCTGCGTGTGTTCCCGTAAGGCTTTCTGTGCTGGAAGGTGGACTCTCCTTATCTCAGCTCCTGACTATTTGAATAACAGTTTGCTTCGATTTTTCTATTTGCCAGTAATCCCACTTCCTTCCTCGTGGTCTTTTCTAGCTCAGCATTGCCCCTCTACCCTTTGGGCTCCCCTTTGCCTTCCCAGTGACATCTGTTTGACCCATCCCACAGAGGAACCCATAATTAGACAATTCACAACACCTGGATGACACTTGCAGCTCTCCTGCTACTTGCTGTCCCTTCCCCATATTTTTCTGCCTGTTCTGATATTCTCAGCCTGTTCTGGTGTACATTGTCCTATCCTCTATTTATACAGCTCCTGGCATGTTTCTGATCTGAGCTGATACCTCTAGGCATTGCCTTCATACTATTAACAATAACAACCACATAGCTTTTTAATTTCTTGATGCATTTTTAAGAAAACCTACGTTTAGCTCTTAATCCTGGTGTAGATGGTGTGTTCTTATCAATAATTGCCCTATTAAGTTATGAATACAGGTGAGTAAATTTCATGCTTATAAAAATGTTTGAGCAGGCAATGCATTTAGCTGACTGCAGACTGGTATTTATGTAGTTCCAGGAGAGTAAATAAAGCCTATTCGGTGGCCATCATTATAGCGTTATTTTATCTCCCTCCTTCCTTGGCTCTCAATTTGATGCAAAAGCCCAACCTCATGTACAGAGTCATGCCTCCCAGAGGGTATTAAATTTCTTCAGATGCTACTGAAATGCATGGCACTGGGGATGTTTCTTGCCCTCCAAGACCAGGCTTCAGTTCCCAAAGTATAAGCCTGAAAGCTTATGAGGCTGTTTCTATTGGTCATTCCCACTAAAGATGTTCAGTGCAGGACTGATATTACCTTTGCCTGTCCAGCCTTTTTTGTGGGCTTTACTGTTGACACTCATCATCTGACTCATGAATTAATGTATATGCCATGTAGGGGACTGTTTTTGAATGCTGGGCAAAGTCGTTTTCCATTTTTTTTCTACTAATATTTATGGTTAGAATAACTGTTCTGATTCTACTTTCCTTATCTTGTAACTCATTTACCAACCAGCCTCCTAGAGAAAATACTTATTTTGGAGTAACTAAAAAAAAATATTAAACCAACACCCTTCTGTAACCCCTAGGGCAAGTTTATGCTTGTTGGTATTAGTGTTTGAGTGCCAGCCCTGTAAAGCACTCAACTTGTGCTTTGCTTTCTTTCAGTTCTAACAGCTTAAGGTGCGGGAGTGGGCCTCTTCACAACTTATGTGTAGGTTTAAAATTAAGCACATCCCTGTAATCAGTGTCTTCTAGGTTTGGGTCTCCAAAAAGGGGATCCAGGCAAGAAGTGAGCAAGAGGTAGTTCCCAAGAATATTAGATCTTTCTATCTGTTCAAAAAAAATCCCAAACTTTTATTATTTAAGACTTCATCTGTTTTGATGCTCAAAACAAGATGATATAGGCAGACATGAAAGCATATACCTGTACTAAAATTCATTAAAACAAGATTAGAAATGGCACTCAGTAGCATAATTATAAGAGACTAACATGGAGATATGGAGGGTTTGTGGAGCTAATGGGACCCTGGAAGTTGCTGGCACTTTGGAATGACCCTTTGCAATTTCCCAGTGGAGATCAAGAACTTACTAATTTATACCAAAGCAGTTGCTTCGTTTAGAGTTGCTGAGTACCAAACTGCAGACATATTATTTGCTTGGACAAGTAAACTGAAATTAGGTTGTTGAGTCACGTAAGGTACTTGTAAAGGAGTATGGGGAGCCTGAGGAAAAATGAGAGAGTCAATCAATCCCTCTGGAAAGAGGAAGAAAGCTGGCAGGAGAAGGAGCCTACATAAAGAGCCAACAAACCAGATAAATACATGACAGCATGAACAGAGTCTCTGCTGTAGATTACACACACTTGATTTTATGGCCCCAGCGGTTCCCAGCTTAACACATCCTTTTGTGAGGATTCCTTCTGCCTTTTACCATGTTGCAGCAAAAGTGAAGCGATGATCCTGACTTAAAACTTTTTGGCTTCCACCAGTGCCCAAATGTTTTCCTATGCATTTGGGGGTTGTTTTTTTTTTTTCTTGAAGTTTTTCTTCTGTCTTCGAACAGCTGGTATGTCATCCCCACCAGGAAGTGGAGAAGTACCGTGCTGCAGTAAAACTAGAATAGACATGGGGAGTGAGGCCCTTGTACACAGGGACAGGCAAAGTCATGTCAGCACAGTCTGAACCGAAGGAAAGGTCTATGTATTTAAGGTGTGAGTGATTAACTGCTAGGACAGATTAACTGAGCAGGTGCATCCAAATGCTGTCTGCCAGCAACTCTTTTCACTCTTCCAAAAACAACTGAATGGATTCCAGAAGATTTGTCTGCTAATTTCTGCGTTACACCACAAAATCAGGGCAGGTGATCCTAATAGTCCCTCAGAGATTTTCCTGCATTCCCCCCATTACGGTCAATTAGCCTGACCTCTCACGTCTCATGGATCAGGGATTTCACTGCAGAGCTTTTCCAGCAACAACCCAGTCCCTTCTGCTCTCCAGATCGATGCCTCTGACTCTCCCAGGCTGACACACAGAGACAGCTGGTGCTTGGAACAGAGTAGTCCAGATCTCCCCACTCCCACACCCCTGCTGTGGTGCCGCATTCGCCGTCCCTCATATAGAGCAGAGTTATAGGTAGCAGAGCAAATGCACAGATCAGCTCTCCTGGCTTCGAGGAGCTGGTGGTTCCTCTTTGGCTGCACAGGCTTAGAAAAGCCAGGGCGAATTTTTTGCAATGAATAATTTAAACTGAGCCTTTTTGACCTCGTTTTCTATATGCATCTCCTAGCAGAAAGTTGAAGCTGAAGTAATTTGTCATAGCTGAGTGTAAATCCAAGGGGAGCAGATGGGGGTTTCCCCGCCATGTAGCGGTGCAGGCACTGTGTGCATGAAAATGGGCTGCCTGGGACAAGGCAGGCAAAACCTCTGCAAAGGAAAATGTGCCTGCAGCTAAATGGACCTCCCGAGTTTACTGGTGGGGCTTTGTTCTCATATGTGAACTTAGTCTAGGTTTCGGTCAGCTAGGAGGCAATGTCCTTGTCGATTAATTCAACTTGTTTACTTATTTTTTCACTTGGAAGGTTTACTGCTGTCCAATAAACTGTATCTCTTTTTGGAGTCTGCTGGTAATGGCTTTGCAACACACCGTGGAAAGGGCTGAGGATGCTGCCCAGGGTTTTATTAACCAGCTGGTACTTACCATTCCCTCCGTATTTGCATCACTAAAAGATGCTGAAGAGATCTGGGTAGTTTTCAAGAGGGCAGAGGCTGCAGTGCCACGTGCAGAATTGCAGACAACGTTTGAATGCTCAGTTAAAAACAGGACCAAGGTGGACAACATCTTCTGTTATCACATGCTCTTTGTGACCTTCGAAAGTTGCTTCTCTGACTCTGAACTTAGGCCTTTGTGGAATGTGTGCAGTGTAGCTGGAAGCACCTGGGGCTTAGTAAGAGTGTGGAAGATTCTCTGTCATTTGAAATCTTTACATCCAGTTATAGTGTCTTCTCAAAAGATGCATTGCAGCTGCATTTACAGACTCAGTGAAGGAATTATTATCATATTGTTAACAGTCCTTTACCAGTGGGGTCCTAATGGTGATAGCATAGTTTTCTGTTTTCCTGGGAAGCCCCAGTTATCTTCTTTTAGCTTTCATTACTGTGCATAACTGCGTAGCCTGCCAAAGAGCAATATTGATTCCAGCGTATCGAGCAAATCAGGGCTTTGTTTGTTGTGCAAATAGCAAAACAGCAGCAGTACTGCAGACAGTAGGAACAAAATGAGACAATGGTCTGTCTCAGGCATTGGAATTTATTCATTGTGCCTGGTGTTTGTGATGCAGTGTGGCGAGCTGCCTTAGTCTCAATGCACAGGTTTCCGTACGAGCTTGAGGCTGCTTTTGTGCATTGTGGGGACTTCTGGCTGTTAGCTGCAGGAGGCAGCTCTCACTGGAGCATGCCCTTGGAAAGGCTGACACGAGCTCTAAAAGATGAATTATTTACATAGCCTCACAAGCATCTTCTAGCCAAAGCTAAAGATACATCTGCTTGTCATGGGCAGCCATAAATCTGTGACGAGAGCAGAGGAGTTTCCCTGTGACACAGCCCAGCCTGTTGCTCGCTGCTGCAATGCTGCACAGCACAAATTACAGAACAGTAAGAAAAGGAACATTCTACGCATAGGAGTGATTTGCTTTGGGTCACCGTTACAATAGAATGTGTTGCAACATGAGCTGCAGCTGAATCAGTATCTTACACAATTAGACCAGAATTTTGTTGAGGTCAAGCTTGACTGTGGTCTGGTGTGGTTCCAAGTGAAAGGTGTCGGTGCTGGGACCTGTCACTTCTGCCACCCCTAAGGGAGTTTGCACATACAAATGATGGTTTTCAATGTGAAAACAGACTCAGGTAGGGTTTGCAGCAGTTTAAGCCCTGCCCTGAGCCAGTGCAGATAACTGCATTAGGGAATTTCCACTGATGTGGTCATGTTGTGGGGAGTTTCCTCAGTAATAAACATGTCCCTAATGCCTAAGGCAAATCATGTAGCATCCCTGTCTCCTTCAGATGTCAGATATACAAGGTGCTACCTGTCTGCCTTGGATGAAGAGCAATGCCTCATCATTTTAGCTTCCAAATAACATGAGGTTAGAAAGAGTATTTCCTTGAGGTTACATTCCCTTATTCTGGGTAGCTGTGAGATCTCTTATACCTTCCTCTAAATTCTCCTGTGGGAGATGAGGGAGGCCCGAGGGCTGATCTGAACTGGCATTTCCTCCCCTCCTGCTGGTGTGGGAATTAATTGATATTTTCTGTGCTATGTGCAGTCATGCAACAGTAAAGCAAAATGTGACAGGTGTTTAACTATGAGCTGGTTTTAAAGATATTTCTAGGTTTAAAACCTCTTTTTGACTGCTTGTTGCTGCATTGTGCAGTGCTATCAAGCCTGCCTGAAGGACTACTAGTAGTGATAATAAATAATACTAATAATTTCTAACTTTTATATAACCCTCCTTTGCAAGGTTGCCCAAAGTGCTTTTCAAAGGAGGTTAGTATGTAACAAAACCAGAAATTATTTGCCTTGTGTCCCTCCAGGCTCGTGTGATGCAGGTAGGAGTGGAAGTGAATTTTTCAAGCTCTGTATCCTGGCAGGCACCACCTCTCAGAAGCCCAGCTAATGTAGGTTAACTCTAGAAATTGAAAATAGGTGCCCAAATTGCTTGTACAGTGGGTTTGGGCAGTTTGTGTAGGCTGCAGTTTTGAAAGGGGGAAAAGGGTTATGGATGTCTCACCTGCAGGGCTATGGCTTTTGGGAAAAGAGCAGCAGCCTTTCTTCTGTCTCTTTGTGCATCTCAGTCTTTGTGCCCCAGTTTCCTTCCTTATTGCTTCCTTAGCTTGAGTCATTAGCATCCTGGGTGGGAGGCATTAAGTAGAGTAATAATGACTCTGATGCCTGACTCAGTTTGACATTGAGTGTCAGGAAATAGCGTATTTTCATTGGGAAATAATATATTCTTAGTGAAAGTTAGTCTTAAGTAGGATTAACTATGAGACCATGTCCCCACCAGTGCAAGGACGATGCAGAGCGGGCAGCCGGCCAGTGCTCCTGGACTGAAAAGGCCAATACATTTCAAGAATATTTGCAGACTGAAAAAAAAAAAATCAGAGGAAGGATCAGGCCTAATCCTCATCCCGGGGATAAAAGCTTTATCCCAGAGACAAAGTACCTTCAAAGCAGAGACCATGAGTGAAAGAACTCCATCCCTTGAGATCCAAAAAAGGGACTTTGCGCAAAACCATTGGGAGCCTTGAAACCGCAGTTGTGAGTAAGATGGTAGAATTCCCTATATACTGTCTAGAGATGCCCCTGCCAACAGCTTGGGTGCTCAGCTGTCATCTGCCAAAATGCACCTTGTTTTGTTTTAATTTAAAAAGAGAAATCGTCAGTCTTATTTGAGGAGGTGACAGTTTTTCATTCATCGTGGCCCAACAGAGGTAGGACGCTGGTATGGGTTACAGGAAAAGAAGGATCTCTGTAGGTGAGACAAGCACAAGAGGAGGGCTTGGACCCAGGCTGGTGGCCCATACCTGACTTGGACTGTTACAGTACCCTAGTGTTTGGCCCTAAGGAGGGTTACCTGAGCTGATGACTCTCTAGAAGAGAATCAGGACATTCTGGACATGAATCAAAGTTAAGCAGGAGGTTAGTCTCTTGGAGAAATGTATTGCTGAAAAGAAACAGGACTGAATTCCATGTGCTTGGACAGTGATACGGAAATTATTTTAGGGGGATTTATGCTGGACACATTTTGAGAAGATCAGCCGAATTCAGCTTTCAGCCAGATCTTCTGTTTTTCCCTTTTATTCAATACATGTCTTGGTACTTTGAATGTTGCATATTAAATGCTGCGTACATGGCTTGTAAACACATAATGAGTCAGCATTACCAATAGATATGTTGGGGAATTCATGTGTAGCACTCTGGCTTTTTAAGAGCTGTTGCTTCTTCTTTGAGTAGCACATTCTGGTGAGATATATTTCCTGGCTGTTCACCGGGGAAAGGAAGAGGAGTAGATCTGAGGATTCTAATTTATTGGAAGATAAACAGTCTATGGCTAGTACTGTAGAGCTTCTTTCCCGTTCAACAGGAAAACATATATGCCAGCTCTTCTCTTGCTGTTTGGAAGAAAAGATAAAATAATTTCTGGGAAGACTGAACATATTATTTTAAAAACCAGTTGGTTTTGATCTTTTGAGAAACAGGGAATGTACATTTGAGAAGGGTTTAATTTTGTTAAAGCATATTTTTGTTTGTTTGATCTTGCTTTTTGTATTGTGATACTGCCAATCTTTTGTTATGCATTGTTAAAACAGATAATGAGATACAATTCTTGCTCTAGGGAATTTTCAGTCCTCACAACCAAAGACTACAGCCAAAGAAATGGTATTAACAAGGCAGACATATGGTGCAAAGAAGGAAAACATTATTTTCTCCAGTCTTCAGTGGGCAGTGAGTTACACAGAGATTAGAGCTTTAGGTTAGCAAAACTCTTAAATGCATGTAAGGTGCCTAGATCCAGCCAACAAAGGAACTGAGAATGTCTTTAAGTTCTGATGACCTTTGGTGGCTTCTCAAAAAAGGGCCATGGAATCCAAATAACACAAAGTCAGATATGCATTTGTTAGTTAAAGAGATGCTTTTAGACGTTTGAATCACAAAAGCATAGAACAGTTTGGGTTGGAAGGGACCTTAAAGATCCCCTCGTTCCACCTACCCTGCCACGGGCAGGAACACCTTCCGCTAGGCCAGGTTGCTCAAAGCCCCGTCCAGCCTGGCCTTGAGCACTTCCAGGGATGGAGCATCCACAACTTCTCTGGGCAACCTGGTCCAGTGCCTCACCACCCTCACAGTAAAGAATTTCTTCCTTGTGTCTAATCTAAATCTACCCTCTTTCAGCTTAAAGCCTTTCCCTCTTGTCCTGTCACTACGTGCCCTTGTAAAAAGTCCTTCTCCAGCTTTCTTGTAGGCCCATTTAGCTACAGACAGGCTGCTATAAGGTGTCCCCGGAGCCTTCTCTTCTCCAGGCTGAACAACCCCAACTCTCTCAGCCTGTCTTCATAGGGAGGTGCTCCAGCCCTCTGATCATCTTAGTGGCCCTCCTGTGGACTCATTCCAACAGGTCCATGTCCTTCTTATGTTGGGGGCCCCAGAGCTGAATGCAGTGTTCCAGGTGAGGTCTCATGAGAGCAGAGTAGAGAGGGAGAATCACCTCCCATGACCTGCTGTTACGCTTCTTTTGATGCAGCCCAGGACACGGTTGGCTTTCTAGGCTGCAAGTGCACGTTGTTGGGCCATGTTGAGCTTCTTGTCCACCAACATCCCCAAGTGCTTCTCCTCAGGGCTGCTCTCAATCCATTCTCCACCCAGCTTGTATTTGCACTTGGGATTGCCCTGAGCCACATGCAGAACCTTGCACTTGGCCTTGTTGAACTTCATAAGGTTCATATGGGCCTACCTGTCAAACCTTTCAAGGCCCCTCTGGGACAGTGTCCCTTCTTCCCTCCAGCACGTTGACTGAACTACTCAGCTTGCTGTCATTGGCAAACTGCTGAGGGTGCACTCAATCCCACTGTCCCTGTCACCAACAAAGATGTTAAAAAGCACTGGTCCCGTTATTGACCCCTGAGGAATGCCACTGGTCTCTGCTTGGACATCAGGCCATTGACCACAACTCTGTGAGTGTGACCATCCAGACAATTCCTTATCTCAGGTAGTTCATCCATCAGATCCATGTCTCTTCAGTTTAGAGACAAGGATGTTATGTGGGACAGTGTCAAATGCACAAGTCCAGGTAGATGACATCAGTTGCTCTTCCCTCATGCACTAACACTGTAATCCCATTGTAGGAGGCCACCAGATTTGTCAAGCACAATTTATTCTTAGTGAAGCCACGCTGGCTGTCACCAATCACCTCCTTATTCTCCATGTGCCTTAGCATAGTTTCCAGGAGGATCTGCTCCATGATCTTGCCAAGCACAGAGGTGAGACTGACTGGTCCGTAGTTCCCCAGCTCTTCCTTTTTTCCCTTTTTAAAAATGAGCGTTATGTTTCCCCTTTTCCAATCAGTGGGAACGTCACCAAATTGCTATGACTTCTCACAGATGATGGGTAGTAGCTTAGCCACTTCATCCACCAGTTCCCTCAGGATCTGCAGATGCATCTGATTAGATCCCATGGACCTGTGTACCTTCAGGTTCCTTAAACGGTCTCGAACTTGGTCTTCTCCATCAGTGGGCAGTTCTTCGTTCTCCCAGTCCCTGCCTTTGTCTTCTGTGACTTGGGCAGTGTGGCTGGAGCACCTGCTGGTGAAGACCAAGACAAAAAAGTTACTGAGTATCTCAGTCTTCTCTGTATCCTGGGTAACCAGGTCACCCAGTTCCTTCCAGAGAGAGCACATTTTCCCTATTCTTCCTTTTATTACCAAGTACCTACAGAAGCTTTTCTTGTTGCCCTCAACATCCCTGACCAGCTTTAATTTTATCAGGACTTTAGCTTTCCTAACCTGGTCCCTGGCTGCTTGGACAATTTCTCTGTATCCCTCCCAGGCTACCTGGCCTCGCTTCCACTTCTCTGTAGGCTTCCTTTTTCTGTTTTTGTCCAGGAGCTCCTTGTTAATCCATGCAGGCCTCCTGGCGTTTTTACCTGAATTCCCCTTTGTCAGGATGCATCACTCCTGAGCTCCGAGGGGGTGAGCCTTGACTATTAACCAGCTTTCTCAGGCCCCTCTTCCCTCCAGGGCTTTATCCCATGGTACTTTACCAAGCAGATCCCCGAAAAGGCCAAAGTCTGAACTTCATTTTGATTTAATTGAACTTTAATGCTGTAATACTAAGCCTGTGTTTAAACACCCGCTTGAGCTGGGACTAGATTGGGTCAAAGATGTTTGGGAGTCTTTGTTCAGAGAGTGACCTTGTGAGTGCTGCTGGTACCACTTATTTTCCAGGCTCATCTGCTGATAAAACTGAGAAGTGTCCATCTCATTACTGGTTTTATGCTGATCTAACACTTCCTGCTACTCCTTTGCTCATGGAAGGATGCAGTTTCATAATTTTGAGATTTGAATCACCATTACTTTAAAATCTCTACCCATGCAGGTTGTCTGAGATGATACCTATCTTGGGCATGCAAGGAGCACGGATGTCCACATCAAAAGGTCCCCTTTTCAGAATTAAATAACCACTTGCAGTCTTTTCTCTAAGCACACAAATTGTAGGTCCAGTTTATTAATCTTTTCAGTTTGTCAATTCTAGATATGCATTCTGTCTTTTCTTATCTTCCAAAATCTTTAAATCTTTCAAAAAATTGCTCTAAAAAGGTTGGAATACTGGATTTTTTTGTGTCCATAAACCCACAAAATTTCCTCTGGATCTTTTCTGCTTTTGCAGTCAGAGCCTGCATCAGATTTTGCCTTTGTCATTGGGTTTTTAGGCTTTTTTTCCTAAGCTTTTATCTCCTATGCAAAGGATATATCAGCTGCACAGTCTCTGCTGTGGGACTGGCTGAGTCATTCCTGCATTCGCAAATAGTCTCAGACCTGCTGTGCATTGATAATACCTGTGCTCATTGATGACCATAGCTAGAGCCCCTCTATCTGTCTCCTACTGGTGTTCTCCCTCTTCCCTTTCAGACACTGCACAGTACGTCTGAATTTTCTTCTCCCTATGCACTTTGGGGTCTGAACTATGAAGGATTTTCTTCTTCAGGGGATGGGACTGCAGTGGTGCTTGTGTGGGACCCATGCATAGCCAGATGATGGCGGAGTGTCAGCAGTGCTAAGCTGTCACTGGGAGGAGACGCTGAAGTGGGTGAAATAGTCCACCTAGGAGGCATCTTCTGAACATGAGGTCTTGTTACATGCCATGCTCTGTTCCTGCCACAAACACCACTTCTCTTGAGGTCTTTTCCCTTACATGCTGGGGACAGATAGCACGCAAATTAGCAAAGCACTTTTGCTTGTCCTGTGGTATTTGGGGACAGAAGAAAGGTCATAACCATGCATTGCACATCTGTGAGGTACAGGCATTGGTTAGACAGACAGAAGCAGTTGTGTGAGCCCTGTGCTCGGTGTCTGACCTGTAATGTGTCTGGGGGTGCTGTGGGACACATTGTATTTTCTGCTTAGCTCCTCAGACCTGAGGCATAAAATGGACAATGCAATGAGAGCTGTTTCAACATGGCAATGCTCTCCTAGTGCACGTACCCCTCACAGTCTCCGTTTGGGCTCAGTTTGAGCAATGCAGCTCTCGCTTGAGATCTGTACTGGTGCCCTTCCTTACTGTTGCTACCTCTGCTGCTCTGGGTTAAGGTCCTGCTGCCAGTGACAGTTCCCAAATTCCCTTGCTAGCCCAGAGGAATCTGCTCTTCAGCATATCCCCATGGATATTGCTTCAGGAGCAACACCCCAGCAATCTTTCCAGCTTTGCCATTTGGATAGCTACCGTTCACTTTGGGTTTTACCCTACCATGCAACTTGAGAGCTTCCGTCATCGTACGCGGCTTGGGCTTGTGGCCACTCTGTTAAGATCTTCTGTAGCTTTCACAGACTTTTATCTCCTGCTTTCTAAAGCTGTAATTAATTCCTAAAGATGGAGTGAGTGAGTGAAGAAAGTTAATTTCAGTGTGTCCTTCCCAATAACCTCATTTGCAAGGAAATAGCTCAAATATTGCCATTAATCATTCTTTTATGCAATCAGTTAGCCAGCTGACTTTTTTCCGTTTTCCCCGTCAACATTTTTATAACAGGACAGCTCAATTCACCAAAGAGCTGTTTTATTCAGTCTGCAGTCCGGGTAGTGGGTGTTGCCTTGTCACTGTATCACAAGTAGGGGTAAGCTGCCCTGATGACTGAAGAACGGGATGATGGAGAGGGTGGTAAAGGACCAGAGTGAAGCTCCATCCTGTAGTACTCCAGTGAATGCTGTTTGGTTGATAATGAGCATTTCATACCTGTGGATCAGGCACCCGAGGAAATATTTGGTAATCAGTCACAGAGGATTTGCCTCTTCAGTTGGAGGGACACCATTGCAATTAGTGACATTAAGCTTAGGTAAATTGGGTTTAAAGTGTGAAGAGAGCTGGGCCAGCAGTAGTCCTTGCACAGAGCATCTGAGGCCAGGGGAGCTGGCAGTAAATAAGCAGCTTTTTGTTATTTTCCCAAGTGCAAGCGCAGAGGTTTGTTTTCTCTCATTATTTACGTAATTCAAGCACATATTTTGAGAAATCTCTTTCCCTCTTCCCCTCATTTTAATTAGCTTCTTGGTGGGAAATGCAGAAGATTTCCCAATCCGTTGTCATATGATGTATGAAAGGGATAACCTCTGTATCTCAGTTCTGTTTGCATCTGAAGCTGCTTGCTGGTTTCTGTTCAGCCACAGATACAATAAATTCTTAGCATCTGGCTGTAAATAGTGTCATGTCTGGCTGTGGCAGGGAGACAGAAAGCCCAATTAACACAGCCTTGAATATCTGTTAGTTTGCTTTCCCGATCCATTTTTATTTGGTGTTAGAAGCCTTGAAGCATAGAGGAAAAAGAGGAGCAAAAGAAGTTTTACATGTGGTATTGTCTGATATTAATTTGGTGAATACAGTATGATAAATACATTGAATTCAGGAAATTGCTTTTTCCCTTTTCAGTAATACAATTATGATAATTACATGTGCAGAATGTAGTAAAATGCTTATAGGACTTCCTCCAATGAATTACTTTCAAAGTCATTTGCTGGGCAGAGAATAGGATCCTGACTGTGGGAGGCAGCTTAATCTGGTGGACACTGTGCTGTATCCAACCTTAGAAGCAATTGTTTACAAAAACAGAAAGGTTTTGGTGAAGTGTAGCAAGACATATCTGAGGTTTTCAGAATTTCCTTTTGAGACAGACCTCAGAAGATGGAAATATTTAATTTATCCAGGGAAAGGTTCTCTTAAGCTCTTAAGTTCATTTAAGAGGAGTTTGTGGAAAACTGCATGGGGAAGACATTGCTGAGAATAGATTGCTACAGCAGAAAAAGCAAAAAAAGAGCCAGTGGGTAGAAAATGAGGCGACTGCTATGAAAAAATTCACAAAAAAGCTATCTTGTCACCGGAACAACTTAGTGTATGTGATACTGGTAGGTTCTCCACCTGTTTTAGTCAGTTAAAAAGTATTTGTCTTCCACAATGGTATGCAAAATGTCAAATAGAAGTTGTGTGCTTGCAGCAAGCTCTGTGGAAAAGAGCTGTGACCTGTGTGACGGAGGAGGTCAGAATACCCTACCTGACCATGAGGGTTCCCTCAAGGCTTAAAAACTCTTTGAATCTAAAATAAGATACTGTTTCTCCCAGAACATGTGTTATAACAGACCAAGGCAGCATTTTTGGTTGTGGTGCCCTCAGAAGAACATCTATGGAAACAGAACCTTCCTTCTTTTCCCCCTTTCTGTGTTTTCATGAGTGAATCACATAAATTTTGGAATGTAGTGTCTCCACTTCAACCACTTAAAAAGCATCACTCTGCGAGAAAAATAACATCCTGTGTAGCACACTTGTTTTGTATTATTTAAGTTGCATTAGCTCCTATTTTCCAAGAGTGATGCACAAACATAAGGGTCAAAATATAAGGATGAGAGTCCATTTAAATTTAAGACACCTACATGGAGATACCTACTAGTTTCAGTTCCCATTTTAGTCAGTGGTTATCTGGGGCTTGATTCATATGCCTGTGTGTGTGAATCTCAGCGTATGAGACATCGCCATGGACTAGGCAGGTGCAGGTTTTGGATTGATACAGGACTTGCAGGAAACCCAGAGCCTTCTGGATTGGCAGCTGGAGGTCAGGTGGGATGCTGAGGCAGCTTGAAGGGCATTGAATGATTAGGTGTGAACACAGCATAGTCAATGAAATCCAGAGTGTGACTCAGCTGGCCCCACAGCAGAAGCCAACTGAACTCCAAGAAGGAAGAGGTGATGGAGCCAGAAAACTTGTGGGATGCAAAAACCATGCAGCTGGGACCGGGCATTTCAGTACTCTGGCTTTTGCTTTCCAGTCCAAAAATTTTTCAGGGCCCATGACAGTAGAACACAGGTGAACGTTGTCCATCTTTCAGCCTTTCTCAAATATTATGCAAACGTTCAAATATGTTAAAATACCACAAAAAAGACTGTTATTCCAATAGTCCCACTGACTCTTCTGAGGAGACTTCTCAGGATCTGGATCCAAAGGGCTCCAAGAAGATTCCTGCCATTCAAGATGAAGTCCCAGCACAGTAAAATGTGTTAGGACCATCATAAAGACGCAGAAGGAACCTCTCAGGCTTTGAGAAGTCAGGACCCAAGTGCACAAACTTCACAAGGCTTCCAAAAGTCAGGAGAAAACAAAATGTGTGGTTATTCTCTAGCAGTGTTTGAGCCATTAGGCTGCACCGGCTTCCTGTTTCCCAGAAGCTGTGACATTAGCAGCACAGTGCAGATTATCTCAGAACAAGATTCATGCCCATGGATTTTCCCTGCAATCAGAAATTACAAAATGTAATGGAAGGTGCTAATGTCACCTCTTTGACATGGGTAAAAAACTGTCTGAGCTGCAGGATCAGTCTCTTCAATTGCAATTTTAAGTTGCAAAGACATTTTTCCATTTTGGACATGTATTGTATTTATGGCATGACCCTGAATACTCCCTGTTAAGTTTTGTGACACTGATAGACCTAGTGGGGATATTTCTGAAATGAGCAATTTTCATGCAACAGAAGGAATGTTTCATGGAGCATTCCATATTGAAGGTCATTCTAGGAAAGAAATCTGTTTTGAACCTTTCCCAGCTGTAGGTGAAAACAGCAGCTTTCTGCAAGTTGGTTGCACAGAAGTGGTTCATGCAGGAATAAAATAGTCTTACTGTAACATCTGCCCCACTTCCCATTCACTGTTTGAAAGCTTCTCCTTAAAGACTGGGAGCTGAGTCTTTTCTAGGTGACATTTGTTGGGAGAGAGGCTAAATGCATCCTTAATCATAGTGGAATGTCAGCAGTAGTATTATGAGAAATATAAAAGTACCTGAGAGTCCAAGTTGTTTTGTATGTTCTGAGACTGTCGAATTCTCCATCATCTTCTTCTCTGTCAAGTGCTAATTCTTTTTCTAGGCTTGTTAACTATCCCTCAGTCAATTAATAAAGTCAATTTACCTGAGCAAGAAAACTGCATAATCCTCACTGGTCTTATACCAGATGATATCAGCTGCTTAGCTGAAAAAAAAACCCCAAAAACCCAACCAACAAACCAACCCAAAACTTGTTCACTATGACAAGTTTCAGCACCTTTGTGTATTTGTTTGTAACTGGAACTCAAAGTTAAAAATACCTCTTCTTTCTTTTTCTTGTTTGTTTTCATTTTAGAAAGTGTTCAGGAACATTTTGAATGGGAAACATCAAAACAAGAAATATCAAGTTCTTGGACCAAACCGAAAAAGGATTGTTGATTCATCTACTAAGCATTTCAGATACTGCTTTGAAAATGCTTTTTGGTTGCAATTGGTATTTCTGAATTTAAATTTCTTTGGGTAACTTGAGGGAAGAACATTTGAGGGAAGAATAAATTGCTACCGTATCAATCTTATTTGGCTTGTGTTAGTGTTCCCAAAGCAAAGGTTGTTTCTTACATTTCCTCTTAAGACCTTAGAAACGGGTCATGCAGAGTCCCACCAGTACCCAGCTGAGACGTTCCAAAGCCAACCAAACCACAGCTGAAGGTAAAGATGCCAGCTGGTATGTCACCATTGTTATGGGGTTTTAAGCTGTGGTCAAAAGCTTTAAAATCTGATCTTTGGCTGAAAAAAAGCAAATCACAGAAAATAACAGAAACGCCCTGGCTGTGTTTTTTTTGCTGGCAGGAGGGAAGTTTTCCCAGTGTGAACCACTTCATTGGTGCTATATTATTTCCATGTGGCTTGAGAGAACCTGGCAGAGATGTGTAGGGTGGAATGACTGTCTTTACGTCTGAGATTTTACTCAAATACACCATCATATTGATTGCCTATGTCAACAAATATAATATACAGACATATTAATGTCTTGTTTTGGCATCCCCAACTGACTGCAGCTGAAAGAGCAGTACTGAATATTTTATTTCTGAGTGAAGAAGAAGCCCACAGACAGGACGTAGAAGTTCTGCCCTGGTGAAGCAAAGCCTAAAGAGCTCCTGAAAGACCAAAGTTGAGTCAACCTTAAGGGCTACATCTACACTGCTGTTCCAAGTAGTGGTCACCTGGGCACGAAGTGCGATACTAATCTGTCTGACAATTATAAATGTACTGAAAGTGGCCAGCAGGACAAGAACATTGAATTTTCTGGAAGTTCAAGCTACTTTTTGCATGTCAGTGGGTAAAGTAATACCTACCCCCCCGTGCCTACCTTCCTGCTCAGTTCAGCCATGAATAAGGACATTGTGCATATGCAAACAGCCACCTATACACACATCCTGATTAAGATTTAAATATAAAGCATTAATATATTTTAATAAATCAGCAGATTAGACTTTTCTTCCCACTTCTTCCCAATGACTGACTCTAACAGCTAGCTTTGAGGTGATGGAGATAAAAGCCTTACTCTACAAAATGGAGGACTAAGTCTGGGATATTATACAGGCACCTTTTTTCCCTTTCTGTTTGGGTACCCCTCTCTCTTCACTGCCTGTGAAAATCCCCAAATCTTAATACAAATACAGATGAGAAGAATAAACAGAAGGCTTTTCCTGATACCAACTAGAGTACAGTGGAGGCACACTGAAATCAAATAAACCCAAACCACTCTATTTGAAGTGAGCCTCCTTCTGCTGTATCATTTATCCCTCAATATCTGGGAAATG
The DNA here is from genome assembly GCF_023634085.1 of Falco cherrug. Classification (NCBI taxonomy): domain Eukaryota; kingdom Metazoa; phylum Chordata; class Aves; order Falconiformes; family Falconidae; genus Falco; species Falco cherrug. The sequence goes on from NC_073699.1 coordinate 15,261,362, forward strand.
TTGTTTCCCTGAATATTTCTTCCACCCTTTGCCGCCTGCCACCTGTCTCCCCATCTAAAAGATCGACACACAAATGGAGAGGCAAACCTTTGAAACATTAACATGGGACAAGTTATAGTGCAAAGGGTTGTACATGGGAATGACTTTTAATTCATAAGAGGTGAGAAAGATGTGTTTCGAAGGTTGGGCACAGAACACTGCACAGATTTGGCACGGGTTCATTCTTACTGAGATATCCTGTTTAATCAAACATTGATGTTTCAGTACTCTATATAGAGTAGCCCTTAATGCAAATCCAGAGGTCTTCAGGCACATTAACAAAAAAACACAGTTAAAAAATACTGCCAGCCAAGCATGGTGGCTGTACAGCATAGCTCAGTACTCTTGACTTCAGCCTGGAAGTCACTTCAGCTTTGACTTCAGCTTTGCCACTGCCCTGTGGGTTCACCCAGAGCATGTCCTGGCTTCCCCAGTGTAGGTGGGATATTGACCCTTCCTTTGCTGAATGCTTCAGATGTGCTGATGAAAGGAGCAGTATGAGGGCCCACAGAGGAAGCCTTGGCCCACTGCAGGAAGGTGGGAGTTGTTTGCTCAGCCCAAGCTCACACACATCAGCCCTTGTTAATGCACCCATCTCAAGAGGCTTCTTAGCTCAGGTTTGGTGCCATGCTAAATGCTGCTAGCAACTGCTAGTCAGCTTCTGCTTGCCTCAGGGTGAGCACAACAGCATTGTCCCTAGCTGGAAAAACTGTTGAAAAATCCATACCTGCTTTGGTTCACAGTCCTCTCCATGTTACCTTTGCCTAGCATATTATAAATGCACAGCATCCTGCAAACTACCAAACGCAAGTTTTATCTAAACTCTCAGAGCAGGTGACTTCCATACAGAGTAATGCAGACCACAGCCAGATAATACTACTCATGCGTGGTACTGTCAGCTCTTTTGCAGTCCTCTGTTCTGCTGGTTTTAAGGTGGTTGAGGGCATGCTTTTCCTCACCCCAGCCCTGTTTCCTCACAAAACCGAGGAGAGAATTGTCTTTGAATGAAGAGGCAGCTGGAAGCGATGCTGCAACTGTTAATTAACGAGCTGAGTCTTGACTGCTTGAAGAAAAAGTCACATGTTGTATTTTGGAGCAGTTGCATCAGCACGAGCAGTAGCAGCTGGCAGTGTCTGTGCACCGCGCTGGGCTGCGGTGAGGCAGGAGTGGCCAGTGGGAACATGGAGCTCACACAGCCCACTCAGTCTAGGTGCAAAATCCTCATTACGTCTCTGGTGCCTTGAAACTTGAAATCTCAGCTGTTCCCCTGCCTTTTAAAATGTGGGTAGTAGGAGAAAGAAGAAGCTCAATGAATACAGGAATCTTATTTTTTTTTTTCCCCAAAAATTGCTGTGCTCCGGTATGCCCTAGTACCAATAAGTAGGCAGGTTCTATATCAGATGTAGCCAGCACTGGTACTGATGCCTGCCATTAGTACTAATTAGACAGTGCTGGCAGAATTTTGACCATTGACCCCAGCTGAAAATCTGCTGCCAGACCTTTTTCAATTCTCAACCAAAACAACTGCCCATTTCAGAAAATGAAATTAGGAAATACTTATTCTGCATGTTAAAAAAGGATGCTCCACCAGAATTTATGGCATCTTTATGAATGTGGGTTTAGTGCTGGTAAGAAACATTGCCCTTATGTCTGAGGTATGTCATTTGCCATTCCTGTAGAAATGTCCATATGTGGAGAAACTGCGAGTTTTGGAAAATTCTGGTCTCTCACAAGAAGCTCATTGAAATTTGGCAGCTGACTTCTTCCCAGATTCTGACAGCTCTGTTTCTGGAGAGTCTCAGCTGGACTTCCCTAGAGATGATTTCTTCCCAGGGAGCGGCAGGAGGAAGAGAGCAGGCGTACTTTCCTCCTGGGTGCCCCAGGGAGGAGGAGGGCTGGGAGTGTATGGGGGAAAAAAATGGGACAGCACATACAGCTTGCAGAAGTGCTCATGGCTTCTAGCTGCAGCCAAAGTCAGTGAGAGCTGAGCTGAGGACTGATAAAAGCTCTGAGAATAGGAAAAATGAAATATGGCACCCCTATTCTGAGACCCCCAAAATCAAATTGTTCTTTTGATCCAATCCTCCGGGTCTCAGTTCCCCCCCCTCAATAAAATAAATCTGAGACTGCTCTGGTGTCGCAGCAGATTTATGAAATCTGTGCGCGTCTGTGAAGCTTGCATGGGTCTGTAGTGATGGGTGTGAGGGAACTAATAGTCTTCTTTCCCTAGCAGGGTTTTAAAGCCTGCAGTAAGGCTATCCACAGTGCAGATACAGGGTGCGGATATAAGGAAATACTGTTTAGAGCTTTGCCTAGCGTGCCACGTTTTTTCTGTGCACTGAATTGTGAAACCTGTAAAAATAATAATATATGTTCCTTTGTAATTAAGGGCTTTATCATAATGCATGAGCACAGGGGAGGCAGATGAAGGTTTGTGCGTGTGCAATTATTGAGTAACTTTTTAAATTACAGCATCTTGCTAAAGCAGCTAGAGGATCAGGCTAATTTAGTGAGGGATGGAAAAGGTCTGTAATACCATTCTGTGCAGAAGTGTTCTCACTCCCTACTACATTGTTTTCTTTTCTTTGGCAAGTTTGGCTGTATTTACTTAATTTTTTAATTTTCTGGATTCAAGAATGGGAATGTGAAAATAATGTTTGGGTTTTTTTCTTTGGGGCAGACATCACTTGCTGCTTTGTATTTGTACATTACCCAACACCAGGGGCACCGTTCTTGGTAGTTGTTTAGTTCTACCCTATCAAAAAACAATAGATAATATTCTGATCTCCAGATTGCAGTGTTTATGCATATATATGAATGTGTATGTTTTAATGAACCCTGTACTACAATTTATTTTGTTAGGCTTGGCCCCAGTTAAATGAAAAATATCTTTATTTTTTCCTATGGAAAATTCTAACAAACCTTTTCTCAGGATATGTATACAAAAATTAATAGTGATGCCTTTCTAAAATCTCAGAAGTTGAAAATATTTCTTTACATCAGGTAAAGACCATTTGTATTTGATTTCTACTTTTGCATGAAGACTTAGTATTGGAGAAAAGAAATAGAGGTGAAAGCTTGACTCCACATAAATGATATTTCTCTATAGCTTTCAGTGAAGTTGGAATTTTCCTTAAGTGTAGGAAAGAACATTTAGCTGTAAACATTATGCCTTTGTCTGCTACATTTCATTCTCTTGAGAAGATTCACACAGATATTTTTAACCTCACCTGTATATCTTATCTATGGCTTCTGAAATTGGTGCTGTTATGCAAAAGCAGTACCCGCCTTCCACTTTTCATGCACAGGAACCTCTATAAGGCTAAGATATGCCTGAAAGGATAAATTAAGTAAGAAAGTGCATCCAAACACAGTGGAAGGAGCTGGGCACTTAATTCCCTCTAACTCTTTCTAATCCCCATCCATACAGAGTGTATCATAAAATGGTTTACTGCATTCCTGGACTCTCAGTGGACACTGGAGAAGCCAGCCTGTACTCCCAATATGAGTATGAAATGATGCTATGTTTCTGGAGCATTTAAGAGCCCTGGGCAAAGTTATATCAACATAAACAGTTTTGTGTTTTTCTTCCGTGACCTTTCCTGAGCTCTAAGAGGAAATCACTGTGCTTCTGGTTCAGAGTAGGTGAATAGGGTGCAAATGCCATAACCTCATAAAAATATTTCTTCATTGCTGCAGCAACCCAAATCCAACATGGACAACTTTCCACAGTGCTTTTAGTCTCCACCATCCACCTGTCAGGTTCTTTTCTGAAACAGCTGAGACAGAAGCCTGGAAGAACCCTGCTGGGAAAGGGCAGTCCTATGGGCACGTTCTGGAGCACCATGAAGATAGCTTGCAACTCCCAGTATAGGAACAAGGCCCACGTACAAAAATATGGGAATTTGGGATCATCTTTCCTCAGTCCTTCTAAGACATCCAAGATGCTTCATACGGGCAATTGTATTACATTTCTCTCTGTTCCTGTTTTCAACTCAGAGACAGGAAGAGCAGCATATGGCGAAGAGGAAAATAACATTTAGATGCCTGGCAGTGCTGCTTTAGATGCATTGCAATAGTGCCCAGTAACCTTTCTCAAGGATAAAAACCTTATCTACCAGGCACTCTGCAAACAGTGCAAAATATATAACATGGCATCTGCTCCAGGGATCTTACAAGCCAAACATGACCAATAGGCAAAGCACGTACCTGGAAGGTGAAGAGAAAATGAGAAATTAAGTTAAGCAGAACTGTTTTCTGACTGCTACCCTAGCTTATGGAGGTAAGCAGTTCAGTAGAGGTAATTTTGAGTCTTTACGTTACATTGTTGGATGCTAGGTTTTTCTTAGGTGCAGAACGTGTCAAAACAGTGACTTAAGTTTGTTTCCAAAGTATTCCTTTGCTTGGCTTTATAAACCATTAGAAAGATAAGAAATGTAATAATAATATAATTTTATTTTTTGCATTCCAGAGGCCCCATGTCTAGTAAGAGAGGAATACTGCATTGTGTATTATTTATTTAAGTTGGGCCTTTGATCTGAAGTAACTCCAACAAATAAGATCAGTTCACAGAAAGTAGACTGGCCAGCAAATAACAATCTGCAGGAAAACAAATTGATGATCTGGGCAAAAATCATGTTTATTAGAAGTATTAGGGTTATGGACTTTGAGAAAATACGTATCAAGAGCAAGTTTCCAGTCCGTGCAATTGTCGATGGTGGACTCATAAGAGAGCCTGTCTTTAAATCCTGCAGATGGGCTTGCTACAGATAAATCTCATTTTTAAAAAGCCAATTAAAAGTATTCCTGTTTCAACCATGAAATTGTATTATAGTCACAATTTAGACAGCAGGATCTTTAAATGTGCATGCATTCATAGTACTGCAATGTTTATTACAGGACCATCCAGCAGATTATTAGGACACAAGTAATTACACAGTCTTACTCTAGTAAAGAGGCAACTAAACTGAAATCAAGAAACCTGGTTTCTATCACTGAGTCTTTCATTGATTTGTTGAGTATTATTCATTACCTCTTTCTGTCCCGGTCAGAATGTGGAGACTCATGAGACTAGTTGTGCTCCATTACACATTACTTCTGAGGTATCAGGCTTTTGCAAATTCCATTGAGCTCAGTCTCTATGTGTTTTTTTTTTACAGTCTGATGAAATTGAAGCATTATTTGTATTACGATATTATACTTACTCTATTTCATTAATAAATTCAAGGAGTTCTTAGGTTATGTGCATAGCTGAGAAAGTTTTATTGGTTGTTTTATTTTTATGAATAGGATCTACTTTAATGGGAGCAGAATATTTATTTTCTCACAGAGGAATTAATATGGCATAATATAGTGCAGGCTTTGTCACATAGCTATATTCAATGCCACTATAACCTGATTTGGGATAAAATATAGAGGTACATCAGGGAACATCTGATTTTATAGCTTTTAAATTCAGTATATTATAAACGCAGCTCTCTCACTGAGAATTAAAGTCATTGCAGGACAGAAAATTTTTGAACAAAGAACAAATCCATTATTCAATACGCAGAGTTCCAGACATGGTGTTTTTCCTTGGGTTCATTGTCTCTGTGTAATGCTGACTTTGCTTGAGAAAGTTTGGGTTTTTTTCATAATATGAAGTAAGTTATCTGCAGTGGTGTTTTTTATCTTGTTTTTTAACTCCAGGACCACCTACATGTTTTAAAGAGATTTACTAACCATGTAATGTGAAGTCAGAAGAAGGAACAGTAGATCTGAGTCTCAAAATCTTTGCATGTTTGAGACAAATCATATGTTACGAATGGCAGTGTAACCTACATAGTAAATACTAACATACATAGTAAATACTAACAACCTGTGAATTAACTCATTTCCAAAAGAAGTAGATGCCAAACACATTTTAAGCCTGGTTAAAGACCAGTGTTTCAAAACACATCAGAAGAACTAAACATTTAGGAGTCAATACTGAATGCACTAAAACGAACACCACTGCCCCTGTTTGTGGGACCAAGACTATGGAGCTCAGTGAAAGAAGTGGACGCAGCTTCTGGAAACTTCAGCAAATACTAGGTACAAAATGCGTCTTCAAATCAAGTGCTTGGTTTTCTGTCTAAATCTGAATGCAATAATTTTGGTAACTGCGATCCCAGTTTTGGTTTTCTCTCTGGACCAAGGCCATGCTACACCCCAAGGAAAAGCTATGGGCCTTGATCTCCAGATGTTAGCCTAGTGGTAACCCTCCTACCAGCCAGATGTTAATTTCTCCTCCACTTCACCTAGCGTAAACGTGTATCTTAACCACTTGCTTTTAAATAGAACACAATGTTTTTCAGCCTGCCTTGTCAACAACCCTTGTGTTACAAAAGGAAAAATAATGTCTCTGAGGAGAAATCTTTGTCAGGGAATGTTGCGTTAAAATGTTTTTCTGAACTAACAAATAGCCAACAACTTCCTTTATGTTTTTCTTTCTGGGCTTCTGCTACTTGCTAATGTGGATGTAGCCTGAGTGTGTTTTGCCATTTGGTGGTACTCCCACATTCATTTTTTATTAGGGTCCTTGTGCATATTGGACCTTTTATATTTCAGCATATGTTAAGATATTTTCCCTTTTAAGTGAATAATGAAGTGTGTAGTGGCCTCTAATCACATGCATTTTTCGGGAGGCTGAAAACAGAGACTAAGGATCGAAACTCCAGGTTTTGTTATCAGAGGTCACTGTGAAACTGCAGGATGTGTCACCATGTCCTTAACCTCTGTCACACCCATGTTCCTTTAGGTCACAGAAAAGGCAGTTTGCAATATGCAATGCGACCTGCTTTTGCAATATCAAGACATAGGAGTATGGAAGCTTGCATGTATCGAATCAGAAGAAAACAGTGTTTGTAATAAGGGTATGAACGTACGGTCTTTGGATACCTGCACAGTAGGATTGTGGCAATTTTGGGACTTGCCAGTTGGTGGAAAGCTTGATCAGTAGTTTGAAAATACTACGCCCCCACACCCCCAATTATTATTACGTACTTTTAGACAAGTGCAGCTTACTGCAATATCTGTGGTGTATCCAAGGACATGCTTTTCCCTGCAGATGCCAAAGGGAAGGAGAGGAATCATGGTACCAGACTGGAAAGAGCAACATGAAACAGCTCATTGCACTATGAAGTCAGGAGTGCTTTCTGGAGCAGCGGTAGACCACTTACAAATGGCATCTGTGCTGCCATGAATGTGAAGCTTATTATTTGGGAACTAAATATATTTAATGGCTAGTCCCTGTCTGGTTTCTTGTAATGTCCATAAATAGTAATGGTAACACAAAAGGCTTCTATAGCAACTGGTGGATCTGCCTTTGACACTTGAAATCATGTTTGGGAGGTTGGTGCAGATCAGCTTGTCTGAATGTTGTTTTAGTTGAGTCTAACAACAGCTGAAAATTTGTTAAAAATTTTTTTCACAAACCAAGCAGACAGCTGGAATCACTGTGCTTCAGTGGGCTCTGGAAGGAAACTTTTATTGTTGTGATTGATCTAATGAGTTTAGAAAAGCACTTGTTTTCCACAGTGTTCTCCTTTTTTATCGGGGGCTCTGTGTTTTCTCCTGTGGTCCCAGCTTCTGTTTCCTCTTCTTTTTGGTTCCATTTCATCACTGAAAATGAAAGGGTGAGAGAAAGACAAAAGACATAAAGAGGAAAAAGAGGTAAGAGATGTTATTAATTTAATAATATTTTGTTGGAAACCTTTTCATTTCTAATGAGGGGGGAGGTTCTTGACACCCAAAGGAAACAGTTCATTTTTAACAACCTGTAGTGCACAGACTATTGCTTTCAACTTTTCCTGTGGAAAATAAACGAAGCTAAGGTACCTCCTTAATATGCAAAGGCACAAACCTAAATTCACAGTGCTTAAGATTAGAAGATGAAGGGACCCAAACCTCCCAAACAGAAAACTTTTGGATAGATCTGCAGCTGGCCTCAATGCTGACTCCATTGACCAAAGATGCTAGGGATGCTGTTCAGTTTCCTGAGCCATCAGAGCTGCCTCAAGGTATCCAGCTCAGCCTCCAACTGCCTGTTCAGAAGATGTGGCTTGCTCAAAGGTCCTCCGGCACTTCAGGGCATTTAGATGGCAATAGTAGCCTATATTTAGGCACCTGAATGGAGCCCCAGGGTGATGATTCAGCTTCAGACAATTGGATGTCTACAGTGAGCTCTGGGTGTCTACACTCTCATACTGATCAGAGACCCAGGTCTGAATTTATCTACACACAAACATCTAATGTCATGTGAAATGCTCTTGGATATCGGAAGCATCCCTGTGGGGCTAGCAGATACTAGTGTGGGTGAGCAGAATCGCTTCGTAAACTCCCTCAGCAGTGCTGGGTTTTCGCACATTGCTCCCAGACAGACACCTCTGCTGTAGATGTTTCCACTGAGGCATCTCAATCTGGAGCTGGCAGTCCCCGGGTGGCATCCATGCTCTCACACCCCGTATGCTCAGCCAGGAACAGATGGGGAAAGTACTCATGGTGCACTGACTGCAAACCAGACCCTGAATGCCCAAGTGGCAACTTGATAAAATGACAGTCTTGTCCTCTTGTTTAGCAGCCATTCCTGAGAAATCATGAAGGAGGAGAGCCAGGATAGCACAGCGATGTCTTGCTGCATTGCAGGGAGGGAACATCTCTGTTCCCTTTAACCTTTTGGCTAGTAACAGCCATGGCTAGGTGACTCCCACTATCTCTGACTGCCTTTTAGAACTGCTGCCACTCTGAGTTTGGCAGGGATACAGTTCATAAAATAGATTTATAAGGTCACAAGAAATCCTTCTTATACCACACAGTTCAGCTGGTATATAACTAGGAGGCCAGGGAAATTTTGGACACCTGTTCCCAGCCTACTTTTTGGAGTGATGAGCAGAAAAATCTGCATCATTCTCTGAATCGCACTGAAGGAAGATTGCACTGTGCAATGATCTGCTTGTAGAGATACGTACCTGAATCCCTGAACTGTATCAAGGCTGGTAGTTTCAGCATCACTTTTCCTAGATATAAGAATCCCTTTAGTTGAAAAGTGGAGAGAAGTTGATCTTTAAGTATCTTAGAAGCATTTGTCCTATAAAACAAAGTTATTCTTATATTTGCAAAGAGAAAAGAAAAAAAATCACTTGAAGGTCCAGGTCTGACAGAAAAACTTGAGAAGCTGTGTAATCCAACCCTAGATCACAATTATTTTCTGTGTTTTCTCATGCAATAGGTAGGGAAACTGAGGCATGGTACAATTACAAGTTTTCTTTGGAGGCCCACAGCAAGAGATGCTAATGTGAGCCTCATACATATATCTTAACCCCCATCTATTCTGTCCAGGACTAAGGCTGAAGGAGGAGTGTGTTGTGGCACTCTTCTCTAGTAAACCCTGAAATGCAGAGAAGAGTGTGTGCAGTTAATTACTGAATCTTAGCTTAAACTTCTCCCACTAAATCTCCGTAGTAAGGATGCAGAGGCACTCCAGGTTGGGAGCCCTAATGAAAGGAAGTGCATTCCTTTACTCAGTGAGTGAAATAAAGTGGACACTAACTCTCCTCTGCTCTAAAATCTTGATGAGGAAGAATAAAAAGCAACCTCAAGACTAATTTTCTCAGTTTCCAACTGTGAAATATTGCACACTTAATATTTGTAATGTTGTAACCCTCCTGCACAGGAGAGGAATAGGCTGTGACCCTCCTTTCCACACTATTCCTGATTTATACCCATCTGAGATTAGAGGCTGTAGAGGTTCATCATAAAAGTGCTGACCCAGTCACTTGTGGGGCTGTGATAAATATTGCATGAGATATCCATACATGCAGAAATCTTTTATGGAACATTAATCACTGCTAACTTAATGCTGAGGGATGTTTTACTATTTTGTAAGTACTAAATGATTAATTTAAAAAGCTGATTTACTCTGAACTTTGACCCAAACTTTTGGTAGGGTGACAATGCAGAGATGCAGGAGCAGCAGGACTTCAGTTTGCACGTGAGCTCTTTCAGGATAGGGAATGGGCAGAGATCGGCTTTCCTCTCTTTTTTACCTGTTAATTTTTCCTTCCCATAAGATTTCTCTGGATTTCCCAACCTAAAGAAGTGCTCGTGAGAGCCCTTGATGTAGCTCAGAGCTACAGACCATGGACACTCACCCCTTTAATTGATAATGCTGGGCCTTAGACACTCCAGCAGCACTTTTCATTTTCCCTTAGTTGCAAATCTTCACTTTTCTTGGTACTTTTTTCTTGCCCCCGGCTTAGACCAAGCCTTAGGCAATATTCATCTGAGTGAATGCAAAGGCACGAGTCATCTCAACAAAGGCAAGCACCTACTTTGATGCTCTAAACTTGCTGGCTATATGGCAAACCTTTCTTCAACTAGAAGGGGAACGTAGAGATGAGCCTTCACCTTTTGTAGCTATCACTAGCAAGTAATGCTCAGATGATGTTATGTGCTTGCAATTTAGAAATTCTACTTTTAGCTGGGCTACCCCACACCTGAGCTTCCTATCTGATCAATGAAGAGAAACCAGTCTTCTGGGGAAGATTTGTCTCACCCTAAAATAGGGCAGAGAAGCTGTGAAAGCTATGATTTACGTGCACCTGCTTCTCTTCACCGTCTGTACAAAAAAGCTAAGGCAATTTGCTCAGATACAGACATTTATAGATGGAGGAGGTGATCTTATCCATTAGCATCAGGTTCAGCCACATGGACCGTGCAAGATGCCCTAGGGCATGGTGGTTGCCCCCAGTTGCCCCCTCTGGAAGGCTCTAATCCTGTGCCATATCACCCAGTTCTGCAGACGTTTCAGGGCCCTTGGACATCTCCAGTGACACATGACGCCCACATATGAGAAGTGAATTGAGTCCTTGGTGTCATTTATTTGTACTCTTCCCACACCTTGCAAGTTTCTCGAAATAGGAAAATAATCTCTCCTGTCAACATTTTAAGAGGGAACCTATTTTTACAAAAGCCTGCCGCAAATACAGGAAAACAGAGTCAAAACTGAACTTCTGAACTACAGTCTCCAAAAATAAGGTTTCATTTTCCTCTTACTGGCAAGCAGATCAGCAGCTTGTGCAATCCAGTTGCCCACCAGTGGCACCTAGCTAAGAAGGGTTTTAGCTGTTCATTGCTGTGTGGGCTTGTGACTGTGCAGATCACAGACATTTTCAGCATCCTGTGGAACACGGCAGACCATGTGGTTGTTTCCTTCCTTGGCTGACTCTTTATTTGCTTCTCATAGTCTGATTTCCTTGGGAAGTGTGGAAACTTTCCTTCTACTACTGCCCCAGCAAGCAACATCTGATGAGCTGTGTGCATCTGCCAGCTGGAACTGCTGGCACAGATCTCTGCTGTGCAGGTGTCTTCATTGCATTTTCCTGTAACAGCTGAACACCTGTGTGGCATAAGACATTGAAGGATTTATGGAAAGCAGGACCATATTTGTATGGAAAAATGCCTCTGGTTTCAGACTTCTTTTTAATTTTTGATGGGAGATGCTGAAACAGAATTTGGGTGTCTCATGTAGAGTTTGTTTTTCAGCAGGGCTTTTCTTTTGTTCCAGAATGCCTTTAGTAGCAAACTGTTCACATAACTAAAACAACAAGAGTTTGTGACTGCATCAGATTAGGAAACACACAGACCAGTGGGATGAACAGAGTGGATGGAATTTCTTGTATCTTTTAATAAAATTATCAGTATATATCAAAATTTAGACTTGATTCTCCATACTGACTGTAACTTGAACATTGAAAACATATAACACATAACAGAATGCACTGATGTCCTCTTTTTTGATGCTGGAGACACAAAATTTAAAGATAGAAATTAAGCCAGCTAGTTGGGAGATAAAAACACATAAAACCTATGCTGCATTTTAGCAATGCTGGAAACTCTTCTTATTCCTTTTGCTAAGTCTTCCATTTTTCTGTCAATATCAGTATTTTTGAATTCTCTGAATATCTAACTGCATAGAAAAACCTCATACATTAGGTTGGCTCAAAAGAAAAGTAACCTTGTAAACATTTTGCTGGAGGTTTTAAATGTTAATGAGCCAGAGTGAAGTTCTTGCTGTTGGCAACCCACACATCTCTGAAACATGTAAACAGCAAGAAGGGGAAATATAGAGGATGGTACAAGGTGATATTATCTGTAACAGGCTGGAATTACTGAAGGGAAGATGTAGGCAGGTTGTAGGGGAATGACTGTGAGCATTGGTATGTATGATGAAGCTGTAGAGCAGTCCCCTGGTTTGCTTGAACTATTGTTATTGCAATGGACAACAGAGGACCTTGTTAAAGGACAAGAATTTGTTAAGCAAAATCCGTGGAGCAAGACATTACTATATTTATAGCATGGTTCTATACATCTAGCCTTCTTTCTTTGTTCCCATCCCTGCCATGTGATAGGTATATGTCTGGAAACCTGGAAAAAGGGGAGTGAGGAGCTGGTTACCACCATTGGAACAGTTCGTTTCACCTAGTGCTCTCTGTCTCGCTCCAAAATACTGTGAAGAACAATGTCCAGTAAATTCAGCTCTTCCACAAAACCTTAGATTTCCTGAACAGATTCACTGTGTTGTCCGTACACCAATGACCTAAGCTACCCATTAAAGGAGGAGCTATAGCTTAGAACCCTTTCATGTCAATGCAACTTGACGAGCAACACTTCCCAGGCAAAAAAGTGAAGCATCATTGATCAACACTAGATTTTTTAAAAAGAAAATCCTTGTTCCCTGAGATGTTTTGCTGTCATTCACAGTAGGAATATCACGTAAATTTGTTAACTAAAGAGAAGCTGTGATAGCTATTACTAGAATAAAACAAATGGTTGTGCTCATACAAAGTTAGAAAATATTGGAAAGGACATACTGAATCTGAAGTTCGACTACACTGGAATCTAATTGATAACGTAACTCTAGAAGAAACTAAAGCTGTTACAGAAGTGATTTCCCACTTGGGAAAGCCTGTGGGAATCCAGACTTCCTTGCCTCTTGTCAGAACTAACAAAGCCTTTCTGAGAGGGAGTCTTCTCAGGTGATGGGATAATGATAGGAGAGGGGACCTGAAATTCTGCTTCCTGCTCTGTCTGGTTCAAATCATCGGCCTGACCTTAGACTTCCAAACTTTAATTTCTTATTTAAAATTGAAAAAAAACCCCACATAAAGCAGGGTGAAAATAAACCTAAGCTAAACGTGGGAACTGTGGAACCCTGTCGTGGGTGGTGGGTGTGTGTGACAGCACCTGGTGTTGATGGGGAACAAAAGAGGCCATGGTAGTAAATGCACAGCATCTTTCTTTCTCTCTTCTTTGGGTTAGCAATGATTATGTGCACAGAGCAGAGCAATTCCCACAGGAAACTGGAGAGACTGGGAAGAGCCTGGCTGGTGGAGGGGCTTATTGACCAATCTCTTTGTGCCATCTCTCTTCACTATTTTCATTTTAATCAAATGTTTTGTTTCTGTTGAAATCGGTACAGGCATCCCTTAAAAATGGATCCATTGTGATTGATTCTCGTTTTCCTGCCAAAAGTCATTTTACTGGGACGTGCTGGAAAATCATTTTGTTTTTCTGTCAGTCCTTCCTTGTGGAAGACCTGCTTGCTTGTGTTAACAGAACAGGTCTTGATTCCTCAAGGGGAATACACAGCACCAGCAAAGCCTGCCCAAAGGCAAGTGCAAAAGCATAGGAAAACCATTGGTGAGGAAGACAGAGATTCAAAGATGATGATTTTTGGCTGCAAGAGTGTCTGGCTTTGCCTAGGGAATGACTTACGGCCTTGCAGCAGCGTGTGTGGCAACACTTCCCCTTGTTAAAATCGTTTTTGGCTATGCTGGGCCCCATCACATCAATCTGTGTTGATTCTTTGGGCTTTTCCTATTTCTTCTCCAAGTCAGGAGCTTCTGACTGACACCCAATTCACCCATTTCTCTAGAAGGGGCTGTGAGAAGCACACCTGGACAGACAGACTGCCCTCCTGGGGAGAAACAGAAATGGTTGATGTCACCTGTCAGGAAATCAGTCAATAATATACAAAACTGTGAGTACTACAGTCTTATTGGCAGAAGTTTTAGCTACAGGCATTATACAGGCACCAATAAGCCTATGGCGCCTAATGAGGCGATTTTCTCACCAGGGGCTATTTCATTCCTTTCATCTATTGTCTGTATTCCTGTCTGCTCTTCATTTTCCTCTTCCCTCTCTTTAGTCAAAATAATCAGAATTAATTTATTTCCTTTAATGTGGATGTTGCTTGTCTTGGGGAAAACCTATTTAATCTGTCTAGATAATGAACCCTCTGTTAAGAGCTACAGTATTTTTAGGAGTTGTTTGCATATATAATCATGCTTTGCATTGCCAGGTATTTTATAGCACACCAGACTTTCCAGTGTTGTCAGACTCTCTTTACTTCTTGACAAACAGGCATATATCTCATTCCCAGCAATGATAAGCTTAGCTGCAGGAACTAGAAGAGTGGCAATCAGAGACCAAACACGGCTTTTTCTGTACCAGCGATCCTGTTGTCCATCCTCCTGATAATGCTGGGAGAAAAGCTCTAGACTTACACAGGGGAATTTGAAGAATATGGATTCCCAGGAATCTGAAAGATGTCACAGACAGTGGCAGCAGCTACCCTACACTTAGCTCAGTGAATGCTGGACTGCTTCATTTCTTAAAGGAATTAGCTGAATGAATAAATTGCTGTCTGCCCCTATGAAAATGAAGTCTAATATACAATTAAAATGAAAGATTTTCCTTCTGAGGGTGTGGGGAGCTGTTAGATAAAATTATAGGAGGACCAGATGTGAAAAGTACTGTCGTTTCACATATTTTAAAATGAGAATAATTAAAAGAAGTGAAACATATAAAGCCTGTCTTTAAAGGGGAATGCATTTGTAAGGCCCCATGCTAGCATCTGTATCATTAGGGAGAATGTAAGGACTAGTTATGGTATGTGGCAGATAGAAGACTAATTACAGAACACACACTTGGATTTCCTTAACATAATAATAACAGTTCATTAAACAGTGGCAGGGAACAGCAAGATCAGTGCTGCAATCTTATTATTATTTATTTCCATTACAGTGCTGCGTGCAGGAATGAAATGAAATGGGAACCCCTGTTGTGCTAGGTGCTGCATAAACACAAATTAGGTGATTGACTCCTGCAGTTTAAACACCACTCTCGTAGCCATTTCCTGTGGGGATTAGAGTCCAGTCCTGGGAGCGTTTTCACTCCAGCTTGTGGGAATTAATTCCCATTAAGTATGTCAAAGTTTGACCAGTTGGGCACTAGCAGAGGGATCATGTAAAGCTGAGGATGTACATGAAAGGGCAGAAGTGGAAGTTGCATTGGGTAAGCAGGATAGTAACATAGGCATATACATTGACCTATTCATAATCCATGGGTGAAGAGGTTGGATTATTGCAAGAACTTCTTATTTCAGAAGAAAAAAGGGAATTCAAAATTCCTGGAGCTTCCCGTGAGTCCCAGAGACTATGAAGTATCCAGCATAGTGTCTGTACGGTGTAATCAGTTCCTAATCCTCTCCCATTCATAGGAAGAGGATTTCTCTCGCTTCTTGGAAAAGAAAGGGATTCAAATGAAACTGAGACACAAACTGGCCAAATCCCAGGTGCTGTGTAGGAAACTCACATGATTTTTCCCCAGCTCTGTCCTCTGCCTTGGGAGGACAATGCCACATTCTCCCTGGTCTGCTGAAAGCCCTGCAGCAGGTCATATCAGAGGAGTCCCACTGGTTAACACACATTCCTAGCTGCAGCCCTGTCCCATAATCCTTCTACTGTCACCAATGAAATCAGCCAATATGTAGAATCTTACCTGTGGGGTTGGGAAAATATCAAGAAGTTTGTCTACGACTGAGGTATCTGCTAAGGGAAAAAAAAAAAAAAAATTGGGTGGTACTTCCTTCCACTAAACTGTCTTATGTCTTTTGTAATATTGCTGATTTTCACCCTATGATGTAGGTAACATAGAGTAATAAAGAAGAAAGGGAATCAAGACACATTTAGTTCATTTTTGTCACCAGTATTTCTTTCTTCCTAGTGAATACTTACAGTATTCATTACACATGCGCTTTGCTAATATGAGTCTTCATTATCAGAAAATATCTATAAGCTTGGGTTTCAATTCTCAATACTTATCTGAACTTGATGCAAAGAAAGAGATTAAGACTAGGATAACCACAGCCTGATATTTTCCCAGTTTCCTGAGACTTCTGGCTCAGAAATTACTGGAGATAAAGGTTTCTTCTTGATTCTTTCATTTGTAATCCCCATCTGCTATCTCTTCCATGATATACAGGCTTCTACCTACAGTCCCCTATAAACATGGTATGTGATGAATTATCGCAATGAATTATCTCATTTTTTCTTTTTTTTTTCTTTTTTTTTTTTTTTTTCCCAGCTGGCACTTGCTGGTTTTATGTTATTCCTTCTGTTTTACTGGAAAATACAGCTGACAGTTGTCCACCCTTTCACTGTCTCTGTGCTACTTATGATACACAGACCTTCTTCATATTGGTTGTTTCATTTCCAGACAAAGAAATGAAGTAGTTCCTCAAACGGAGACTGTAAGTGTACTTTAGGAGATAAAACCCTGTGCTGTAATGAACCGTGCTTGTTGGGGATGTTACAGATTTCCTTTGGAAGTAATGAAGTAATTGCTTTTACTTTGAAAAGTTTGTCTGCAGTAATCGATTTTTTTGGTCAAGAACCAACATTGGCTTTCCAAAAGTCTTGAGTTATCAGCGTTGCTTGAAGATACGGTGCCATTTGATGGACATTATTCAGTTGCCTAAACATAGGTGTCTAGTATAAGTCCTAGGTTATCCAAGATAACTACAGAGCACAGCAGGAATGAGATAGGATCTGAAGGGTACCTAAACTTCCTGGAATCTGATCCGAACTTTCTCAAGGTGAAATCAGGTAACCTAGGACATGTCAGGTGATATTTACTGCCTTCTTTTAGCCAAGCGATTCTTCTTTACACCACTGAAAGTGAACCTTTCTTTATGAAGGTACCCACATGAGGAATTACATGCTGGCCTTCAGGTACTTCAGTTCAGGAAAGTTGTCACCATGATTTTCACTTACACACAATGATAATTTTTATCCTCATCTGTATGAATAAAAAGGGACCTCCAGCTGGGCTGTAAGCAACTGTTTAATGGATCCACATTTGGTTAGCATTACTGTCGTTTCTCTGGATATTCTTGTGTGGTTTTATTTGTATGTTCTAATTAAAAGAACTTAGAAGTTCTTGGATGTCTTCTTTATTTATGCATTTTTTAATTAGAAAATTCAACAGTTAAGAATTGGGGCATGCGAAGATACAGCCATTTCATCTCCTGCTGTGATCTTGTTATATGTCCCAAATTAATTGATATCAAGCCAAGTTAGAACTTGGATAAAAATGCCTTTAGGGATTAATCCTGGGTGTATTTGCAGGTCAGGCTGATGATTCAGTATGTGTCAGCTGTGTAAGACTGCCGAGTCTTGCATTTGTTCTTGCCATGTGGTGGCAGGCATCCTTTTCCTGGAGACATACACTCACTAAAGATCCTGTGATGCATTTTCCAAAAGAAAAGGCTTTGGTTTGGATGGTCCAGTCCATTTCCAAAGGCCTTGTAATATCTGGAGTTACAATCATACCTATGTCAGTGGGGCATGCTGTCATTCATCACTTCCAAGGCCAAACCCTCTGGGACCAAGGGAACTCTTCCAGCTGAAATGACACACAATCAGCCTAGCTGGGTTCTACAGATCGTTTCACAAGGGCCATATGCAACTCCCTACAAATACATAACTAAATAAAACAATTGGATCCTTGAGAAAGGTGCTTTTAAAAAGCACACATATGATGTCAATTTCTTACAGAAGACCTTGTTCCCCATTTTTGTTGTTGTAGGTATGAGAAGATGCTTATAGCAGTGATTTAGACACTTCTATTTTTCTGTTGCCATGGATGAGTGAACCTTATGACCAGCTCTCTAAGCTGCTACTGTTTAGCTGGAAAGAACAAAACACAAAAGACTTGACTGGTTGAGTACCCGGTTAGTCTTGGAAGAGAAAAAAGGAGAAAAAGGGCTGGGCGCCCCCACAGGTTTCCAGCCTTTTCAATTTCTCGATCTCTTCTTTCATTTACAGCCTGTGAAAAAGAAACACACTGATAAATATCCTGAAAGGCAGCATAACTTCATAGCCGCTTTCCTACAGAGAGCTAAAATGAAATTTTCCACCTTTTCTCTTGTGCTACCTCTGAAAACAAGGACAAAAGGCCCATTGTTTTGGTGAAGCCAAGATTTTCACCTGCATTCTCCTGACAGTGATTCAGCGTAGCACAAATAAGGAGTTATGCAAGAGGAATGCCTTGATACTATGCTATTTATATGTATGCAATGCTAAACGAGGAAGAAGCTATACGTAGATGATTATAACATGTCAGCACTTAAGAACTGATAGAAGTAAATGACAGTCTTGCTCATAGACACAATGCAGAGGCAAATGCTTGAACATGCAAAAAAAGTGGGGTCCCCATTTTCCCATAAGGAAAGGAAGCTCACAGTAAAGTCTGTGGAGGCAAATCTTGCATCATGATTACAACTGCTGTATCTGTTATAGAGTGGTGTAGTTAGGCAGAGGAGAACTTTATTGCAAATATTATTTACTGTCACATCCTTTTCCCTGGTATAATTCTGCTCAGCATATTATTCTGAGTTCTGCTTTGGGTCAGCTCTTCATGGCATTAAATAAACAGTAAATCCAAGTACTGTCTCTCTGATCTCATGAAAATACGTGTAAATATGACAGCTGAAATTTGTCAGAAATTCATGGTCAGGTTCTCAGCTATATTAAACCACCAGTTTGCACCAGCTGAGAAACCTAGCACTGAGGGTTTTTGTCACCTAGATTTGATTAGAAATCCCTTTCTTAAAGCCTCTGTAAACATGTATTCTTTAATTCTATTTTTAATTGTCAGTGGAATAAGAATGTGTCTAATTTACCCCTGCAGAACGTGGCTAGAAGAATGCTCTTCAGTGCTGAAACACTTTACAGAGCATCTTTAAAACACTTTATGGAGACACCAATGGAATTTTCCTCCTTTCTATCCAGAGTTCCCATTTCTAAAACTTCAAAAATATACCAGCCAGCATAATGCAGAACGTGAATTGTTTAATATCAGGCATCTTTCCTCTCCTTCCTTTACCCCATGTAAAGCAATTTTCTTTTTAAATGTTTCAAAATTTGCAGCTGTGCTACTGTAACAGGATGTTCTTGGCTACGGGAAACATATGAGCATCTGTATGCTTTCTGACTCAAATTGTTTTAATTCAGTTTCAGTGTACACTTGACATGATGAATTCAAGTCATGTAACTATTGAATAAGCATTGTGGAAGATAGATTGAGATGGGAAAAAGTAATGTGTCATCAAATGACAAATTTTCTTCCACCCTATCTCAATGTCAACGACACAGAAGAAAGGGAAGGAATTAGTTTGAACAAATACACTTAGAGAGTTGTATTCTGCTATCTATTGCATTACTCCCAGTTTGAATTCAGACTGTCAAGGAGGAATTTGGGTACTGAACTGAAGATTTACAGGGAAGAGGTAGCAGCACTAGGGGAAAAACATGAAAAATGGAGCTCTTGGTGACCTCTCTGTAATGTTTTATATTCATTGGAGTTGCCAGTGTTGCATCTGTCCAGGCTTCCTTTGAGACAATTACAGACGAAGGATGATCCCGCAGCAAGAATGCTTTCACCAGCCAGGGAAATCCCGCAGCTTATTCTTTTTTTCTGCCACAAAATTTCCATATGAGCTTGGGCTGACCACATAACAGGGCTTGAGGCACAGTCACAGGAGAGGCGGGGAGTGAATTAGTGCAGCTTAATGAGCGCTGTGGTGGCTGCTCATGTTTGTGCTTTTGGCTGCCCCCAGCATGACCAGCCCAGGAAGTGGTTGTTAGAAGCAAAGCGCCTGTTTTGTGCACTGTCACCACTGAACAGTCACCTGTGACACTGTGGTAAACAACAGCTGTGAATAAGATCACAGTTCAGGTTGTAATATATCGTCAAAATAGTTATCCAATGGTCTTAATATGAAACTGATAGAAATATAGGTAAATTCATCCTGAGTTATTAATGACTTAACAGCACAGTTCAGTTCCTGTAAATGGAGAGGCAGAAAACCACGTATTTCATCCTTTGAAGGACTGGGGTCTAAATTCTGGTTCAAGGAAGAGCCTGCTTGTTTAGTATTCCTCTTCAGTACCTAGTGCTGAATAATAATAAATCCTTCCTATGTTGGTTAGTTAAATGGTATTTTATATTCCTCATATATTGATTAAGGGACTAAATTAAATAGCTTCTGTTAGGTTAGCATTTTCTTCTGGGAGAGCAGCTGAACAATGAAGGCTTCATGATCTCTTCTGGGAATGTTGGGGACCTACCATCGGTCTGAAAAGGCAGGCTTGGGCTTGTGGTGGATATGCAGTGAATGCAAGAGCCTGCCGTGTGTGCCTCAAAGTCAAAGTTTATACAGAAAAACTTCATAAGCATGAAAATGTGGTATGGTAAGAGTGTGAGTCTGCACACAGTTTCTGCTTTCAGAGGGCTCAGGATATCAGTCAGGAAGTAGTAAAGAAATACTGACTAATGGTAACGTATGGCCACTGTCAAGAAACTTCATCCCTCAACAGCTTTTTCCTCCATGAATTGCACTGATTGCCTTTCTGAATATGATGAGGCTTCATCTGTGTTTTGCAAAATGCTTTGCAATCCTTCTCTGAGATGTATTAAATGCCTGATATTTGCAGGACATACTGTTGCTTAGTAAAGATTTGTCCTTTT
Source organism: Falco cherrug (assembly GCF_023634085.1). NCBI lineage: Eukaryota > Metazoa > Chordata > Aves > Falconiformes > Falconidae > Falco > Falco cherrug. The sequence goes on from NC_073699.1 coordinate 15,282,293, forward strand.
GCTAGCAACAGCTTTCACTCATGGCCTCTATTCACTGACAGCAGAAGTGGCCTGATTCGAATGCATATTTATCTCAGATCATGCTTTCTCAGGAATTTTTTTTCTGTACCAGGTCCAGCAATTGTTTTGAACAAGTCTCCTCATGCCCTTCTGAATCTGTTGGGCTTTTTTGTTTTGTGCTGGTTTGTTTATTCAGTGACTGATGGGAGCTGTTCACGGCAAACATCTCAAATTTTCCTGTGCCTGCTGCTGTTCCTCAACATACAGCCAGGAGACATTCCTGGGAGAGTACCTCTGCCAAGGTGCACAGGTATGTGCAAACAGTATCCAGCGAAAGGGGTGCCCCCAAACAGAGCCTTTCAATGTAGCTTTCAAGAAACTTTTTAAAATGCATGTGAATTGGGATATTACCTGGACTGAACACATCACAAATTTCCCCTTGTTTTGCCTATACTTCAAGCCATAGCTCATAAGCCAAATTAATCACTCCACATAGTTCTTTTAAAGATATTTCCATAGGTGAAGCCAAAGCCAATAGCTCCTTGTTAAAAACTAATTGTTCTTTTAAAAAAGATAAATATCTCAGTATATCTTGTGTACTAAGCAGATAACCAGAGTTATAAGAAGATCTGATTTTTGTTCAGCAAAGAAAACTGCAGACTTGAAACCAAAAAAATCACAGTCCTGACCAAAAAAAAAAAAAAAAAGTTAAGGTCTTCAAAGTGAAATCAGGATTTTAGATATATACTGTATTCAATGGACATGTATCTTAATCTTTGAGATCACTTTACATGTTTCATACTCAAAATGTATGCTGCGCCTCTTACCTTTTCCTGCAGCAGACTCTCTTTCAGTGAGAGCCGTGTCTCATGTACTGCATGTTGGTGAAATATTTGATGAATTTGTAAGGATAAGAGAAAACAGATATAAATCACTGCAAAGGAAGAGGTCACGCTAGAAATATGATGCTTTTGTAGCCAATGATGGGGTCACACACTTTGTGACCTGCTTTGCCTTAAAGTACAACCCATGCCCCTTGGGAACTCTCTTTGTGCCTTAGGTCTGAGGTGAGGATGGAAAATGGCTCTCTGAGCAAAAATTATACAGCAGAGAGTTCTTCTAGAAGTTCACTATTAAGCTGCAAATCCATAGGAAAGAGGGTTTTGTTAGGTCTTCAAAATGTTAGCTATCTGCTACATCAAAAAATAGAGACAAAACATAAAACAGAGAGCTCACATTAGTTGAAAGCCATGTTTTGCAAAGTCAAAATTATTAAAACATTATTATTATTATTATTATTATTATCTCAGCACCTGCAAGGTAAAGACAGAAAAATGTCTTACTCATCCGGGAAAACCTTAGACTCTGCAAAAGCTGTATTCAACAGCTTACAGAGTGATAACTTCTCTCTCCCTCTCTCTGGGCTTGTTATGCCATCAGATACCTTTCTATACCTCCCATCATCATGGTGTTAGCATCTCTTACATAGGACAGCCATTTTGCCAAGATAAAATATATGGTACTTCAGCAGCACCATTGTGCCACCATTGTGCTCTAAAGAAGTTCATAGCACTGTCTTGCATTCTCCCCTCCCCACACTGCTTCAGCAGCAGCTGTGAAATATAATGGATGAATTTGCTGCTGTGGGGAAAAGTGCTCAAGCATACAGCTGGGCTTGCCTCACTGCTGGGGAAAGAGTGAGGTCCCATTCCCCTACCTCAGCCTCCCACCAGCCTTTGACACCCAGACACCTGCTCTTGCTGCTTCCCATAACACCCCTCAGACCTCTGTCTGTCCCATTTTAACTCACTGCACCTGCAAAAAAATATTTTTTTTCCTCAGGTTGACTTTTCATGCAGATAGCTCAGTGTTTACAAACTTTCATAGATGGCTTTCCGGGGGCCAGGTGCACTGAGGGATTCCCTCTGTTGCCCCATTACAATTTTCCGAGTTGGGAGAGGTAGTAAAGTCTGTAGTCCAGTAATTTTTTTCTGTGTTGAGTTCTGTCTTATTCTAACGACTGTCCTCAAGACATTTGGGAAGGCAATTTATCTCAGTGCAGTTTCTATCATGACCAATTGCCCCATGTGTTTCTTGTCAGCTATTACACCAGATCAGCTCTCAAAGGGCTTTGCTGTTCCTATTAGACGCAAATGCTGAAAAGTTACCTCAGTGACATAACTTGATTTGCTGAGGAAGCTGGTAAGAATTGGAGTCATGGCTATTACTAAGACCATCCATCCTCTTTAATTTTATGAGGCAGTAGCGTTTTGTTATTAGCCTGTTTCATAAAAGCCTGCATGCCAAGGACAGTGGCTTGGTGTAGGCTACAATAGCTGATTCAAATACCTCTTGACTTTTGTGGAAATAGAAAACAGACTTCTGGAAAAGTGTATTGCTTCAAGTGAAAGCTGGGACCTTCAGAGGTGTTAGCCTTTCAGAGCTCTCTTCTACTCGCAAGGTTTTGTTGTTTTTCTGCTAAATGGCAGTGGAAATTAATCAGGATACCAACAAATTATGGGAAAGCCTGCGTTCATGCAATAGCATTAATAAGCATGAAGGTCCATTCTCACAATGAGATACAATTCCCTCCAGGGTGAAGTTTTAATTCCTAACAAAGTTCAAAAGATATTGAAGAGCACCATCTGAGGCTGAACCGATCAGTGGAGAGGACCCAAATGTCACAATAACATGCTTACCAGATAAAATGTTTTCAAGGTCGGGGGCTTGTTCCTGCTCTGTCTGTAAGGAGTTTGATTTTCAGACTTACTGATCCAAGCTTTGACCTGTAGCTTTTCACACCTACAACCAGTCTGATGGCTAGGCACCGTCAGACCTGAGCATTTTGGCACCTTGATCTTCAAACCGCCATGAAGATTTTGTGCTGGTGGCAAATACCGAACAATTATTTAACCAAATCAATCCAGTGCAACTAAACCCCTAAATTTCCAGCATATGTTTGAGGCTTTTTTATATGAGCTCTCTCTCTCTAATGCCCACATATACTAGGACTTCCACCCTAAACACACATTTCAACTTTCCTCCCATGTTTCCTCATTGCTGACTGGGCACGTGGCCCCTGATGTGGCAGGCATGCCTGGCATAGGGACGTGGCGTGCACTGGCTGTTGGCTTGTATTGTGTGCCGCACGGCCAGCTGGTAGATACATGCTCATGCAACATCATTTCAGCAGATGAATTCCCACTGCAGATTTTCCTCACTGGAGGCACTCATTCAGCTTTCCTTCTTCTTTCTGGACACCAGCTCTCAGGAAGCTTGTGGGAATTTCTGCCTTTAAAATTTTCTCTCCCATCTCTAAATCTGTTGGAAATTGGAAGAACGATGAAATGCATTGGGAGAAAAGGGTGCAGGAGTGTCTGGCAGACAGATCATATAATCTCTGGTTTCACATGAAATGAGACTTAAGACGTGGGAATGTGCTAATGACAACAAAGAGGCTGATTTCATTGTACAAAATCTAAAAGCAGAAATAACATAAAAAAAGAATTGTCTAAGCAATGGTATTTCTTTCTTTTCAATCTTGTGTATGCTTGCAATCATCACAACATTTTTATATTTATTTTTCTTTCTTTTTGTGCTGTTCCTTGCCTCTAGTCCATTTTCTTTTTAAGCCGAACAAGTTCATGGTGTCTCAGCTTTGCAGCAGTTGCATTGTTCCTTTATTTTACTAGAAAGCAGAGACAGAAGTGCACAAGATGCTTCAGATGGAGAGCACTGACTTTGCCTCACCAGTCAGAAACCGCAACACTGACTTGCAAATACTGCAAAAGGAGGATGCAATGTGAATGGAGCTGGTGAGGAACCCTCCCCCCCAACTGCAATCATAAAACCCATCAATGCAAAACTCTCCTCTGATGCCTTGAGAGCCACAGTTAACAACATTAACGTGCTCCAGCCTATGGCTTTTCTCCAGTATCTGCCCAGGGCTACACAAGGAAGCCACCTCTGCTGTCCTGGTGAAAGCAAAGCCAAATGTCACCTCCTGATTTCTCTTGCCTCTCCCTCTTGATAGCTCTCCTTTCAGTGCAGGCCTAACCCAATTCTGCTCTAGTTTGTAAAGCTTGACAAGATCACCACTCAAGATGCTAGGTTTTTAAGGTGCATTCATTTTTCATTTCAAATTCTGCCTCTCAAGCTATCTATAGTTCAGCATTTAGGCTGCAAATAAAGCTGTAGCTGGTGAGCCAAGCAGGAAAAAAAAAGATGATAAATGAGTTAATACTGAGTTTGTCACAAGGCCATTTGCTGCATGAATTAAAACACAAATTGGCCTAGGGGGCTAGGGTTTACCAGCCCTTCTACAAAATGTGTTAGTGCAGAAATCAGGTGATAGTGTGTTTGAAGGTCTATTTTTCTTAAAGCTAGGCAACTTGGATGTCCTCTCTCTCACTCTGGCACAAAGTCAAAAGAATAAAGAACAACACTGTGCTTGTAGGAGTGCAGCTTTAAAAGGGGAGTGTCATACATGCATTAAATTAATCTCTTCAGGTCAGAGGAGCTGTCTGCTTAGCAGTGTCTGTCTGTAAAGTACCTGTGGTCCCATTTCCTGAGGTCTAATTTATTTTTATGTTTAATGGTGCTCTTAGCTGGCCTTCTCTCCTTTTGGTAGTCACAGCTACCATTGCTATTAATTAAGTTATACCTGACTCCACGCTAGAGAGCAGGACCACATGACATGAGAACAGTACATTCCTACAGCTCACACTAGCTCCTACCATGAAAAACTGAGGGCAACCAGATCTGTAGGAGAAAGGATTTAACATGGAAGGAGAGGAGGTCATACTAAATACCACATTAACCTCCATTCTTATTTTATGTAGTGCGATCATGTTGCCCTTGGCTAGGAGGGCAGCTTACCTTTCACTTTATGTCTTGCAGTCTGCAAACATCAGGTCTGGGTTCATGAGGTTTCTGCTCTGTCATAGCGTCCCTCCCTCTCCCTAAGTCTTTGTAGGGCTGTGCTTTTCAGCCATGGTCTGTCTCACTTGGTGACTAAAAGTCCTTGTCTTCCTTTGACAGCTTCTTCAAAACAAGTTGTTAACTTTTCACCCGTGGCAAACTGAATAATGAGGAAAGGAACACAGGACTGTGTGCATATTTGACTAACGCAAACCATAATGTCCTAATAAATTCTCATAAATCCCGGTTAGCCAAGTGACCTCCATCTCAGTGCATGAGACAGTATGTAGTGACACATTCTTACCGCTTCTGCATGTCCCCCGGGCTCCATGTGCCTGCACAGCATCCACCAACACTAAAGCCTTTCCACCTCAGGGCAGCTGTGGTAAAGCATTCCCTGTGAACCCTGCTGTAAGCTTGGGAAGAGCAGACTGTGGAGGGCAGCAAGTAGCTTTCCACAAACCACTTCATCCCCTTATTTTGCAAGGAATTCATGGTTGCTCCTTTAACTTTGCCATGTTACATTTCTTTTATTTTGATTTAAATCCACCCAGTCTTCTTGGGCAGTATGCACACAGGTAAATTAAAATACTTGTAGTACTGATAAAAATAATATGCAGAACTTCCTTGGTCTCCTGGCTGCCTGTTGAGTTGCCAAGCGTGTTACCAGTCATGGTTCATTTGTCTTCCCTACCCTGCCAGAAGTTCAGGGAATACCACCTCCATCTTACAGATGGGAAACTACACAGGGCAGGTAAAGCCTTGAAATTCAAAGGTATGCAGGTGGAGTGGGATGGAGAGGAAAGTAGGTATTTAAACTGTAAGCAGATTCTTAAATAACTTGGAAGCTCTGGGCCTATGGGATTTCTCAAAGTCGTGCAAGGAAGGCTGTGGACCAGGGAGCTGAGCCCAAATTTCTGTATGCGTAGACAAACAATTTGTAACGATCCCAGATTTCACTACACCCAGTTATGCATAGGCAAAGCCAAGTAGCTACTCAACTGGTAAATATTCTTTTCTCCTGAGGGGGTTTGTGAGGAGCTTTGCCCTTGTCAGCTGCAAATATGAAGACTAAGCCCACAAAAAGAGGTGGTACTTTTTTACATGTCACAGTGAGAAGTTTCCCAAGCAGATCAGAGAAAGAAGCTCTCCTGCCTTGAAAGGCAGTTTTCAGCTCTGGCTTTTACCTCCTGTTTGGGTGTTTCATCTCTGTGAAAAATCACCTGAATCCATCAAAGGTCTGAGATCTTATTTTCTGTGGTCCTCCTGGAGACCACCGAGATGAATCCTCCCACAGTTCTGAGAATGTTAAATTTACTCCTTTCTCTGCTGCTTCTGTTGTGCTATAGTGATTTGAATTCAGCCCATTGCCCACACTACTGAACAAGCATCACATCAGCAGTCCAGAAAGATTTGTCCCCTTCATTCCTGTTCCTTGACACTAAGATTTGTTTGCAAGCACTCAAAAGCAGAAAGACAACTCCTAATATCCCCAGAACCTCTCATTTTAGTAGCAAGACAGTGTATAAGAAGGGAAGGACTGGGTAGTAGGGCTGTGAATCAGTTATATAATGAATAGGGCAAAGGACAACCAGATTACATCGTTAACCAGAGGACCACCCATGCACACACTTGATTCTAATTCAGCCTTAAATCATACCTTTGCTTAAGACTGATAAATTGTACCTTGGCCAAACTGGTCTTCTTTCATGGAATGTGCAACACCTGAGGCTTGGGATTCACCTGAAGAAAGGTCACATGTTGGTATCTTCACCTGAGGTCTGCGGGATCTGGTGACAAGATTAACAGAGCTGAAGTTACTGGTATGAAAACATTTTTTTTTTTACTTAGAATTGTGGTGTAGTTGGACTGTGCCTGTGTGTGCACATCTGCTGTACTTAAGATATTAATTTCTTGAAAAGTCCAGGAACTTGTTGGCTAGTTGTTTGTGAAGATGAGATAATGAGTTGGTTTAAGATAATGGACTGACTTGAAACTAGGAGTTAATTGAGCCTTCATAATTAAATATTGACTAGTGGCTACAGGAGCCACCCAGGTGGGAATTTTGGACAGTTATAAAGATCTCTCCCAGCAGCTCCTACTGTGCTTAATTGTGTTGCTCTATGTTCCGTTGCTTAACTTGCACCCTCAACAACTTTACCAATGACACCAAGCTGAGCAGTGTGGTTGACATGCTGGAGGGAAGGGATTCAGTACAGAGGGACCTTGAAAAGCTTGACAGGTAGGCCCATATGAACCTTATGAAGCTCAACAAGGCTAAGTGCAAGGTCCTGCACATGGGTCAGGGCAATCCCAAGCACAAATACAGGCTGGGTGGGGAATGGATTGAGAGCAGCCCTGAGGAGAAGCACTTGGGGGTTAGTGAACAAGAAGCTCAGCGCGGTCCAATAATTTGCACCTGCACCCCAGAAAGCCAACTGTGTCCTGGGCTGCAGCAAAAGCAGTGTGGCCAGCAAGTCATGGGAGGTGATTCTCCCCCTAAACTCCACTCACATGAGTGAGCCCACCTGGAACACTGCGTTCAGCTCTGGGGCCCCCCAACATAAGGAGGACATGGACCTGCTGGAGTGAGTCCAGAGGAGGACCTTGTGGTCAGAGATCTGGAGCACGTCTCCTGTGAAGACAGGCTGAGAGAATTGGGGTTGTTCAGCCTGCAGAAGCGAAGGCTCTGGAGAAAGCTGATTGCAGCCTTTCAGTACTTACAGGGGTCTTCTAAGAAAGGTGGGGACAGACTTTTTACAAGGGCCTGTAGTGACAGGACAAGGGGAAAGGGTAGATTGAGATTAGACGTAAGGAATAAATTCTTTACTGTGAGGGTGGTGAGGCACTGGACCAGGTTGCCCAGAGAAGCTGTGGATGCCCCATCCCTGGCAGTGTTCAAGGCCAGGCTGGACGGGGCTTTGAGCAACCTGGTCTAGTGGAAGGTGTCCCTGCCCGTGGCCAGGGCGTTGGAACTAGATGATCTTTAAGGTCCCTTCCAACCCAAACCACTCTATGATCCTGCTTGGAATGACTAGGCAGGAGATTCCCAGAAGTGTTCAAATTGTGCTTAGATAAGACACTTGTGAACAGTGAACAGAAATTACTCCTGCAGGTGCAGAATTGGTTATATGGGATAGTCTTTTTAGTGTAGTTATTTGTGAGATATTTTATGTATGGTTATAATGTATCAGTAGAGATAAATTATGTTTGCTGTGGTGTTCATGTGGGACCACAGGGCAGCTAGAATATAGGAACTGGGCAGAAAAGCCTTACCCAATCCAGCTAAAGGTGTCACTGGAAAGATACTCACAATACAGACTCCACCATCAGTGGCAAGCAGCAACTGCCTCTGTTTCAGAGACCTAATTCCTCACATGAGCTCTATCCTGTGCCAAGATCCCAATAAGCTAGTTCTCCTTTTCCACAAACACTCTGTCCCTGAGTGTGCAAAAAACTGTAGACAGAAGTGCTACAAAAATGTCAAATATTCAGAAAGATCAATCCATAGGCTTAACAAACTGGGCTGCCTAAGTTAACAGTGTATCTAAATCTCTTTCAGCCCCAGCTCCTCATATTTAAAATGGGGATATTGATATTCTTGACGTCTTATGAAGATAAGTCCCTGCTGAAGCACATGACAACTATGATGCACTCAGAAAAAATTGAATACTGAATTCAAACTACGCAGAGTGTGAATGAGTCACGACAAAAATTGTAGTTACTATTAAACAGTGGCATTAAATTGGAGTCTTGAGTAATTACCTGGTCAGTGCACATCATGTCTTATATGCAATGAATGAGGTAGGAGCCCAGTGGGAAAACTAATTTGTGATTATGTAGTTAAAGACTATCATAATACCCATGAAAACAAATATAGAATAAAATGGTTAAATGACTGTTCCATTTTTGGTATTTTCTTGACTGTTGAATGCATTGACCCCAAAACTTGCTATTGAGTTACATGCATTTCTGGACATGAGTGGTAATAAAAATCAGTTCATTAGGGCTAAAAAGCTCATTTACAATATCCTCTTAGAGCTTCTTGATGGAATAGTTTGTGTCCCATGAGACTAGCTTTATAAGAAGCTGAACATTTCTTTTTCTTTTCATAAAGCTTTACCATGAGACATGCAATAACAAACACTGCGCTACACCAGTATGTGTTTGTGTTTACTCGGCTTGAGATTCCCCATCAGCCCTCACCACTGTTAATAATTCTGTCATCAAAGCTGAGATTGCCATGGGAAGCATATAGACAAAGTTAAACAAACAAAGCGAAGGGCTAAGGAAAAATAAGCAACTTGCATCATGGAAATCTGTGTCCCTGCAGTGTGCTAACAGCATACCAGCATATAGAAGACTTGCCAAGAAAGGAATTAGGGAACTTCAGAGTTCCTTAAAGAGGAATGCAGGCAGGCAGGCAGACCTCACTAAAATGGAGATTTTTTTTTTTTCTTATTGATTCAGATAGTTCCTTTCTCTGAGCTTATTTCTAGGTTTCTTCATTCAGTGTGATTCTTCTCAGTCTTGATATACTTCCATTTGGGCCACTCTGTGCTTTTAGAGTTACTTTGGCAGCATATTATCTGAGCTGGTATCTCTGTAATAGCTGAGGGGAAAAAAGCAACAAAGAAAACCAACACAGAAAGTGATGCTAATGTCAAGCTTGGTTTTAGAATCGAGTGGAGATACCCATCTCGAGCAGGCAAGAGTCAGCCCCATAGTCTGTAGGTTGCTGTTACTATGAGAAACGGAAGAAACATCCCAGACATATCAATGAGCATCTTGGCATTGCACAGTTCAGGATTAACAATGAGACAGTTGTAGGTATCAGTGTATTAGTTTGTCTTACAAGTAATCCTGAAAGACAGGAAGGGGTGTAGTGCCATGGCTGGGTAATTATGCTGTGGAAGTCCTTTCATTCAACTCCACAATGGCAGCTGAGTGCTCTTCCTCGTGCAGTAGGTGCTATGTAAAAAGGGCCACCAACCTGCTTTTCAAGTAAAGAGCAGGGGACCAGCAGGAATGTGCATTCATGTGTATGCAACACAGGGACAGAAGAAGTGAAGAACATCTGAGAGACACTTCTTTGCTTCAGGCTGTTCCTGACTGGTTGGTTTGCTGGTTGACTCCAGAGAAGGAGGCTACAGAGCAAATAAGGAAGGTCAGACATGTTGCAAGTGATATGTCCTTGCACAAGATACCTCTGAGACTGGTGGTCCTCTTTGCCCATCACCAGTCACATAATGGGAGCGAGAGCTTGCCGGGCACCACTTCTGACTCAGCTGCTGTGTTTAGACCAAGCAGCTGGGTTCGTTGCATGTGGAGTCATATTGGCTTCCAGAGATGCCTGACTAGAGCTATATTCACCTTTTAAAGCATCATGTCATTGACTTGACAGAGGCAGTTTTCTTAGTGATGTGTCCAAGATATATGCTAAAATGCCAGCCTACATGTATGCATGCACGTATCCATACTAGGCTTGCTTTTTAGGATGAGTGCTGGGGAACGGGAGGGCTGTGTGCTAGATGAGAAGAGGAAAACGGGGAAGCTACAGACTTTTGACCCTTCTTTGCCGGTTGGCTTCTGGTGAGTGCAAGAAAAAGAACAAAGCCAAAGAGAGGGAGCTGTCTGACATTAAATTTTGCAATCGTTCTTTATCTAAGCAGGCTGAAGCCCGCCAGTTATAGCCAGAAGTCAGAACAAGCTTCCTAGCTGGAGCTCTGCATTTTAATTAGCTGCTGTGCACTTGGTGGTTGAGCAGTGACGTAAAGCATTTTTCTTAGCTGGATTTCAAAAAGCTGGTACTTTACCGGGAGGAATCTCCCATTGTAGTAATTTTCTTTGTCTGAGTGCAGGTGCAGACTGTCTTTAGGCAAATATTTCTTACAACAGGAAGATTCAATTTTATATGTGCCAGATCTTGAGACACTGCATACCAATACTGCTCGCTTGAAGCCATGAATTGTTCTGATTTATCTCAGCAGCGGATATGTACCAGTTCAGGAAAAGGGGGTGGGGGGTGGGGTGGGTGGGGGGGGGTGGGAAGAGAACAGAGAAAGTACAAAATAAAGGACAAACACTGGCAATTTGTTTCATTAGCTTCAATTTTTAATCCACAGAACATGATTTTGGCCCCATTTACACTGCTGTGGCTGAACCATGCTAGTTTACAGGTGGTTATTAGAAAATCTTTTGCTATGCATGGCGAAGCTGAATGGAAAGGCTTGCCTTAAATTTTAAGTGAGCCTGACAGTAGACACAGCATCACTGGATGGTTTCTAAGAAATACAGACCCTTATGAATATTTCCCTCCTGCTGTGCAGGGGAGATGTCTCAGAGCTGTTGCTGCCTTTGTTCCATCACGATGCTCCTGTGCCAGCCTCAGTGCTGTCAGAGCCCTCTTGCAGGGGAGGATTCCAGCTCTGGCAAGTGATTCCCGTTTCTTGTATTTTTAGCATCAAGATGTCTTTTATTCTGGCTGAAGGACAAAATCCCTTTTCACAGGGGCTGCTTGAACAGCAGAAATGAGTGGTTATTAAAAGAAGGCTTACTGTAAAATAGGATAATAACCTAGTTATTTTGCATTTCTAAGTCATTCTTGCATTGATATTTCCTTTCCTATGATGCACACCAATTAAAAGCCAGTGAGCAATAAAAAAAGCAGTCTGTGCAATAATCTGACAAAGAATCATGAGCTGTGAAATGAAAGAATTATTTTATTGCATTAATGTGAAGATCCATAGCAAATTCTTACAGAGCAGGCTTTGTCCTGGACTGTTGCTACAAATGCCCTTTAAGTCTCTGAAATGTCTTGTGTATTTTAATGCCTTTTGTGTACAAATAAACATAGATGATATATTAGGTTTCAAGGATGGCTAGTCTTCTTGCCTGTTCCCTGAACACTCCTTCAGTGTTCTCCGGAATTCTACTTGTGCACAGGCAGAAGGGCTGTGCAAAGCTCTTTTATCCCTGATGAGTTAGATCAGATTATTGACAGTACATGAATATTCCTCTAAAGAAGTAGGGGTTGTTGTCTGGAGGGAAGAACATTAACTAGGAATGAGGGTAGCAGGATGTTCTCTTTCAGTGCCTAATAGTTACAGAACGGTGTGTTTCAGTGCCCCTGGGGTTAACAGAAAGGTTGGGACAACCCCCAGTCAAGCTGCTTAGCAAATATCATCAAAACCCAGCCATAACTGCACTGCAGATTTGGATGCAAGAATGGAAGAGGACAGATGAGGCCTGTAAACAGAGAAGGCACTCATTATGTTAACTTGATTGTAGCTAATTAAAAAGGGATATTAGCTGATTGGATTACAGGGGATGGAGCAGAGTGACCCTTTGTTCATGCCTGTGCTTGCATCAGTAGGATTCTCTGGTCTGTCCAAGAGCGTTTCTGTATTATCCTCATTCTTGTTTCTTCTCTTCGGCTGTCAGGGACAGATGCTCCCACACAGTCTGCTCACTTGACTAGGATGCCAAACGCCCCAATAGCCGATGTGCCAGGCTAGCTAGTGCTCTTGTTGCTCTGCTGTCAGGCTATGGTAGGGAGATGCTGCCACAGCGTGCCGTTGTGCTCTCTGTCCTCAGCGGGTGTGCAAGCTGTCGGCTGCTCTGATCGGAGCTGGGGCTACAGAACGAAGAAACCATATCCAGCACCTATCAACACCGGGCTAAGCAAGGCTCGTGTTTCCTCCATGTTTTTCCACGTCCTCAGTTTCCGTAAGCAGAATCTCTGCAAGTTTCTTGTGCAGACTTTAACGAATAATTAGACAGAAGTATAGAGTACATACCAGATATGAGAAATTATGTTCATTTATCGTCATTCAGGTAACAAAAGTAGCAGTATCAGAATATGCATTTGAGAGCTAAACCTGGCAAAGGCTGAAACAAAGCCTCATATTCCTTCATATAAAACAACAGGATGCTATTACATAGTCTTTTTAGTCCTTGACCTGTGAACCCACAGCTCTTAGAAATGCAGTCTTAGCTGTGTACTAATTCTTTTGCCTTTGGTGGGACTGAGGTTGTTATGATTTGTCATGGTTGCCTTATGTTTTAAATTCAGAGCAAAGTGGCAGACAGACAGGACTTCCATAGCAGGCAGCAATATTAGGAAGCCTGAAGAGACAGTTGTATACGTGCTGGGCAAGGAGAGAAGAGTGTGAAGTCTTTTTCTGCAAAATGAGCCAAGTGAGTCTATTTCCAGATTTTCTAACTGGCCATGCTCCTCTCATTCTGTTAATCAGGCAGACATCGAATCACAGTGTTGACACTAGAAGCTGTTTAGTTCAATTATCATTTGAAAAAAGGTGACCACCAGGCTTTCAAAGAAGGAGAGAGGAATAATATGAAAAAAACATACAGCACAGCTTATTTATTAAGGAACCACGTAACAGCACTTCCTGGAGTGTAGCCACACTATGGCTGATCCACTATGCACAATCATTTGTTAAAAAGCATTTTTTTTACCTCATTTGGTGTCCTTGTCCATTAAAGACACAGAACATAAGTGCAAATCATCATTATCATTTAGCTCTTTGATAGGTAGGTCCCCAGTCTGCACTACTCACCTAGGCTCGTGGTATAACCACGAAGAGAGACCAGTTCTTTTGGAGAGCTGTGATCTCAAGACAGGTGTCTACCACAGTTGAGCATATTGTCTTATGGAAATGCCATATAGATGTGTATAAGGAGACTTTTAGACAACTAGGTAAAATTTGCCTGACAAAATCTTTAGGTATCTGTGATGTGAGCATCTGCTTCTAAGATTTAAATGAGGCTTTTGTTATACTTAATGCAGGTAAGGTGTGCCATTCATCTGAGGTCATCTCAGCATGCATGAAGAGTATTCATATAACTCATAGGTTATAGGAATAATGAGAATCATTTAAGATGAATCTCACTCTAAATTCCATTGAACACCCTAGTCAGATCTATTGACTACAAGGAAGGCTTTGGTGTCTTGCTTAGATACAGTCATCTGCAATTACAGGTGTGCCTGTGGAGTAAGATGAATGCTATGTCACCAATCAATCTGAAGTTTCTTATCAAACAAACAAACTGTTGATCACTCTGTAGGGAAAGAGGCTATATCACTATTGATAGGCAGAATGGTTGTCAAAGTGCATGCAAAAATCAAGACTTGAGGATGCAAAACCATGATTTTTCATTTTTAGCTCATGAACGCAGTATTCATTACCTCTTTATTTCAAAGCTATGGGTTAGCTAAATCTGCCTAGGAAGCTTACTTTTATGCAGGGGTCTGGAAATGCAAAAGAAAAAAAAGGATCCCTTTTCATCACAAAGGATCAGGAGCTGCTACTGAAGGAAAACGTTTGATATAGTAAGAATTCAAGTATTGTCCAAGAACTGTTAAGGGAATCTCAGTCAGTCTCCAGAGATGCTACTGGTATTGTGGTTAAAAATGCAAGATGGCTAATAGCTCCTTTGAATCATGGTAGATTAGATTGATAACGGTATATCCTGTTATCACAAAGTAGGGCAGACGCAGTAGGAGCTAGGACTACTTAACAGTAGATTTTTTGGCTGCCCTAGGACAAGTGAATAGCAGCAGATTTTGTAGTCAGAAAATAGGGCACTCTTACTGCAGGGAGTCATACGGCCTACCAACAGCCATTTTGTTTGAAAGGAGGTATGGTCACTGATGTCGATCCAAATAGCAAGGCAGACAAGGGAGACTATGGAAATGTGGACTGAAAACAAGGAGATTTCTTTTCTGTGTATTGGTGCCTATTTCAGGTTAAAACCACCATTAAGTTGCGAACCCAGTGAATGAACACTCATTGCTTTGGTACTTTGTCTCATCCGCAAGGTCATATTTAGAATTCTTCCAGAAATATCTTTCTCTTCCTTCAGTGGGAGAGTGAAGATAGCGATGAAAGGACAAATCACGAAGCCCTGCTGCACTGTTTTCTATTCTGTGCAGTCTCTCATGGTCAGCAGCACCAGTAATGCTGCATGCTTTGGTTTCTGCCAGCTCTTCTCCCAGTTTGCTATTGTTTAGACCTTTTACAGTCTGTATAAAAGTACATTGGGTTAATGCCCTCTGTTCTGAAATGAGGAGAAATGAACATGTAAAAACATTTCAGTAAGAAGTTTTAAATTTAGTAAATGTGTTGATTTTCTGTTTTAAAGTTCAGCTGAAGGCGAGGACCTTGGGAGGATTACATTGGAAAAATAAAATAGCCTGCTATGAACAGAATATTAAGGGATTCAGCTGCAAACCCTAACTCCATAGGAAAGATTACTCTTCTTTCACTTGCTTACATTTTGCCAAGAAGCTGACACATCTAAATAAGTATTTTACTGGTGAATGTGTAATTGGAAGCAGTTTAGATAAGAGTGGATTTTGGTGCATGAGAGTATGCTAGATGACCCCTCAAAGACCTTTTCAGTCCCGTTTTTTATGGTTCTCCCTGTAGAATGAATTGGGAAGTATATAAGCAATTTGACTGAAGACTCTCACAAACCCTTCAGCTTTCTGAATTTCAGTTTCCTGACTGTGTCCATAGACATATAAATTTGGACAAAATCTAGAACCAGATTCTGCTGAAGTTGGGAGTGAGCTGGAATGCATGTAGACCAGTTTACTACCTCAATTCCAATGTCTGTTTTCCACAACTGTAAAAGAATGTCTGCTATGTTAACTCTCTCAAACTTGAAAAAATAATATCCTACAATTCACTGAGGAGTGTAAAGCAATAATAGATGCCACTATTTAATAATAATCAGCATGAGATTCTTTGGTTGGGTATTTTTTTGTTGTTGGGGTTTTTTTGTGGTTGTGTTTTGTTGATTTTTTTTCTTTAGTTGAAATAGGTAAGATTACTTTGTACATTTTATTTTATCCTGCTGGCTCTACCAACCAACCTGTCTACCCCTACCTCCCTGCCCTCCAACCCTTGTGGTTTATTGTTCTTGAGAAAGAGTTCATAGGTTTTCCTGGGAGGGAAGTGATCGTCAAACTAAACTGTGAGGCCAGATGTTTGACAGCTCTATAAATTCAGTCTTTGGGATGTTGTGGCCTATGAATAAGTGCTAGAAAAAAATTATTTTTTTTTTGGTAGTGCAATTAATAATTGCAAGAAGAACTACAGCTTTCCACCTTCCTTGCAGACGTTGTCTCAGAGGGGTCAGTTGCTGTACTTCCCTATAACTTTTCATGAGTTATGTGCCATGCTTCCAGTGACGGAAGAGTAATGCCCTCAGATGTCTGTAGCCATGAATCAAGCATATCTTCTCTACATTAATGGATTATTGACTAAAAGAGCCTAGAGTTGCTGCATGATTCATTTTGCCATTCTTGTGAATGCTGCGCTTCAGTATGTCGGTTGACCTACATACTAACCTGAGAAACTGGTCTATGAAAGACGTTCAAAGTCAGATTTTGCCTAGTTTGTATTAACAGATTTCCCTATAGATTTTTATCATGCAGTCAATTAATTTATTATTAGAACACATTATAGGCAGCACTGAGATCCTTCTTTTAATTTGCTTCTTGTGACCCATTTTGCCCTCCTTTTATTTCAGTAAATGTTTTTCTCTGATTAGCAGTTTCATCTTAGATTCATAGAGTCTGAATTGGAAAAATATGTATTAGGTCACCCAGGACAACTTTTGTCATTACTAAAGCTGCTGTGTAGGTAATAGATGGAGGCATCACCACGGGCGTTCTGTAGCAAGGATATGTCAGAGCTTTCGGCAGTGCATTTTTTTGGGAGTGAATTTTTTCAGCAGTGAATTCGCATAACAAAGCAAGGTCAGTCAAGACAGTTTTCCACCTTCTGTGCTTTGCTAGATGCTTTGCTAGGTGCCTCTGTCTTGAATCAGTCACAGGGTGAAAATTTATCTGAGTCTCTGATTTGACCCATATTGCCTTTCTGAGCTATCTTGTGGTGGATTTGAACACAAATCATACAAAAAGGGGCTGTAAATATAAAAGAAGAACCCAGGGATCTGAGTAAAAATAGTGTGTAGTGAGTCATTAGATCTGTCTTTCCTGTGTAATTCAGGCACATTTGTTGTCTGCCACACACCAAATCTGACTTTCACAGAGTGAACGTGTTTCTAGATGAGGGAGGTGATGATATTCTGCCTCATGCGTTTACTACCAACACCACCCCCCCCCCCCCCCAAATCAGCTAAATTCTGATCACAAATATCTTTATTCCTGGCGAAAGGGAAGGAGGCAGAAAGGTCAGAATTTGACTTTTAGATCTCCAATTACATTTGCAAGGCTGGTGCTTGTTGCGTGTATGTGGGGATCATTTCACTTGCAAATTGAGCATATTTATTGACGAGTTCTCCTTATGCCTGCCTCTTTCCTACATCTTCTTGTCCATCTCATTTAGACATTTGCAGAATAAGGACTACGTTTATGGCCTGGAGGGGCCTAAGAGTTATCAAAGACCAATTCTGCTGCTACCATTTCATACAACCCCTTACTTGAAGATATCAAGCTCAATCTGAAAAGGTTTTCAGTATTTCACCCTTACAACTCCAAAACGAATGTCAGTTTTGGAGCTTTGCTATCTGATGCTTAATAACCTTTTCTCTGTTACTCTTTTATTCCCCTTAGCTTTTGCCAGTGTTAATTTATAGTTTGAATGCTTCATCTCCTTCCCTACTATTTAATCTCCTGATGAATCAAAAAACCTTTAGTTAAACTGACCAGATTATTACCTGGTATTGTCTTCTTAGATGGGCCTCCATTCTCTTCTACATGTCATTGATCTTTGACTCTGTACCATGGACTCCTTTTTCTTGAACATCAGTGACCCCACTTAGACTTAGTATTTCAGAGGTAACCATACCAGTTACTTGTCAATTATTTTGAAATCAAAACAAAAATTGAGAACTACTGCCTAATATAATATATTGAAACAGCTTCCAGAGCAAGAGTCTATACACCTGAAGGGAGGGAGGAGGGGAAAAAAAAAAAAAAGAGAGAGAGAGAGAAAGAAAAAAAAAAACCACAGAGAAACCATTTTTTTTTATAGTGAAATTTTAGTAATCTGGGGTCTGTAGTCTATTACCAATGTATGAATGGAATTAAGCAGTAATACTGATGTGCCTTGGCACTTCTATCTCCAATAACCTTTGCTATCATTATCAGGTTGTTACTTGCTGCACACCTGTAAAGTAAATATAGTTGATTTCTTAACAGGGACACCCTAACTATAATTAAATGAGAAATTCTTCTAATTAGGCTGTATAAAATAGAGACATTTCAGGAAAATCTGTGGTGACAGAACATGAAAGAAAATGCTATGCTGAACAAATATATTCCAAAATAAGCAGAATGGTGACTCCCTTCCCTGAATTCTTTCCTTAAGACATTATTTAAAAAAACAAAACCAAAAACCTGAAGAGATATGAGATTTTTTTTTCCCATGAGAAAACATATTTTTTTCTTCTTAACATGGGTGCAATGCATCAATATCAGAGCAGTATTGATGATGAGAGTATGACCTGCTATATGGGAAAACTGCGCTTGATCCCAGTGCACATGTTGACTCACCACCACTGTCTTCAGTCTGGCAGGAATTTCAGTTATCCTGTGCCTGACTATAGGACCCTCCGTCCTCTTCATGCTGGTCATGGATTTTATTGATTCAACTGTCAGCAGAGAGCAGGCATGCTGGTGGTCAAGAACTTCACTCCTGAGGGCTGGCGTCAGTTGGCAGCTAACATCTGTGGGGTGCTTAGGAGCAGCTTCCAGACCAGAACAGTGTTGTATTGCACTTCCCATTTCAAAAGACCCAGCTCACCTCACCAACCTTGGACCTGAGGATTCTTGAGAAGGGCAAGTTCCTGTTAGCTAGGACAATTAAACAGAAAGAGATTTAAAGGACAAATCCTGGCCCCAGCTAGGGTTTGAGGTATGATCTGGTGTCCTCATTCATTATTATGGTACGCAAACAGTTCCCTGCAATGATCATTTCAAAACAGCAAGGAACGAGGAATGTGGAGTTCATTGGGTCAAACAGGTTTTGCCAGTGAGCTTTTTCAGGGATAGCACCCTGGTGTCCTAAATTAGATACCAAACTGGTCTAACTCAAGTTGATTCTGAAAAGCTACAGCCAGGTTATAAACTGTCTGCTCCCTGATAAGAACAGATACTTCTGACGAGTTTTTGGCATGCTTTTGGTATCACTTCCCTGCTCACTAACATAATTCCTAGAGCAGGTGGGACTTTTGTACATATTCCAGGTTTTCAGCTAGGAAATGATACCACGTGGTTCAGATAGTTTTCCAGACTGTAGAGGAAGTTAAAGCAAACAACAAAATGCTTCTGTAGAGGTCTAGACTTTATATCATCCGAAGTAATTAAAGACTGATTCAGACTGATACCAAGGTTTGTTAATATAAGTCAGCAAGAGCTAAAGATAGATTAGCTTTATCCAAATAAAAAGGCTATGGATGCCAATCAAGGACAGTGCTGAGATTGTTTGGTAAACAAGAGAAGTGTGGTGCTGGAAATCAGTGGACTAAAATTGGTGTGTTGGGAAGTAGGACTAACTGACAAGGAAGAAAATGAGCCAATGGGACATATAACCTTTTTAGTCTCATTTGTTTGAAATTAGGAGTGATGACTGCAGAAGGGGCAGAAAGGAGCAGAGTCATTAGTCCCTCAATCTGCTGGACTCTGATAAACATCCCGATGTTGTTGAATTTTCATGTATTCGCTTTAAGAGATGACTGGGAGGCTGGATGTGAAGAAATGGGTGTAGTTGGTTTTTTTGTTGTTGGTGGTTGTTGTTTTTTTCCTTTGTCAATTGGCTTCTGCTAAAGCTTGAACAGCTTAAGGTATAGGGGTTATACTATCTCTCTTTATCATATTTTTCCTTTCCCTTTCTAGGCTTACTTTTTCTCTTTCACATCTCTTCTTGCCATGTGCTTAAAAAAAGAGATCATGCTCAGAGAACATTTGGCTGTGAACTCATCACCAAAAAGGCAGCTAAATAGCAATGTTCTAAAGAGCACCACAATGACATAAGCTTGCCAGGTCTCCAGGTGGCCTGAAAGTATGTTGTGTCTGTCTTTCTCCTACAGTGAGCATGTTTACGAGAGTTAGCACCAAAACCAGAAATGGCAGGTTTTATCTTTGCTGTTCTTTTGTCTCTCCTATGTGTATCCTGTTGTTACTTTGGCCAAGGAAACTGCAGCTTCTTAGGATACAAGAAAGGGCAACAAAGCTCATTCCCATCTTCTCTTACTTTTGCTTCCCTGAAGGCAGTTTTATTCAATGTCAAAGACTCTTTGTAACATTTACCTGCAGGAGAAGGAAATGAGGGATGCTGTTTTCCAAAGACATTTCAAAGTCTGGCAATACTTTACTACTGAATGTTTGCACTGCTTTCCCCTTCCTCCTTGTTTTCCCCTTTCTCCTGAGGGCCAGCATAGTCTGACCCAAACTATCAGTCCCGTGACAGGGCATGTCTGCAAATCAAGCCATGTGATGGGCATATACCTTGTCTGGTGACTAGAGAGAAGCTGTGGCCATGGAGAAGAGCAGACGATTCTGTGAAGCTCCCTTCCCCATTGCAGCCCTCAAGGCCCTGTGGCTCCTTACAGGCTCCAGCTGATGTGAAATTTCTCTTCTGATTTTCATCCCTCCAAGCCAGCACTGGGAAATCAGCTGGTCACAGTTCTGGCCCACCAGCTGCATGTGGCGTTGGTATTTTGGGAGCCTGTAAGGTTGCAGATTGCCTCTCTCCTGCTCCTTTCTACTTGAACAAGAGAAGTAGTGACATAAGGGTCAAGAATATTGCAAAAAAGGTTTAATTTTGGGGCTAAATGCATTGACCACCCACCATCCCAGCTTTTGTTTAATTCTTCATCTTGCTGCTGCTCGTGTCTCTCAGATCCATTGAAACAGACCTTCCCAAACCTGAGATTTTCTAGCTTCGATCACCAGACCTCACAAGCAAAGGTGTAAACAGAAGCTAACCATGTGAAGAAACAAGAGGTTCACAATGTGAAAGGCTGCTGCTTCTGTAAAAGTAACAAGATTTCAGACCTACTGTGCTATCCCCTGCTTTTTGTGCCAATGGAAATCTTAATATTTGTGACTAATGCATCACTGCCCAAGGCTTGCGTGTCTTAGACTGTATACAAGGGTGAGTCTGTCTCCCAGTTTCTGGGGTGAAAACACAATTTTAGATTGAAAAACACATGTTCAGCTACCTCTAAAGTCAGAAAGGTAAAAGCAATGTATTCACATCCCAACCTGTGCAGGCTCTTCTTTCCCATTGCAAGCTGGAGTTCCACAAACCTGATCCAGTGCCACAGCGAGGAAAGAAAAGTCTGTCATTGACTTTGCTGTGCTTTGCATCAGGGTCTCTGTAGGTCTGATGTAAATGGTTTCTGACATTACATATGTCCACAGCCTCCATCTGGTTGATATCTTCTGGGGAAGATCAAAATGAAGGAAAAGCCATTAAAAAATGAACTCAGGAAAGGGCACAAAGATGTCTAAAAATGAAGGAATTTTATGGGGTTGTTTTTAACATGTAGCTTTACCTGTTGCATACATCCGAGAGGCACAACGCGCTGGTTGTTCCGGAGTGGTGAATCACGGTGGTTCTTGAGGAGCAGCGTGGGCCAGATGCACCTGTCTGCTTGCTCTGCTCTGACTCAAAGCAAGAATAAAAACCTGATTTGACATCAGAGCTGGGGCTAGAACATTTCCACTGGTTAAGCCAGAAGGAACTTCTTTTCTATTGGTTTCTCTCATCCTTTTATGACACATCGTCTATTTCTGTTTTCTTGAGCATTTTGAGCAAGCGTGTGATGGGAACCTGATCCTCTGACATGAATAAGCCCTTAGTATATTGACTTTAACCCATTGTATTGACTCTGTCATTCTTACTCTTCATTGTTTTGAAGTCTTGAATGTGGTCCCTCATCTCATTAGCTGCATATGGCCATATGATGTTCCCTCTGTCCTTACTAAATGCAAGTACGTTATAAAACTCTTGTTCTCTATTTACACACATGCTCTGAGTCAGTATGGCTAGTCTCTTATTACACATTAAATGAAGAACTTGCTTGGCAGCATCAGCCTGACAGAAGCTGTCTGCATTTGTGTGCTTGACAGTCGACCTTCATGAAAATTGCTGTTATTTTGGATGCATTCAGTGCATCAGCACCATTTACAGCAAGGGGAATTATCAGGAAGAAGCTGTTTCCAGATGAGCTATTGTAGATCTGAGAAGCATCCCTTCAGGGGATGTTAGATCTCTCTTGCACACAGACTTCTTGTCTCACCTCAAGTACTTATTGGTAATGCTCATATTTTTACTAAGAGTATTGCAAGCAGACAGAAGGCCAATGAATCCTGAATACACTGAAATATTCTATTGTTCTGGATAATTGTATTCCAAAGCAATGGAGAAATAAATTTCTTAACTTTACTGACACACAGGATGAAGTTTAGCCCCCTAAAAAACAAACAAACAAACACAAAACAAAAAAAACCCCAAACCCTTGCAGGACAATTTTATTTTTTTTTTAAACGGAAATACAAGGGTGCATTTCGCAGTCATCTGCTGTATCCATTTGCAAGTCCCATAGTTATTTTTTGTGAGTATATCCACATGCAGAATTATGTATTATGCAGGCAGTATAAGAATGTGTAGACATATTTGGAGATCACAGTATGTAACTGTTTCTCCACTTCCAGTAGGTTGTTTTTTGAGCAGAAGTGCATTTAAATCTTATCCTAGACATTGAATCTGGAGAAACTCGCCCTTAATGGTTTAAACTTGAATCAGTGGTTATGCCTGCATTAATAAACCAAAGAGAGGTAAGGCATGGTTGTAAGAACCGTCCCAACTGTCCAGACTGTGCAGTTGTTAGCGTGATCCTTGGCATGGCTGTAACTGTTCCCTGAAGGTCATGTCTTGGGGAACAATACAGGCAAGGATGATTTCCAGTAAGAAGCACGGATGAGGCCAGCTTCTGTCAGGTGGGAAGAGACCTGGCCACAGTGGCATGAGCCTAACCATGCCATGCTATGCCAAGGGACAACTAATGAGTCCTGGTCCTTTTAATGACTAGTATAGATGTAGCCAGTGGATCCTCAGAAGCTGTCTGGAGGAAGCAGATGTCTGATGGCAGCAGTACCTCCGAACTTTTACTAATGAAAACTCAGAGAGCATCAAAAAAACAAAATGGAGAGGGCAGCCAAAGCACAGAACATGGAGATGAGCTGTTTAAGTGGCTCCTGCAGAGCCAGAGACACTAATTAATGCCTTAAGGGTGATAGAGGGGCTCTGCTCTGTGACTGGCAGACAGAAGAGGACTTCGAAACTCCACAACATTGCTGTTTTCTTCCCTTGCATAGCAAGGAATGGTTGGTTTTTTTCATCTATTTTTAGGGGCCATGTCTTGATTCACAGCAGCTTTGTACCCCTCTGCTAGACTTAAGAGGAGGTGAGGTGACTTGAGCTCAGTGCCCAAGACTGAGGAGCCAAGAGGCTTAGCCTTATGCCAATGCCACAAAAAGGGCTGGCTGAAGGTGAGAGATGGAAGTCATGGTACCCTGCACTGGCAACTTGGCAGTGCTGCAAAAGTCTTGCTACCACCACTGGGCTGTGAAGATGTGAGTTGTGTTTCAAACATTGCAGTGACTGGTGGCTGGCAGGGTGGGCTATGCTTAGACTGATACCCCTTGAAGAGGTGCTGAGTGGTAGAAACACGTGCTCAGATGAGTTACAGGTGGGTGCTAGTACAGGCTGTCATTGCTCAGGAGCAGGAATCAAGGGAGCGTTTATCTGTGAGGAAATTTCTGGCCACTTCTGCACACAAAATTGTTTCTGCTGGACCAGACACTTAACTCTGTGATGGCAGATATTTGTAGTGTGGATCTCTCGGTTCACTTGCCAAAGTTTAGAAGTGCTGATTATGTTTCCAGTTAAAATCATTGAGCTAATCCCGTGCTCCCTAGAGTGGTGAAATCAGATGCTGGATACGTTTCTGATCAAATACAGCTTATGGCTTCAGCAAGAGTGGACAACAAATGAAAAAAAAAAAAAAGAAATCTGGATCTCAAAGTCCTAGTGAGCAGTAGGGTGAGCAAGCATCAGCAGTGTGTCTGGCAGGAGGGAAGGTCTGCAGCATGCAGGGCTGTGTTAACAGATGCATAGCAGGTGGAACAAGGGGAATGATTATCCTCCTTTACGTGGCACTCTTTAGATCCTATCTGTTGTACTATGTCAATTGTCCAGGTTTGGGACCCAGTACAAGAAAGGTGCTGGAAGAAGCTCCCTGGAGAGTCACCAAGATGACAGAGGTTTGGAGCATGTGCCCAGCCAGTGGGGAGAGCCTGGGAGAACAGGGCTTGCTCAGCCTTGAGAAGGATTATCTTTGAGGACATCTATTAGCAGCCTTCCAGTACATAAGAGGCAGTTATTAAATAGATGAGATAAGGCTCTTTACTGAGGTGCACAGTGGGAGACAGACAGTGGTCATAAATTTGAAACAAAATTCAGACTGAATAAATGGACATTTTTTTTTTATCTATGAGGATAATTGAGCACTGGAACAGGTTGTACAGATAGCTTGTGTCATCTCTGTGCTTGGAGGTTTCCAAGACTCAAGTGGACAATGAACCTGCTCTGATTTCAGTGCTTTGAGCAGGAGCTTGATCTAGAGACCTCCTGAGGGTCCCCTCCAGCTGGAGTAGTTCCATAACACTATGGTTCTGCTGAGGTCGCTATTTTAACTTGTGATTTAACCAGGTCAGGCAGCTGTTTCCTATTACTGCTGTAGTGCCACCTATATTTCCCAGTTTCCCAGCTGTTTATATTTGCTTGTAACTGCAAGTGTGAGGTGTAAAGTAATTTTTAAAAAGTGATGATTGGTTAGAAGCATGTAAAATACATCAGTTTTCCCCTCTAGCATAACTCCAGATTCCCTCATTCCCAGTCTGTTGCGTTTTTTCTGGCTATGTGTACAATCACCAGCACACACCCCCACCTGCCCCCCACCCCCCAAGATTGCCCATGTCAGAGGCAGCACACCTAACCAGTGTCACCTTCTTATCGCCTCCCACTGTCCTGTGGGCTCAGGACTGACCCAACCTGCTCCCTCTGTCCTTCCCTTTCTGCCAGCCACTGAATGGAGACTGGGACCTGAAAGCACCAGAAAAACCAGGCAGGGTGAAGGAGCACCCCTAACCAAAAGAAAGAGGGATCAGCATTTCGTTATTCACTGTGCCCCGTTCTTCCCTTTCAGGGAACGGAAACAGCATGAGAGAAGGCAAATGCTAAAGAAGTTTGAAACGTTGGCATTTCCCCCAGTTTGCGGTGTAAGTGAGCTCCCCTGTGGAGCCCAGCTGTGGCTGGCTGCTTGCAGAGGGGTTGGGTGCACTGCCCACAGAGACATTTTCGTTTTGGTGCACTGCTCTCAAAGACTAGCCAGCCTTACCCACCCCTCAGTGTCCTTGTTGTTTCCATATGTTGTCTCTTTGTTTTCAACCTGATGTTAACAGCTCTGATATGCTGAAGGAAACCAAGTGGGTATGATTTAGGCACCTTATTCTAGGGAAGTGTGCCATGGGCACATCAGCTGTGTGGTCTGACGCAGCTTTCCTGTTGAGAGCAGGTGGGTGACAATGTGGCTATCTTTCTGAGCTGATGGCGAGGCTCTGGTGGAGGTGACATAGCACACTGTCAGAGCAGAGAGGCTGAACTAACCTAGAGAGGAAAAACATCGAACCAGTATCGGACAGTACACAAGAAAGACAAGGAAACCAAACAACAGGAAGAACACACTTCAAATATCTTTCCTCTGGCTTAGCTTGCCTTCCTTCTTTGACTCAGGCTATTCTTAGACACACGTGTGCACTGGAGATCTCAGAAGTAACCCCATTTCAAATGTGAGCAAATTTAGGATTTTTTTGCTGTCCAGGCTTTATTGCATTTGGCAGTAAACAGCAGCACACTGGCCCAGGCTCTTGGCTTCAAACTTGATCTGCATTTCTAGCACACAGGCATTAATTTTTAGCCATCATTGGATCCCTCAGGAACCTCTTCCTTTCTTATTTATTCAGAAAACACAAACCACAAGCACTTCCCCAGTACAAATGTAACTCATTCTAAGTCTCTGCTAATTCCACAAGACACCAGTTTTACTAATTACCACCTTGATTAATTAAAGTGGAAATAATTTAAAATGCATTTGCTTCCGACTAGGAAGGTCATATTAATTTGTTTGTTAACTGAGTTTGAAATATAAAACTTGGTCAATCTCTTTCTATTAATCAAGCTCATGTTGTGTATTGTCAGTTTCCCTTCCTGATTGCCTTTTCCATAGGATCATATGGTCATGTTTATGATTTCGGTAATGAGGGGGACTGTTACCTTTCTAAAGGACTCAGCAAACTGAAGTTATTATTCTGCCACCTATTAGTGTAGGATTTCAGAAGACCCCAGTCTCTTCAATCCCCAGTTCAGCTCCAATGCACTTAGCTCTTTTCCAAAAAATATCTAAAATAAGGGTTTACTTGGGAAGACAAAGAGGACTGTCACCATCACGTTGTTTGTGCATATATCTATAGATACGTTGTGTGCTGGGGTCAACAATTTGGGAGTCTTTTGAAGCTCATTTATCCTGCAACTCAGGTCTGAAAATATGCAGTTAGGTTCTAGGAGTGCTGGTGCAGCTCGATGCCATTGCCAACACATTCTGAGTGCTCTGGAACTGTGTGTAGGCACATCAACGTGCTTAACAGCCAGGAGTAATCTGTTCTTATCAATGGGACTAGTGACACATACCTTTCTTACAAATAGTCAAAATGAATGGTCCGATCAGGCCATTAGCAAACTGATCCGAAGCGCCTTAACATCAACTGGTCAGACTTTCGCTGGTATTTGTGGGGTTTGGGTCTCACCAGTGTGTTTTGTCACAAGAGATTGGTGTTTTAAAGAAGTGCTTCAGCAGCGCACTACGAGAGCGTTAGGGTAACAGCAGCATTTTGACAGCAACAGCAGTTTTGTTAAGTGTCTCTTATGTACTTTGATCACAGTGCTCAAAGGATGTGTTTGGTTTTGGTTTTATCTCTTACTCTTTCCCCCATAGGCCTTAAGTGATGGGTTTAAAGCAGCCACCAGTATCTGTTTAATAGGAATATTTTCTAACCTGATTTTTACAGGATTTTAACACTTATTATTAAAAACTGGGAATATCTTATTTGACAGGTCAACAGATTATTGGGTTTTGGCTTAGATATCAAAAGCCACAGTCCTTGGCACATTTCAACATGCTGGGGAAATGCTTAAAATGCACACAAATAAAATATTTAAAAGCAGATTACCTAATGTTCTGCAGGGAAGCTGATGGAGAGGCATGTAACAATCCAGCACTGTGTTTTAGCTGGATTTGTAGCTTCTCACTTACTGATCCACTTTTACAGAGTGTCTGTGGGAATATTCCAACAATGTCTTGGAGATTTCAGCAAACGTGAGGGTATCTCAGACCTCTTGGTCTCTCTGTCTTCCTGCTTCCATGGAAATGCCCTCTGATGGAAAGGTGCACAAAGACTGCTCCACTAGGCTCTGCCTGTCTCACGCTTCCCATAGTCCAAAAGGCTACTCCTGTGGTCTCTGCCAGCAACCTCCTCTCAGAAAACTTGAAAGTCAACTGAGAAAACCATGAAAGAAGTGGGACAATTCCCTGCTAGTTTCAGTTGTTCAGGGTTCACTGACTTCTGCAAGCCTGGGACAATTCACTTCAGCTGAGGATCTGCCTTGACAGACTTTAACAATAAATTGAGTCTTGCAGCCTGTGCCACTGATCGTTACGGGAATTTTGCCATTGCCTCTAGTCCTTGGCAGCTGCTCTTGGAGCGCCGGCACATTGGCCAAGATCCACAAAAGCACTCTTGCTCTGGACTCCCGTTAATTTCAGTGGGACTCAGGTAGTGAAATGCCTTTGTGGATCTGGGCCTTCATTCCAAACATCCTGAAAATTTGTTTGTTAAAGTTTGTTTAGCATATACTATCCTCAGAGACTGTGGGTCATTCCATTTGTTTGTCAAAGTCAATCATTCTTTCACACTGCTAATATACAAATCAATGGAATTAATGGGTGCATAACTTCCTGCTGATACTAGTCAAGAGGGTCTTTAGATACCACTGATGAAGCTTCTGCTAAAAGCGCAGAACTTGGCTTTTGGCCTAAAAGACATGTCAAACCTCAGAAACAGAAGAGCAAAGCTAGGCAAGGTGACAGATTAAGAGCCCTCCCTGCAGGAAACATTGTGAGGAACCCAAACAACACATATACTACTGGAAGATGTTTTTTGAAGAGTCTCCTTTCTGAGCCTGTGGTAAGTCATTTAGGTGAACTGATCAACAGGGCGAGGCTGAAACCCAGGGCTCCTCAAAGTTAATTCCTACGCACCATTGGAGAACATTTTTAGTAGTGAGTCTAGCTAAATAAGCAAAAAGAATACGAAAAGCTAGGAAATGTCTCTTCCAGGAGGTAGTGAGTTTGACAGCCATCTGTCCAGAATAGATGATTCAAGCCTGGGACTGCCAGCTGTGTGCCCCCTCCAGCCCCATTTCACTCTGATTCTACAGCGCTGTGACAGAGGGATGGCAGAACAGCTTGATGTATGTTCATCAGAAGAACCTGACAGCCCACTAATATGGCACAATGTCACAAGCTGCCCAAGGATTTGCCTGTACATGGGAGATACAGCAGGTAATTCTGCAAAGAGCATGAAACTTTAAGAGACTTGTATTTGTTTTCCTTTACATTTCACTTTCTATTTTCTTTTGGTTGGTTTATTTGCAAGCACAGTGCTCCGCACAGACCAATTGTGTTGCGGCCCACAGGCTGGTTCCCCACAGGTTAATTGCCTTTTGATTGGTTATAAGTGTCATGTCAATCCTTTCCAAGGGAGTTGCAGGTAGACAGCTATAAGTATTGCTTGTAATTTGCCTTAACTGAGGAAGACTTTGTTATTTGCGGGAGCAGTGCAGGGACTGAATGAGGTTGTATTAGGGAACCAATTTGTATTAAACTTTTCTTTGTCTTATACAAGGTTTTCTTTTCTGGCCATTGCAGTGAGATGGCTAAAGGCAGTAGTCAGGCAACCAATGCCCAGCCACTTTTTGCCAGTTTGCGTATGGGAGAGAACACTGAGTTTCTCTGAGGGCTTCCGCCACCATGCTGTGGCCCATGGTATGATGACAGAACACTGGAGTATATGTATTATATCTTCATCTTGGGGCATTGTAGTCTCATTTGTGGCTGTGTAATGACAGTGAGTGTTGGGATTGTTACCTATTTCTCTCACAAGGCCAATAACTGTAACAAGCTACATGGCCTGGCTTGTCTTTGAAGAGGAGAATTTGAGCTGGTGAACTGCTTGGCTTTGCTGAGTTTGCTTTACTTTCGTGGAGTGAAAGTCTGTTTCCTTAAAGGATGCAAGGTGGTGTTTTGTCTTGTGGCCACTGTGCTGTTCAGGGGAAACACAAGTGTGTCTGTGCTGAACTTGTTTTCACTTCCTACCTTTAATATCTAGGTCTCTGGAGGTAGGTGTTTCCAGCACCCCAGTAGCTGGGTGTCATCTTTTGCAAGTGCTTGCTTCTTTTACTTCAAAACAGAAAACAGGGATGGGGATCACCTGCTGTGTACCATTTCCTAAGGGACAGTTCTTGGAAGAAAAGATTGCCTTTATGCTTGATGCCAGTTAGCAACTTTCCAGCCTTGTCCCAACAGCGATAAGGGTTGACTTGGACTTGCTGAAGGCATCCTCTTTCGTTCAGAAATCTTGCCCTTGAAAGTCATGCAAGAGTATAGCCAGAAGATAACGTAAGGAAATACAGAGCAGAGCTGTATTAGTCGTGCAGATAAACACAGCTTTTCTTCCAAATGTCATTCCAGCATGTTTTGTATCCTTCACGTTCTCTGCATCATCAGAAATAACTATGGGTTCTCAATACCGTGTAAACCAAAATCAAATAACAGTGGTACTTACCTAAACTTCAGTGTCTAAATTAATATTTAGGAAATTGATAGGTGTTTTAAGCATGTATGTACCAAATAAGAAACTTAATTTACATCATAAGGGCTGTGATGTTAGGCATTGAATTACAAAGGGATTTTACCATCCATTCTACATGTAAGAGCATAAAAGTGTCTTTCATTTTGCTTAAATATATCTGAAACACCCAGGTTTAGTTGTCCAGATTGAAAATCTTGGAATGTAAAAAAGAAAGTATTTACAATTCTTTTTTGGCTTTTTACTTGGTTGGCTTACATCTCTGTGTCTACGTGTATGTGTGCAAACTGTAATGCTGAACAATGGAAGTATTTCCTAAAGAACAATGATTAGCTGTTCCAATGCAACAATGAGTGATAGTGCTCCTGTTATGCCAAACATGAGGAAAAGAAAGCCAATACAAACAGAACTCCACATTTTAAGAAGTACTTGCGTATACCTTTTCCAATGACAGGATGTCATGATTTAACCCCAGCTGGCAACTAAGCCCCAGACAGCTGCTGGCTCACTCCCCCTGCAGTGAGATGAGGGAGAGAATCGGAAGGGTAAGAGGAAAAAAACCCCCAACTCGTGGGTTGAGATAAATAAAGTTTAATAGGTAATTCAAAAACTGCACACACAAACAAAGCAAAACAAGGAATCCATTCACCGCCCCCCATGGCAGGCAGGTGTTCAGCCATCCCCAGGAAAGCAGGGATCCATCACACCTAACAGTTACTTGTGAAGACAAACACCGTCACTCCAAACATGACCCCTTCCCTTCTTCTTCCCCCAGCTTTATATACTCAGCATGATGTCATATGGTCTGGGATATCCCTTGGGTCAGTTGGGGTCAGCTGTCCCGGCTGTGTCCCCCTCCCAACTGCTTGTACCCCCCCAGCTGGCTCACTGGTGGGGTGGGGTGAGGAGCAGAAAAGGCCTTGCTGCTGAGTAAGCTGCTCAGTGATAGTGAAAACATCCCTGTGATATCAACACTGTTTGCAGCACAAATCCAAAACACAGCCCCATACTAGCTACTATGAAGAAAATTAACTGTATCCCAGCCAAAAACGGCACACAGGATAATGATTTTTCTCTAGCTTTCACTTCATGTCTCATTCTCCCCAATGTATGCTATTTTCACTCTCATACTTTTTAAAATAGTGCTATTCCAGGACAGTTATGTGTTAGTTAAGTCTTAGTAACTACAAAAGGAGAGAGCTGAAGGACAAAACAAAAAGCAAAAAATGAAGATATGGATGCTATGGACAACAGAGCGCTTTGGTCTAGAAATTTATTATTCTTTAGAGAAAATTGAAGCTCTTGTTTTCTAGGTGTGTTCTGTTGTTCACATCTTGTTGATGGCTGAATTTTAAGAGATGCAGTTAGTACTGAACCCAAAATTATTGTAAAGAAATATAATTTGGCGGATTAAGTATATGAGCCAACAGCATGACGGAAGAACAAAACAAAGGACTTGACGGAAAACAAGACCTGGCCATTCAGAGTACAGCGCTCATTAGCTCAGTAGGGTTTTATGAAGTGACTGCATGCGGTGGAGCTAATTCTAAAGGAATATATGCTCTCTGAAATGAAAGATAGGGTAAAGGACCATTGAGGAATACCTTGTGCATCTCTGAGGGGCTTTTATAATTTGCCTAAAACTAACAAGCTTATAAGTTTGACTATTGGCCAATTTAACAACTTCAGAAGCATAAAAAGTTTCTGTTCTAGCTCAAGTGCAGCATGGAATTTAATTATCTTGCTATCTCTTCTCACTCCAGCAGTTTCATTAGAAGCTGTGTATGTGGATCTGCCTTTGATTCATTTCCCAATGAGATAAGACAGAAAGGCTGAAAAACCAAATAAGTACCTGAATCTAAAATAACATGAATAATATCCCCAGATCACCTATATCCTCAATTTTAACTTGTTGAGCAGACAGACCCTGACTGGAAGGTATAATAAGCCCGTAACCCTGAGCTCAGGCCAGTAATAGAGCTTTTCAATAATAAAGCTTTGGTGAGTTCATTTCCAGCTGGTGTTTGCATTACCTCTCAAGGGTCCTTGCCTGTGCCACATTCAGCTTTCATTGTTTAAAAAACACTGGGTGGTCAAGGTTGCCACAGGTCAGGAACTGAATCTGGACAGGTTTCCATGAGCTCCTGCCACATGTCTTAAGGCTAAATCACCCCCGATTGAAACCCTGTGGAAATATCTGTGAGTTCTTTGTGGTCATCATCAGAGCATCAAGGGTGCACTTGGTACTAAATTGCAGATACACGCATATAAGGGAACCTAAAGTGGCAATGTGCTCAGTTCAGACTTTGTAGATAAATGCTTAAAGCTTCCCAGGTTGAGTCTTGGCCCAGATGTGTTCACTTCCCAGCGTACTGGTATGAGCCTTTCCTTCCCCACGGTGACTTTCTAAACACTGCTGGTAATGCCACTCAGGCTTTTTGGATCTCAAGACAGACCAGTTGGGATCCTTGGGAAAACTGAGTCCTTGTGGGGGAACTTAGGACACCAGAGAGGCCTGGGTACAGAGGGTTCCCCCATAGTAGGGAGATGGAGTCAGAGGCAGTGAATGTCTGCCCAGACCTTCTCAACAATATCCCAGGAGAAGGGAAGCACTTCACCTCAAAGGGACACTTTTCTTCTATGGGATAGAAAAACTGCCTCCCACATCCATGCAGAGAGAAGGGTTATTGAAGTCTGGATTGCTGTAGGATTGCTCCTTGTTCTCCTGCCTATGGGCATGAAAAACAGTGTAGGCATGACTATATACGTATTTTTTCTCTCAGTCTCAGTTTTAAGTTTTGGCTTTCCTGTACACAGCAGATAACATCAGAGTTTCTTGCAGACAATACATTTGTTGTGCACCGTGTATGAAGAATTATGCACTAGAATATGAAATAATTACATTTCCTGACTTATGGTGAGTCATTTGTGCCATTTTCATCCCAATGCAATAGCACAGGGAGGGGCTTTGACAAAGCAAGGTAGGTCAGTTGCCTCAATTTGTCAGAAAATGGTTTGGAAACTCTGTCAGGTCTTGTCTGTGACCTGCAAGAGTCAAAGGAACAGACTATGCTCTGTTTTAAAATTGGCATAGTTGGTAATTCAGCTGGGAGAAAAATAAAATTCACTTCTTTCCCAGTCTCGCAGGACTGTCAGTGCATTTACCAAGGTAAATTTGGAGTCACTCCATAAAGTTTATGGAGCTACATTAGTGACTAGTGGGGCAGAGAATAACACACCCTTATTAGGCATCTAAGGAACTTTGTGATTTGCTGATTGACTTTTGTCAATCGGTATGCTTCCTCCTGTGTAAAAAACTGAATCTTACTAACAATACCTTGTATTTTCTCAATTAGTTTCTGTTACAACAAGCAGCCTCGTTGCAGAGAAAACCCTTACTGCTTCAGTAGTTACAGGACTGTGCAGGTATAAGACACTTAGGAAGCCATTCCCCAGTGTGGAGCTCACAAAATGGCAGCATTTTGCTACAGCAGAGGGAGATGAAACCCCAGAAGTCAAACCCAGCTTTTCTAAGCAGACTGAAATTGCACTGGGAAGTCTCATTTCCCTTCTGTTGACAGTTAAGAAATGAGGGACATTCATTTGGATAATGTGGTTATCTACAACACAGACACCCATATCTGAGCAAATCCCCATTATATTCAGGGAAAGAGCTGGTCAGTAAGATCAGTGGAGTTTAGGATGCAGTTTACCTTATCCTAAACCTCCTCTGTTTGGTCCCCATTGACTGTTGATGTGGGTTTTGATTCAGTACTGGAAGTTTGGACAATAGCTCAGGTGTAACAAAGCTGGGACACCTAAGTTATGTCAGCCGTATCTGTATTTCCTAACAGCACGGTACTAGGTATTTTGAACATATTACACAGAGAGATGACGTCTGCATCTACCTGTCCTCAGAAATACACCTGACTTTGTCAGCCTGTTCTTGAATGGTCTGTAGCTCTCCCAGATTTGGGGAGGAGCTTTTGTGTGTGTCAGCTCCATTGTACAGTGACCTCCCAAGATCTTCTGCAAGTGCAAAGGCATTTCAGACACAATAAGAAAGTCCTGCAATGGGCTAAGATGGGTTTGTTTCCCTTCACACGAAGAGTTTATCAGCTTCAGGGCAAGCCGTGGGTGTAATTCTGAAAAGGTCAGCAGCATAGCAGGGACAGTGAATCACTTTTATAGCCAAATAAAGACTGACAGTGACCATGGATTGATGCTTCCCATCCATGAAGGAGGGTGGTGGCCCTAGATGTGTTGCTTTGGTAGGGATTGATTCTGAATCTATCTTTACAATACTGGAGGGTAGCTGTGATTTTGCTGTGCAAACAGGGAAGGTTAGAATATGCAGGAAGGCGAAGGTGACCTATAGAAGGGCCACAATGCTGCAGAGGCAGGTAGAAGTCTCTTTTGGACTAACCTAGAGGGAGGTAGATGCAAACTGAGAAAGTTGTCAGAGAATAAATCACCCGTGTCTGCTTCAGCCACCTTTCTTGCTGACACACCAGACCAGTGCAGTTGCTGAGCTTGACTGGCCTCTAGCCTTACTCTGTGGCTACAACTGAATGGCAGGATTACAAAATCATTGTACCTTTACAATAGATCCAACAGGATACAATTCTTTTTAAAATTATTTATTTAATATTCAGTCCATTTTTATAGATAGTTAAAAAAGGTTAAATAAAAATAAAGAGGTGTTAAAAGCGTATTGCTATGAGGAGTATCATGTACTTTATGCATGGTACAGTCCCATCACATTAGCAAATCTGTTGACCTCTTAGATTCTTAACTGTCGTAACCACTGACCAACCATTTATTGATAGTCATTAATCATTTATTATCTCCGCCTGAATAGTTTCTAAATGTTCCCATAATATAAATTGCTCTTTCCTTCAAAATTCAATAATGCAGCTGAGCTTTACCTCCAGTGTTTTCTTCACCCAGCACTTAATATGTTTAAAATCCCCTCTGAGTCAAAATTTCTGCAGAAAGTCATTAGGAGGAGAGTGTTCTTTACCACAATAATCCCCCATGCATGTATCTCTGTTAATTGAACTACTTTTCTAGACAATGCAGTAATTATAGTTCATTGAAGAGCATCAAAGAACTTTGCTGTTATTTTACCCTGACATTTTCTCAATCGGTGTGTGATCTCACCAGCATAATAGGGGGCTTCTCCCTGGAATCACGGGGCAGAGACATGAACCAGGTTGACATGTCAGTGCTAGGAATCCATGCCATAGGCTTCGACGTTTTTTGCGTAGGATCATTTTGCAGGATCCCTTCCCTCCATGTAGGCACAGCCCAGACAGACCACACTGAGCAACGTGAGGGCCGTGGCTGGGAGCCTGCTCTGTGGTTGTGTGGCACCTGCCCTGGCCAGCACCTCTGTGTGTCAAAATCATAGAATAGATGCAAAAAAGATGCTTTTTTTTTCTTCTTTTTTTTCAGTCCTGTGATTTTTAAGATCTGAAACACCTAACTGTATTTACAGGCTGGGACCTGTTATGTTGTGAGGCTGTGTAGTTTGGGTTTGCTTTTTATGTAAGACAAATCCCATCAGTATGGCTTTGTTTCTGCCAAAGGCAGTGTTTGAACCCCCATTGTTTTGACTGGTGACTGGGCAGGGAATCAGATTTAACAAGGGCAGCTTGTATGGCTTCTTGAGCTTGTAGGTATTCTGTTTCATAGCTCAAAGATATCCCAGATGAACATTAACAAAACATGAAAATCAGCTTAGTCGGAGTGCAGAAACAGGATACGGGAACAAGACTTTACATTAGGAGCTTTCTGAAACATTGAACAAGTGAGTAGTTTTTTGCAGTGATTAGTTTTCCAGGTCTAATAATTCACTTGATCATTAAAGCTGCTTATCTTCCTACGTTATGTAATTCTGGATATAACTTCTGGAAAAAAGCCATTTGTTTACTTATTAATAAATAGTCACCTCTTAACCTATCAATACTGAATACTTGTTAAAACACTTACCTGAACAACATACATGCATGGAGGGAGGTTCATCAAGTGTATATTGGATGAGAGCTTTGAGGGAGAAAATAGATAAGTTCAAGTAGTAACAAATAATTTTCAAGTTAGGTAGGGGTCTCAAAAGTCATTGTGATTTACCAGCATCACTTCTAAACACATCTCCAGTATCTGATGCTTTTCCCATTAACACAAAGGAAAGACTCCAAAGAGGAACTCCAAACTTCAGCTGGGAGCTGAAGCCTAAGGATAGTGACAGCTAAAGGTTATTGTTTTCTAGTGGACTATGTGATAGATGCTGAGATGGATCCAAAATGCTAAGATAAAGCACACAGCATAGTTGGCAGTGTTGGTGAACCATAGCTACAGATGCAAGCAAGGAGGGATGTTTGAATCTAGGTGTTGGCCTGGACCATTGTGAATGTCTGGAAAAGTTATCTGTAACTTGTCAATCCTCTCAGCAAAGAAGGGACTGAGCAAACTCTCCATCAGTGCTGATTTTTCTAACACCAGGATTATGCCTAGTATGAGGAAGCTGTGCTGTGGCTTCTCTTGCTCCCTACATACCGTGGTAGCACTCACCCTGCACCTTTTACTGATGTTTGCCTTGGTAGCCTTAACTGCTGAGTCCTTGTCCATGAAGAAATGCTGCAGTTCCTCGGAGGAGCACAAGAAAAAGACACAGCTGGGTCCCAGATCCCAGATCCCTCAATGAATTGTTTTGTGATCCAGTGGGTAAGCTATTTGCTTGCAAAGGAGGCTGGAGAAGCTTGCAGAGCGATCAGCCTAGCAGATAGGCCAGATCTCACACAGCTGCTATAGCTTTGTAAGTGGGAGCTTTCAGTCCCATCATAATTATATATTGCTTGAAATTACTTTGGAGTAGCTCTCAAGATGTTGCCATCAGGGCTGTCATCTTAAGGGACAAGCTCAGACAAAAGAGAAAGAAGCTAAAGTGAATCAGGAAATGGTGAAGGCTGAGTTCATTTCGCCAAGCTTTTATAGTCATCCTGACCTCCATGCAAGTTCTCAATCTCAACTTATGTTTACTGAGGAAAAAGCTGTAGCCTTCCCCTTTTAAACTTGTTTAAGTGGAGGGAAAGTTGCAAAGGTGTTTTTTTTTGTTTTGTGTTCTTGGGTTGTTGTTTTTTAGGTTTTGATTTTTTTCTTTTTCTTCTTTAGCCAGAAACAAGCCAATCCCATCAATGCTTTCACCATAAAACCACACTTCACATTTGTTGTTGTTACCTGTCAGGTCATGAATCAAATCTCTGCTTGCCACTCATTTCATCACAGACCTGACAACTTATACCCACTCCACTGTTACTCATATGAGTGAAGCGATCTGAAATCTACTGCTGAAATTTTTAAGGTGAAAGTAGGTATGATTTAATTAATTACTCTGGCCAACACCCTGTTAAACAGCATCTTGGACAGGATGCTGTTGATATACAATTCTGGATCCCACTTTGTAGCTCTTTACCATTCACCTCTTAGCGGTAATGTGCTTATAAGTGAGATCTGTCAGGGAAGTTGTAATGGTGCATAGCAATTTTAAGCAGCCTTTAAAAATGTATTTTCTAATCAGATACTAAGCAAAGGAACAAAAATAGTACTCTGAAACTGTAATGGTCTTGTAATGTTTTAGCTCAGAAATGAGAAAAAGCAACTCTAATGAAATAATTTTCCTTCATTATACTTGGTAACTTGGCCTTTGCAATTAAAAAAAATGCAGAGTGATGTGTTTTGTACCTTTCTGGTATGAAAGATTAAAGGCTTCATGAACATGTCTGTATGTAGCATTATAGTGAGTTTCTGCTGATGAACATCAACTTGTGTTCAGTCTGACAACTGAAAATATAATGGGCTCTGAAACTGCCATTATGTTCCATCATGTCGATGATCCATAGATTAAGAACTGGCACAAGCACACTGAAGAGCCCTAAAGGAGCTGTAATAGCTTATCTTGTCAGCAATCAGATGCTGTGGACTAAAGTCAGAGAGCACTGAACCACATACACTCACTTCCCATCCTGTGCTATTTCACCTTTTTTAAGCTGGGAATTTTCTCAGCTTTTGGAAATACAATGCTCAGCAACTGTTGGTACAAACTGGAGGTCTCTGTGTCGTAACAAGTTCTTTTGTGGGCCAGCTATGGAGAAAACTGTTGCTAGGTGTAGTGGTGGTTTCGGCATTGCAAATGTGTTTGGCTGTGATCGCTAATTCATTCTGTTGCCATAATATGGCCATCTCGCCTTTCCTTGGTCTGATCATTGGGCTGTTGACTTACGGGGT
This sequence comes from Falco cherrug, assembly GCF_023634085.1. Taxonomy (NCBI): domain Eukaryota; kingdom Metazoa; phylum Chordata; class Aves; order Falconiformes; family Falconidae; genus Falco; species Falco cherrug. Next base: position 15,320,547 of record NC_073699.1, read on the forward strand.
TGCCAATGACAGCCCCTGCTTGCTAGGTCTATTAGTCAGCCCAAGTGCAGCTATGCTCCTCACGGGGTCTACTGGAGGCACCTCCATAAGTAATGAAGCACAAGATGATCTCCAGTGCTTGATCCAAGCTCAGCCTACGCAGAGCCAGCTCGAGTGTTTCTGTGTGAAGCTGCTGCAATGAAAGCCCTGGCAAGTGCTGAGCGGTGGTGGTCCTCCTAAATGTAAGCTCTTTTCCAACCTAAATGATTCTGTAATTCTGTGATTCTGTGACACTCTCTGCACTGCGCTCCCAGTGTTTTCCGTGGGCAAGTTAGCAGGACGGCACTGCAAGGGAGCAGGCTCCGCATGTCTGTGTGGTGGTGCACATTCACCTTCGCAGTCCTTTGGGTCTGCAAGGGACTGGAGTGGCCAGTGGCTTTACAAGACCTAATCCAAATCTCACAGGGCTGGAGCTGAAAGCTAATGAGTCCTGCTGGACCCAGACTGACTCCGTATGGAGCCAGATCAATGCCTTTGCAACTTGCATCTGTATCACCAATTCTTCCTGTTAACCCAGTTATTTGAACCCATCATTATCCTGGATAACTGAGACTTGGTCTTTAACCTAATAACCTCTGTGTCATGACATCTGCAAGACATTTTTAGACTTAACATAAGAAATTATGTGAAATAGCAATTGCTCATTTAAAGTTTTTAATGGAATCCACTTTAGACTTTTGTAATGAGATAATATTTACCTTTGGCCACTACTGACATGGAGCAGATCCAGACCAACGACCTACAGGGGAAAGCATCTATATCTGTTGCTGAGCATCTGAGCCAGACATTCCCTAGTGAGATGGAATTACAGTCCTTAATCCTGCAAATAAATCCAGAAAGGGAAATGTTTTATGATCAGGCTGGTACCTGTTGAGGTGTGCGAGGTTTCTCTCAAAAGGAGAAGAGGCCATAGCCATGGCTTTCAGGAAGAATGGTTTACAGATATCAGGTAATATCAGAATACTACAGAACACTGATCCACATCTCAGTTTTCAGGCACAGAAAGTCAGGACTATGCACTGCAGTATCAAAGTTTGATCTTTGCCATTTATACTTTAGTAAAACCTTAAATCTGTCCTGTCTGGCCTAGTTCACAAGCTGATTTTGGTTTGTAGTCACACCTTCAACTTGCTCCATTTCCTCTTATGGATCAGGTAACTGAGACACGATTCCCTCTCCTCTCCCTCTCCTCTCCCTCTCCTCTTTTCTCAAGTTCATTGAGAAAATAATTTAATTCCAGATTCAATGCAGTTACATTCATAATCTCTTCTCTTTTCTTAAATTTTCTAATGTATAAGGCACTATTAAATTAATGCTACCTCCATTAATCTAGCATCACTTAGATTCTGTATTCCTTGGAGAAGAAAAAATTAAACTAGGAGTCATTCTATCATTACTGTATTTTTCTTCAAATGCATAGGCATGAACTTCAAAATCTGAAACGATCCTCCAAAGCCTATTGCAGAGGGAGGGAGAGAGGCGTCTTTCTGCAGGGGGAAATCCAGTCCACCTATTTTAGTGATCTGTGTCACTTCTTCATGTTAAAATGTTAGCACAATATTTCCAGCCAAAAGTCTCTGACCAGCTTTAGATCTCCTTTTGTAGTTTTCTGATAGATAAACATTTCCTATTTCTTTTCTTTCTTATAGCCCTCAGTTCCAGTGTGCCTTAGAAACCAATACACATTTACTCTCCTTCACTCCTCTCAATCAAAATCATGTAGGAATTACATAAGAGAGGTAACCATGGTTATGAAAAGAGTCCTTCACTCTAAAAGAAGGAATCTTACACAGTTTTCAGTACAATAAGATTGAAAGAGACCTTGTTTGTTATATGCAGTCATTTGCTGCTACACTTTATAGACTCCAAATCATAATCATGCTAAACGTTTTTGACTTCATCACCCCTCCTATAAAACCGGGCCCAAGCTACTGTCATCTCATTGTTAACAATTTTGTAGACTGAAGTTTTCATGGCCAATATTCACTTTTTTTTTATTGTTGGGACAGGATGCTCTCTTAATCGAAACAGATTTTTTCTTCTTGGTGTTTCTACCTGATCATTCTTTTCATGTCTCTTGTTCAGGTGGGTTGATGGTTTCTTGTATCAAATAATGCAGGTTCTTCCACGTTGATGTTTGTACCTTTCTGCAATAAGGCAGGTAGCTATGAAATGCCAGGACTGCAGTGTCAATGCAAGGCCATGGCTCTGATATACTGTGGACTTTTGTATTAGGTACACTCCTGTCTCTGTGCAGTCTGAGAATTCACCATCTGTAATGTTTTCATCCCCACACAACCTTCATGTCCCCACAACAGGTGACAAAGTGCCTTGTCCACACTGTGCAGATGGGAAAGCAAGGTGAAGTCTCAAGTCACAGAGGGAGTCCCCAGCGGAGCAGTCAGCCTCAGCACACAAAGGCCCTGGCTACTGGAATATCCTCCCTCCTTCTGAAGTTTCCATAGTTGCTTAAGGGATTTGATTCTCAGTCCTCATTAAATTAAATGGGATGAGGGCATCCAGACATCTGAAGTTGCTCTGAAAATCTCAGCTGTAAAAGACAGCGTATTAGGCCATTTCCCCCATATCTTACAAGGAGAAAAAGAAGATCCATTGTGAGGGAAAGAGAGAGGCCAGTACATCATAATAAATAAGTGAAATGGTTACTATTTTGTAATTCAGTTGTAACTTTGTATTAAATTTAATAATGCATACACTTTAACTTCACTTTGCTCTTATTAAGAGAAAAAAATTGGTCTGGGCAAGCAAGCAAATAATTAAATAGAAATATTAAAAAATGTATGAACAGTATGGAGCTTAAATGTGTATTACTTTTATAGCAGCAGACATGATTTAGAAGCTGAGTCCCTAAAAATGAAGCATTCTTCAAGCTTTTGAAAGCTCTCTAGGAATTCTAACATTAGAAATGAGTTTTCACAGTGCCAGTATCTCTAGAGACATGAGGTTGCTTATTATTTCATGGTCTCCAGCATGGGCCATATAAAACATAGGAACACTCGGAGAAAGTCCACACTAAGGGATAGAAAAGGCTATAGCATAGCACTGGAAATTCCTCAGTTCCTTTTAAATTAGCTACCTGGGATATCAGCACTCTATTTCTCAGCAGGCTGAGAGAAGACACATTGCTTTCCCACAAGTATGGGGAGCTGAAGTAGCAACTTTAAAACACCACAAAAATCACTACAGCACCCTGCAGTGATTGCCCATGGACCAGCCCTACCCAAGCAGATGAAGACCAACATTTAGGTTCTGAAAATAGAGATGTCACAAAAACCACTGAGCCAAATTCCAGGGTTCTCTAAGGGCCTCCATGCTACGAGAAATTTGCCTGAAGAGCTTGAAGTGAAGCCAATGGAGCTGATTTCAGCCAGTTTTGTCTTTATAAATACATCCAAACCTGACCTCTTTGAGGCCTCCTCATATTTACTGCCCAAAGATTTTCCAAACTCCACAGATCTTTTTCCACAGAGATGTTCCTTCTTCAGCTAGAAAGTTTTCTGTCCCCATACTGGATGGAGAGAACAGACAAGAAAAGGACAAGGCACATTTACATACGCAGAGAGATATACCTACTTAATTTGACTGACCTCTCACTTATTTGCCTGTTTAAAGCTTTCTTATTTTTTCAACAAAATCAGCCTGAGATATATAAACATTATCTGGATGTTCCAGATCAAATCACTGCAAAAAAATACAAGTCTTGACATTGAAATGGCCAAAATTATCCTATTAAGGAGAACTGAACATTATTTCTTTAATAGGCTGAAGTCACACAAATACAGGCTGGGTGGGGAATGGATTGAGAGCAGCCCTGAGGAGAAGCACTTGGGGGTCAGTGAACAAGAAGCTCAGCATGGTCCAATAATGTGCACCTGCACCCCAGAAAGCCAACTGTGTCCTGGGCTGCAGCAAAAGCAGTGTGGCCAGCAAGTCATGGGAGGTGATTCTCCCCCTAAACTCCACTCACATGAGTGAGCCCACCTGGAACACTGCGTTCAGCTCTGGGGCCCCCCAACATAAGGAGGACATGGACCTGCTGGAGTGAGTCCAGAGGAGGACCTTGTGGTCAGAGATCTGGAGCACGTCTCCTGTGAAGACAGGCTGAGAGAATTGGGGTTGTTCAGCCTGCAGAAGCGAAGGCTCTGGAGAAAGCTGATTGCAGCCTTTCAGTACTTACAGGGGTCTTCTAAGAAAGGTGGGGACAGACTTTTTACAAGGGCCTGTAGTGACAGGACAAGGGGAAAGGGTAGATTGAGATTAGACGTAAGGAATAAATTCTTTACTGTGAGGGTGGTGAGGCACTGGACCAGGTTGCCCAGAGAAGCTGTGGATGCTCCATCCTTGGCAGTGTTCAAGGCCAGGCTGGACGGGGCTTTGAGCAACCTGGTCTTGTGGAAGGTGTCCCTGCCCATGGCAGGGGGTGTGGAACGAGGTGATCTTTAAGGTCCTTTCCAACCCAAACCATTCTATGAATCTCTGATTCTATGGTGTTTTACATTTAAAGCACAAGAAGTGCTATTGCAAGGCCAGCCAGGCAGGTACAGTTTCTTCAGTGTTATCTCTGCAAAAGCTGTTCACCTTGATGTCTGAAATAAACTTTACAGTGTCAATATTCCTCTCAGTTTCCTTTCTTCTGCTGGGGAGCATTACATTACATACCCATTCTACCTGCTGATCTCAAGTCTATGTGGGAAAGGACATCCCTTGAAACTTCCCCAAATATATGAACCTTTCTGCTTCAGAATAACTTCAGTTCTGCTGGCAGTGACCCCACATGGTACACAAGCACTTCAGCTTAGCTATGTAAGCCTTTATTTTGAGTCTTGTTTTCCTAAGCATCATTAGTTGTAGACATGTCCATACTCATTTGTATCTGGAGGCATTCCTTTACAACATAGAAGGGCTAGGAGGTTTTATTTTAAATGCCAGGAAACAGGAGCACCAGAAATGAGTAACTACTACTGGCTTTTAGTGTTGCTACAAAGTTGAGTAAGATGGAGTGATTAAAGGCAGCCAATACAAATACCAAAAGCAGGTCAGGCAAAACAAACATGCAAAAAAGCCAAATGTACTCGATGTTTTTAGAGAATTTGCACAGCAGACAGGGAAGAGTGAAAGCATTGATCAAACTTAATGCTACACAAAGGAGAAGAAAAATGGTGTGAGATCAGAGCACTGAAAGTAAAATATGTGGCTGTGTGGAAGACTTGCCTGGCAAGCGGAGTGCGAGGGCTAGAAAAGTTGTGGCAATCTTTTAACAAGGAGGGAGCTGAGAAACTGCAGTGCTGCACAGGCTGATGGCAGAGCCAGGCTGTACGGTACAGCTGGGAGATGGATTGGTTTCAAAAGAAAGTACATGTCATATTTGCTAATGACAGAGACAAGCAGCAGGCTAACCACTGTCAAAGGGGTGAGTCTAGTTTTGAAGTGTCAAGGCAGAAATGACAGCATGGGCCAGATAAATGGCCTGTGAGATTGTTGCTGTAACAGTGGGTGAAGGTAAAAGGCTTCTCACCCCTTTCTTCTGCTGGGTAGGATGTTATTTCTCTTAATGACATTGTGCTGTCTAATACTGTAGGATGCTTAGTTTTGACTGGTTGTATGCTGACTGTGTGCAGAGGTTCTGGGAATAAAACATAATTCTTGATTTAGTGCCAATCTTTACAGATCGCTTCAGATTTCCAAACAGGTAAATGTTATCCATGACAATACACGGCCTGAGCCTGAAATAAAGCATGACATGACTTCATTTCTGACTCAGTCTTGCAGTGGGGACAAACCACATGAGAATGACCTAATCAAAGGCAAAAGAACAAAAACATAAAGCCATGGCTCCTGCATTTCACAGCCCAGCAAGCAGAACACAGGGAAATCCTTTTTAGCAATCACAGCAGGAACAATATTTTCCTGTACTTTATCAACCGAGAGAGAAAACCAGGACAACTACTTCATATCGGTTACATGCCTTGCCTTGCCACCACCGAGGCTGGTGGTTGGCTCAAAATGTCAGAATGATTGAAATGTTCTGCAGAAAGGCAATATTTCAGCGGACATAGGGTCAGATTCAAACCTCCCTGGAACAAATGGGACTCTTACTATTTATCTAAGTGGGTTTTGGATTAAGGCAAAGCCAGCTAATTTATCCCAGTGCCTTTGGAAACCTCCGTACAGAGGTTTATGGATGTTCATCGAGAAAAAAGGACCTTGAGAACTGGAATGCTGCTTTTTAAGGGGTGCTTCTTTGTCACTGACAGCAAGAGTTGAATCTTCAGCTGTTGCTGACCCCTGTTATTTTGGTACTGGACTTAACTTCTGGAATTTATTAGAAGTAGCTTTCTATGGCCAATATGACTAGTGTGTGATTTTCCGAATGTCATAACTGTTCAAACTGTTACCAACAGGGACCTACATGAACTATTTTTTTGGGACCCGAGTACTTTACTTTCAAAGCGAAGCAGATGGGAATGAGGTAGTTATGGCAACATCTATAGTTAGCAGAAGTCAGCTAGGTGCATATAAACATAAGGAGCTAAAACTGTATCATTGAAATGTTTCCCACCTTTATAGCCTTACCGCTGCAGATCCAAAGACATAGCACTGGTCTGTTGATTGAATATACTTCTGTATACACTGAGAGACTGTGGTAGAACAGTGTCAGGTCTGGGTTTTTTTGTGCAGGTATTTATTTACTGAAGAAACTGGCTGCTTTAATATTGAAGACTTTTTTTCTGTAGTTTGTGTCATTATAAATCCAGCCTTCTCCCTGAATGTTGCAATATACATTGTTAAATAAGGCAATATTTGAAAAGACCACAGTTTATTAACATTAAAGAAAATATAGTTGATACATGTACAGATGTCTTCAAGGGATAATTAATATTATAATCATAAGCCGTTTTTTGCTGTGTGTTCTGGAGTTAGAATGAAGAACAGAAAGATTCTGGTTTCACGTGTAAAGTGAAAAACCTTTCATATGTAAGTAACTGTGCCTTGAAAAATGCACTCATTAAAAAATGCACTGGGAAAAAAGGTTCTGTTTTTTAGGGGGACATTTGTTTTACTTTTAATAAATGCAACTTACCAAAAGGGTGTTCCTAAGAGAAAAGTATCAGTCATCATCTCAGAAAGCTTAAAAAAAGAGGTTTCCTTTTCATGATGCACATAGAAGCCAGTGACGATTTTTGTTGCTCTGCAGTTCTAGAAGTGGCAGGATCTGAAATCAGTATGTCTGGTAGCTATGCCAGTTCATAATGACATAAATCAAAAGCTTGCTGAAGTCAAAATGGTGTATTGCTTAGCCATTTCTATGCTTTTCACAAATTTATTCCATACTGTATTTTATCTGATCTAGACTTAACTTTACCTGTTCTGAATGTACTGGTTAGATGTGAGTCTGATTCACAGCCCCGAAGATCTGGTTTGTTTTCCTGACTTCTATTCAGTATTTTTTATCTCTTAGATACTGTTTGCTTTGGCTTTTCATTCACCTACCCTGCTGTTTGTTTTCACTGATAACAAGAAGACAGATACAATTTTGTAAAGTGCAGCTCTGTGGTTAAATCCTGTTTGTATTTACAGTGGATTTCACCAGCACAATCCAGGAGCAGGACTGGGTGTCTGACATACAGAGATTTAACAGTTTTTCCCACTGAGTCCCTGCCCCACTGGATTAAGACAGTAAAAAAGTGCTTTTTGACAGTCAGCTCTGATCCTCCTTCCCTTCTTTTTCGGTTTCTGCTTATCCAACAACTACAGACTCTGATTTCCCAAGTGAAATGATGGAGGAAGTCCTCTTCATCCCTACAAACACATGGGACTGTCATAGTCCTGTTCCTGCTTCCCTGCAATGAATGCTGCAGGTGATCATGTCAGTCAGTTGTTTCTTTTCAGTTATTTTAGTATATTCCTTGATTTAAGACCTATTTTATACTGGGGCTAACAGAAGAGCCAGATCTGGAAGTCTTAGGCTGTGCTATAAGCCAGCTCCTTCTTCCTATAAGAAGGGGTGAAAAAAGAGAGCAGTGCAGAGTCCTTAAATAGTGCAAAGAATTATAATAATTTCTGATCTAGATGTTAAAAGGAAATAGCATCATGGAACTAACTGTGATTCTGAAATAACAACTTAGTTTAGCACTTAATGAAAGACTGAGATTGCAGCATTTACACTTTTGAGTTTCAGATAAACACCCTGTCTTCCTCCTCACACATAGCTGGATCCATAGCCCTTTTCACACCCATAATACTGGGAAGCTTTGTTAATCCTCATCATTGCTTCCAAATAAGACCCCATCAAAAGCTACCTGGCATTCTGACATTTAGGAATAGCAATCCAAGAATTGATTCTATAGCAAATACCTGTATTAATTGTATTTCAAATGAGGGATTTTATAAGGGAAAGTTTGTGATCATAGAAATCCCAAATTTTGCTCCCAGCAATCATTAAATCTTTCATTTAAATCATTCAAGGCACACTCAGTCAAGGAATTATAGTGTCTATGAGTGGCTAGATGCTGCCTCATCCTTGCTATCAGGAGGAGGTTACCAAAACAGCAATACAGAAAGGTCCCTGTGGGGATCAGAAATGTTGGCTATTAGCATCTATGGGGTTTTAAGGAGGTGAAAAATACTTTAGGTCGAAATGTGAAAGGAGTTGAGGGATGATCCAAAAATTGCAAATGTCAGTGTTATATTCTTTGTGGTCTGCAAAACAGGAAAAAACTTTCAGAAACATTTTGCATTCAACTGTATTAAATAGGTTACAACACTTGCAGCTGTTGACAGCTTATCTTCAAATGTAATGTAGTTTAGATTAAAAAGGAAATGTCTGGCAGGTTCATTCCAGTACTTGGATGTACAGTGAATGGATGCTTGTACCATACTCATTCCTTTGCGTGTGGTGTGGTTTGGAGGAAATAATCTATACAGAAAGCAACTGAAACCAGAAATGTCTGCATGAAACAGGTAAATTAAATAAGGTTTGGACACTGTCATCCAAAAGCAAGCCATTTGCAGGCTTTGGGAGTTCTATTTCAGGACGACATGAAGGGCAGCTTTCCCGGATTTCAGTTCTGTTATATAGTTGCATGTTGCTCTGGGAAATAGACTAAGTATCCTGGATGGACTTCGTGCCTTGCATTCAGACCAGTGGGTTCAGCTCCTGCATTTGTTATGAAAAAAGTTGCAAATCTGAAGTACTGATGGATTGCAGTGGATTTGATCAGGGATATATGGTCTGCTCAACTATTTTTCACTGCATAAGTATGCACTGAGCAATTAAAACAAAGTGTCAGTTTAAATAAGCCATTTTATGGGGCTGGGGTGAGATATAGGCTAGAAATGAACACACAAACACACAAAAAAAATCCAGTGATAGTTGTAAAAAATTGCCACCTGTGACAATAATGATACAAATGGAAATCAAGGCACTTAAGAGTAACCAAGAGAGTCCTTTACTGTCATACAATGTAAAACCCCAGCTGCTCACGTGAAGAGCTCTCTAAGATACATGTGACAGTTCTGATCTCTCAACAAGTGTTTAAGGAGTTTACCAGCTGAAGGACAACAGATCTGTGCTTTAAAAACCTACTAGCATGAGCTAACTTAGAAGTAAAAGCATTTTCTTTTCCAATAGATTTGTTATGGAAAAGGGAAAAAACAGTAGGGAAAGAAGGGATGGTGGAGATTGTACGCAATTGCATAAATATATGTCAATAGGTATTAAATCTAAGGTGAAGTCTGAGAGTCTTGTATCTACAATTTAAAAGACCTCACTGTCAAATTGGCACCCTGCCAATTTAGTTCTGAAACTGAAATATCAAAGCAGCTATTAGGTAAAAGGAGATGAATCATTAGTCATTACCTCACAGATTTATTTATAATTGCATTCAGTTTTCCAAAACTATGGCAGCCAAGAGGGCAAGGCGCATCCTGGGGTGCCTCAAACACAGCATAACCAGCCGGTCAAAAGAGGTGGTTATACCCCTGTATTCAGCACTAGTGAGGCCTCATTTTGAGTCCTGTGGGCAGTTCTGGGCCCCAGAATTTAAGAAGGTCCTTGAACATGTCCAGAGGAAGGCAACAAAGCTTGGGAAAGGGCTGGAAGGAATGTTCTGTGAGAAGCAGCTAAGAACTTTGGGTTTGTCTGGTTTGCAGAAAAGGAGACTGAGGGGTGGCCTCATCGCTCCCCACAGAGGAGGACACATGGAAAGGGAGATGCTGATCTCTTCTCCCTGGGATCCAGAGATAGGATACATGGGAATGGTTCAAAGCTGCACCAGGGGAGGTTCAAACTGGACATTAGGAAGCATTTCTTTACCAAGAGGGTGGTCAAACAGTGGAACAGGCTTCCTAGAGAGGTGGTTGATACCCCAAGCCTATCAATGTTTAAGAGGCATTTGGACAATGCCCTTATTACCTTGCTTTAACCCTTGGTCAGCCCTGAAGTCATCAGGCAGTTGAACTAGATGATCATTGTAGGCCCCTTTCAACAGAAGTAGTCGTATTCTATGCTATACCATGCTATGCTCTTCTATTCTATTCTATGCTATCACAAATAAATGCTGTTACACAAAAAGACCTCTCAACTGGGCAGCCCAACTGAACACGTTTCTTAAATTTCTCAGTTTGCTTCTGCATTCAGCTATTTTTCATATGAAAGTCTCTCCACCTGGGAAGTGCTGACTTCGGGTTTGTAAGCTCTAAGCCCACAGCAAGGATGTTTTTTTTAAGGTGGAGCAGCACTTGGATATAATTTATAAGCCTACAGTTCCTAGAGTTAATAGCCTTATTCATCCTGTAACAATTTTGGCTGTGGTATCAGAGACATTACAATATAATGCATAACACTCAGTCTGCAAGACTAATGGACACCAATAAATTGCCCAAGTACTATTTCTCTTTTGTAGCAGTGTTAATAAAGCAACTAGGGAAGCTATAAACTGCAAAGGTGGAAGTTACAGCTGTGCAATGTTCCAGGGTGGAATCTGAGATGACCATAAGAGTTCCACAACTCATCAGTCATTTCTATAAGCAGGAAAAAGAATAAATCCAAATCATGGTGATATGTATTGAAGATTAAAAAAAAACCAAACAAACAACAAACTGTCCTGGGAGTGACTGCTAACCTTTGAATTACTGGTAACATGTCTACCTGATGAGTTTACCTGGTGAGGCAGAAGACTGAGAAAACATGGATTTGTAGGGAAAAGACTTAGCATATTTTGAACGTTCTCTGCTTTATTGTCAGAAACTTTCTGCCTTTCTCGGGCTGAGAGAGAGACGAGGCTGAGGTCCAGTTTGTGCCTTGGAGGCTGCCGAGCCCAGGCTGGCGCTGGCTCATCCCTGGGGGATAGCACTGGGTAATGGCAGCTCCTGCCTTTCCCTGCGGTGGTGTTGCTAGGCAGCTGCTAAGGCTGCTTTTGCTCCAAGCTAGATGATCTATCTGTTTTCTGCTCGAAACTGTGGCATTTAGGGATGGATTAGCCTCCCCAGCCTGACTAGTTAGCCCTGGCTACTCCTTGCTGATATGCAGAAGGATACCTCTTTTCTGTGCCCTGGTAAAGGTCTGATAGCTCTTAACACCTCCGATGGCAGCTTGGATTAGAGCCAGACTGCAGCAGGAGAGTCCCAGGGCCTCCGGGAGGGATTTTCCTCGGGGATTTAACCCCTCGGGATGAAAACTGGGACTTCTTCCTCTGGGAGAAGCTGTCACAAGTCAACATCAGAGTCCAAACACTGGTTATTGTGCAAGCAGGATGGATTGTTCTGCCTGAGATTTCCTGGGGGTTATGACTGATTTTCTTGCTTTAATGATTTATCTAGTTTTGCTATTTATACCCAAAGTACTTTTCCCTTAAGTAAAGAGAAAAGTCTTTTAAGCCACAGATAGTAGCTCATAGTCCTTTACTGACTAACAACATTTTCTGCAAAGAATTTAGTGCAGGGCCAGGGTGGTCAGATCCCCTATGTTCAACCACTGATGAGACTACTCAATTTTTCAGGGCAAGGCACAGCCCTGAACTTGCATCTGCCAGATATAGGGGCAAATGAAATGTGCAGAACACAGACATATCTCTTAGTCCTGAAGTCCCAGTAACAGTTTTGATAAAATTTAATCTGGTAAATTGGATTCAAGAGATCTGGGTTTAATTTTCAGTTCAGCGGTTGCCAGCTCTTTTGCTGGATATCTATCAAATGAGCCTATCATGCAACAGTCCTAAGCAATCTCAGGTAGCTCACTTAATCCACTTTATGGTTTGGTTCCTCCTCAACGAAATAAGGCTAATACCATATTACCTACCTTAGTAGAGAAGCAAAAAAACATTACTGAATATGAACAATTCAGATATTTGGAGAGTTGTCATACGGAAAGGGATGCATCTGTATTTTTTTATTTATTTAGTAGAGTGATATTTTCTAATGGAGTATTCAGTTTTCACATTTTATTCCAGAAGAAATATTTCACATAGCCAAATCATTCTTTATTATGTCAGTTCTTTATAGTCCCCTTCTAGGAAGTCTTATTTTACAGAGTTTTCTCTGTTCTACATCTTCTAATGTAGTTGATGTCCTGCTGGGCACTTCATCACTTCTCACAGCTCCAAGTTTTCAGAACAGCTTTCATTTCCCTAGTGAATTAGCATGATCTCTGGGGATAGCTGAGAAGATGAACAAAGCAGAGATGCTTCCTCTGTACATCCAGACACAAACTTGTCTTTTTTTCCTTTCCCTGTGATTGCTACAGAAGTTGATTCACTTAAAGTACACAGAGAGTGAGATGAAGAACCTATGTGAAAGGAAGTGAAATGAGGTTTCACAAAGTTAGTGCAGGGGCTTTTGGCAGGTATATGTAGGCTTTTTGCATCTGGGCTTTGCCTCTTTCAGTTTCAAAATGTTTCCTTTACTGAACTCATTGCAGTTACTTTACTGAGCTTCGTTAGGCTTGTGAAAAGAGCTGGCTGGCAGAGCTCTAGCTTACAGCTTCCTATCTCCAAAACAGGTATAGGACTACCCAGAAGGGACCTGGAGAGGTTGCCTTGACAGTCTTTTGCCTGAAGGAAGGCTTAGCATCACAGAAACTATTTTTGACTGGTCCTTATAGGCTTTTAGTGATGGAGATAGTCACTGCCTGTGAAACAGATCACCACTAGTATATTCCTGGTATTGGACATCCTCGGTGATGTGCAGATGTTGTTTGCTGTCATTCTTTCTGTCATAACACCATCCACATATCTCCACCAAAATAATTTCTCCTTTAGACTTATGCAGGCAAGGAATCACACATCTGGGTACTAGGACAGTAGCTTATATGAATAACATTGATTAGATTCAGTGAGGGGAGCAGTAGCCTTAATTTACAGGATTATTAACCAGTAACAGCTTTTTAGCACTCGCTATTGTAGGGAAAGTTTATTATCAAGTACTCTAAAAGGAAATATCAGAGGGACATGCCTTTGGGACATATTTCTGGATACGTACCAGGTAAACCTAATTTAGAACTACTCTTGCTATTGAACCCTGGGTCACCAGACATGACAGAAGTTTCTTTGTTCATGGCTTACAGATGAGAGCTGTTCCTTCTGCCAGCTCCCTTTCTTCTCAAATATTCCCCACAAACCTTACAGAGCTTTTTCTCAAGCGGAAGTTTTCTGTTGCTAGGTTTGTCTCCCCATCCTATTCACATCTCTCTCTGAAGGAATACTATGAGCATCTATACCAGATTCCATGTCCACCCTACAGACACATTCTTTGCTAAACTGGGGAGGCGGTTGGTGGTGGATTTTTGTTTTGTTTTTTTTGGGGGGGGAGTGGGGGGGTGTGCCTTTAAAGTAAACTACTTGCATTGGGATTGCTTTGGAAATTACAAGCTTACTACAGAAATTAGTCTGAAAAAGAGTTCCTATCTTAGTTGCAAAATTATGGGTAAATGAGGAGAAAGCTATAAAAATGTACATACGTATGCAAAGACTGAAGAAAGGAAGTGATTTGGGGGGCGTGAGAGGGGGGAAATTAGGGAGTAATCAAGTGCCACTGAGAAATAAGGAGTTTAAACTGACTGTTGATTACACCTTCAACAGAAGAAGCAATAGAAAGTCTGCTAATCACAAGCAGCTCATATCTGACAAAATCTGATAGTGAATAACTTTGTCTCCTTGCCTGTTCAGACAGAATTTATTGTGTCTACATTAAAGCACACAAAGTGTGTATGGCAAGAACGATTTTGCTTTAAGTTCCCTATATTAATAACAGGAAAGATCCAGGCACTTTTAGAGTTTGCAAGAATGGGCAAGAAGTGGGCAGGTTTCTTAATAAATGGGCAGAATATTCTCCACAAGGCACTTCTCTCCATTCACTGTGACAAGAACCTAGAAAAACTAGTCATTTTGGAGGCAACCTCACAAAACGGGGCCAATTTACTGGCATGCCCCAGCTCTGTTGTACTTCAAATCCTTACCCATCAAATGTGCCTTTTCCTCACGAGAGAGCAAAAATTTTTGTTAAAGTTCTTTTCCAGCAAGGTGATTTGAATATGTTAAGGATGATTCAGCAAAGCACTTAATTACATGCCTCAGCCTACCCCTAATTAGCAGAGATCTTTAAATTCTTGTACAGTACTAAGCATATCCTTGAAGTTAACTCAGGCACATACTTAAATTAATGAGTATGGCTGGTGGAAAGCAGGTAAGTTAAGCAAGTGCTTCAATAGCAGGCCATGTAACTTGCCAAAAGATATGATATCTGTGGCAAAACCAACAGCTGAACCTACAGCAGCAAACTTTCTTCTTTATTCTAACAAAAATACCTTTCCTAGGTAAGTAAGCTTCATGCCCTTCCCTCTCCTACTCTATGGATGTGAGTCTTCTCCAACTCCCTGATAATGGAGCATTGTTCTCTCCATATTACTGGGTGTTTTGTGATAAAGGATGTTTTGAAATATATTCGGGAATCTGTTTCTCTTCACTGAAC